>NC_081559.1:59188989-59518989 GCF_022355385.1 Mustela nigripes | reverse complement strand
CAACAGTACCCCCGTCTCTAGTCCAGTCATTTGGTCAAGGGATCCAATGATTAATTCCATTGCAAGAATCTATTTTGACTCTAGTGTTAGGATAAGTCCTGGAGGATATTGAACATGACTAGCGTATAAAGGCCTGCACATGTAAATTTTGAAATACTATCCCTGTTGATTTTGAAGCGATGCCTATAATCTGGTCACTGTTCCTTAGACATGTTATCTACTTCGGAGGTGTTAACTCTCAGCTATGTTGGTAAATTCCAAATCTATAGCTTGAACGATAGCTCTTTCTTCACAATCTAAGCCAAATATCTAGTTGTCTACTGACTATTTTCACCAGATTGTATCACAGTCAGATGAAAAGAATAGTGTGCAAACTGGCTCCTCTTCTTTGTTCACCAAAACCTGGCTCAGAATAGTAACGTTTACCTTGATACCCAATTCTGAAGTGTGGGAGTCAACCTAGAGTTACTAAGTCTGTACATCCAGTTGGTCACTAAGTGCTATTATTTATACTTCCTTCATGAGCCTCCAATTTGAATCTTTTTCTCCATTTATTGCTTCAGGTCAAGCTTTGACAATTTCTGTCTGAGACTATTTTTACCACTTTTAACTTATTTTTGGTGGCCACTTCCACTCCAGCTTGTCTTCATAGCCATAGTTCTACTTCCACAGCACAGATCTCATTGCTCCTATCAAAATTTTTTAATGGCTTCTGTACCACCTTTAGAGTCAGAAGTCTCTGTATAGTAAATGCTTCTCTTCACAATTGGCCACTGACTGGCTGTCCATCCCTAAACCCTGCTTTACACATATTTGCACTTTGTCCCCCAATGTGAACAAATTACTCCCATTTCTTGGAAGAAGCCATGCCATGGTTTGCAACAGTGCCTTTGTTCATACTATTTGCCTTTTCCAAATATTCTCCTCTTGCCACTTCCCCACCTAGGAAATTCTTACTCATTCTTTAGTACTCAGTTCAATTTTTATCTTCTCTATCAAGCCTCTCCTCCCTCTCTCATGCCTTCAGATAGGGTTAAATATGGCCCTCTGTACCATAGAGTACTGGCTCAGACTTGAATGTTCTAACATCACACACACATACACATACACACCTCATGAGTGTCAGGAAAATAGGGCGATGTACTGGCACAGAGTAGACCCTTTATAAACATTTTTTTTTTGAAGAAATAAAATAGTTAGTGTTTTCCATCATCAAACATCTAGCCCATGTAAAACCAATTCTGAGTCCACTTTGTCTTCCTGAAGTTTCATCTCACCAAGAGCAACCTCGCCTGATCTTTGAGCATGAAATCTCTCAGAATCGTAAGGAAACATTTCACTTTGACCAGGTGGTGTTGATCATTTTTGAGATATGTTAGTTGCTTTTAGCTTTTCCTAAAGTCACCTGGAATTTTTCCCTTCTTTTCTTGCTTGCTTGCTTGCTTCCTTCCTTCCTCTCTTTCCTTTTCTCTTTTCAGAGATTTCAAAACTCTTTATAGATTTAGAAAACATTTCCCTGGGTAGTGGCATCAGTTATTTCCATTTAAAACAAATACTTGATGATGGTCAGCCTGAAATAGATCTTCTAGGTTTCAAATCCTTGTTTTCTGGTAGATTTCTTTTTTAAAACAAAAACAAAGCAAAACCCAAAACATATTAATTTACAAAATAGTTTGGAACAGATTTTAGAACTTCGCAATATACCAAAGTCTGTCATTTAGTGGCCCTATAGAAAAATTCTTCATTTAATACCATGATCATCAAGTTCAGAGAGATATAAATCTCTTTGTTCTTTTATTTATTTCAGAATTTCCTAGCTATAATATATAAATGCAGTCATGTAAATATTTCACCCAACATGAAGTACATAAAAGATGAAATCTTTACTTTAGCTCCAAAAGACAACCACAAATTAACAAAACAGTTCTGTTAAAAAGAACCTGCAGTCATGTTTTCCAGTTACATAAGTCCAGTGGCACCATACTTAGACTTCCTAGCAAGGATTAAACTGAGAAAAAAAGAATAGCTAAATAGTGACTATTTTAATAATGTCCATGTCTCTTAATATCAGATAAAGAAATCACCTCATAACAGATAAAATCATCTGGTAATGTCAGTATAGTTATTAGTTTATCTTATTATTTTTTGGTTGTTGTCTTGATTTTTCATGACCTAAATATTAAAGCATAAAGATATATCTCTTGGCTTTTCTATTAAGATGTTTTTCTATTTTCCACTCTTTCAGGGTGCCTATTCTGTCTTCTGCAAATTTCCTTTGTGTACTTTCAATCTACTGACCACTTTTCTTCATTCTAAGCTATTGATAACATTTCTAAGCATTTGCACAGTTAGATAAGATGATAACAGCAGTGGTAGGATCACAAGAAATACACATTGGTTTCAAAATGCTCCTGCAAACTAACTTTGTTGGGGGCAAACTCTGAGAAGGATGAATAGTTACTGCATTAAACATCCAATTAATTAGCAGTTATCTGAAAACTGGGTGAGAAGAAGGTCAGTATTGTGAAGGTAGGAGGAGTTAGAGAATGGATTCAAAGGAACCAACTGATGAATCAACTTCTATAAATAATTACAGCAAAATTGGGTTAAGTTTATAGAATTAATCAGTTCATAGGAAAGAGCCATTGGAAAAAGCTTTATGGTGGTAATCATTATATGACTTTGCCCTTAATGTTGGATAAGGAGAAAAAAGAAAAGACATTGAGGAAGGTGGAACAATATAAGCAACGGGTAATATTGGAATGAGCACTTAGATTCAAAAAAACTTCAGTTTTTCACAGGTCTTATGTTAGATGGGTTGGAATCTGATAATAAAAAAATTGAAGTTATGTAAGCAGAGGAATCTGGATTTAAAGTAACAGACAAATATAAACCTTAAGAAAGGCGATAATATGAGGAAGTGGCAGCCATATATAAGGTAGAGGTAATATTTGTTATCTGACACTATGTGACAAAATCTCCCTGGATTAAGTAGCTTGGAAGACCTTCATTTATCATCTCACAGCTTCTTAGGGTCAGAAATCTGGGCAAATCTTAGTTGAAGGTTCTGGCTCAGGTTCTCTCACAAGATGGCAGTCAAGCCATCAGCTGGAGCAATAGACTTCCTGGGACTGGGAAATCTACTTCTAAGTTTGATCATGTAGCAGTTGCCAAGCCTTCCTTTCTCACTGGCCTGTCTGGAAGCCTCCATTCCTTGCCTCTTGGGTCTCTACATAGGCTGTCTGAAAGTTCTCGCAATGTAGCAGCTAGTTTTCACCAGAGGGAATGATCCTGGAATGAAAGAACAAGAAAGCAAGAGAGAATGTTTCCAAGATGAAAGCTGCAATCTTTTTTTAATGTAATACTGGAAGTCACATACCTTCACCTCTCCCATATTTTATTGGTCACAAGACCCACTCTGGTAATAAATGGGAAGGAACCACAAAAGGGTATGAATACCAGATTGAAATCACTGGGGGCCACCTTGAAAACTGGCTACCACAGTAGCCAAGTTAGAAAGCCAGCCATGAGGCAATTAGAATGATCCAAAGAGAGCAAGAGGAAGATATGACAATGAGGATGGAGAGAAAGGGACATATCTGTAAAATATTTAGAAGACAGGATTATTTAATAGTAACACATTTGATGAAATTAGGATATCAAAAACTGAAAGCAAACTTCAAACTTTTGAATGTGGACAGTATAACAAAATAAAAATAAGAGTTATCTGGCTACAATTAGTTGGTGTTATAGATGTGGTGGTTTTTAATGTGACCATAACTTGAATTGTAGACTTGTTGAGTTTGTGGTGCCAGTTATCTACCTAAATAAAGATATCCTACAGGTATTCTGGATTCTATAGTAGAATGTGAGAATGAGAAACCCAAAGAATACTTTGAGTACCATTCATTTTAATAAATTGTTTAAGCCTCAGTGCTAAAACACAGAATGTCTGACAAAGAAACTCCTGCAGGAAAAAAAGAAAAACAATTCCAAGATAGCTTTAAGAAATAAATATAGAAATTCAAATTATTGTTTCATATTATCAATATTTTATTTTTGATGATTAAAAAGGTGCAGCAAAATGAGTCACCGACAAATGTAAGCAAGCTGAGATTTTTAAAAATAATATCCATTTACATGATCCATGTAGTATATGCATCCTAATCAGATTTAAAAGGAGGAAAGATCCATTAATTTATGCTTCCCCCACACTTCTGTCAAAAGTTCAAAAAGAATAGGAGAAACAATGGAATTTTTTGAAAAAAGATTTTACTTATTTACCTGAAAGACAGAGAGAGAGACAACACAAGCCGGGGAGAGGAGTGGAGAAAGAAGCAGACTCCCCATGGAGCAGGAAGCCCAGTATAGGTCGGACTGGATCCCAGGACTCTGACATCATGGCTGAGTTGAAGGCAGCTGTTTCACCATCGGAGCCAATGAGGCACTTGAAACAATGGAATTTTTTTTTTTTTTTTTAAAGATTTTATTTATTTATTTGAGAGAGAGACAGTGAGAGAGAACATGAGCGAGGAGAAGGTCAGAGGGAGAAGCAGACTCCCCATGGAGCTGGGAGCCCGATGTGGGACTCGATCCCGGGACTCCAGGATCATGACCTGAGCCGAAGGCAGTCGTCCAACCAACTGAGCCACCCAGGCGCCCGAAACAATGGAATTTTTTTTTCACACTTTATTTTTAGGTGAGAAAACACTTTCTTCGCATTGGCTAATGAAATCAAATGTTTCACAGATTACACATTTATTAAGGTAATCCTTGAAATATACAACCTTATTAATTAATTAAGTAATGGATAGTTCCAATGAGAATCTCCAACTTCCTGAATTTTGGAAGTTCAAACATTGAGAGTGATTTTAAGATGTATTATTAATATATCATCACCAGAAACTGGTTGACCTAAGCTCTTTGTGCTGGGAAAAATAAGTGTCATATAATGATGCACAAATAAAAACAAATATTCACTGAGAATATTTTTTGAAAAGTCATTTTCCTAAGTCAAATATGAGTCAAAATAATCTTAATTTACATAATCCTACATTACTCATTAATCTATACTAAAACTGATCTCCCCAACATTTTTTCTTCAATTCAATCTATTATCTATTATCCACAAAGTAGCCAGAGTGATTAAAAAAACAAAACAACAATGAGATTATGTAATGCCCGTGTTTCATATCATTAATGACTTCTACTTTTTCTTAAAAGAAAATCAAGTTTCTTATGATAGCCTAAAAGGCCCAGTAGAGCCAAACTCCTTCTTCTCACTAACCCTTCTGTTTATTTTTAACTAGCCTTCAGTTTTGCTGGACTCCTTTCTGTTCACACCAAGATGAAATTTTTCCTACCTTATAGACCATTTATATTCTGCATCCTATTCCTGTAAGATTAAGTCCAATTTTTCACCAGCATGGCTTTTCCTTATTATAAAATTCCCAGCTTAAAATTTCTTTGCTCTTAGTCATTCCTCCTTGCACACTTACCCCCATACTACTTAACAAAGCATCTTTAGCTTGTAATTTCATAGTGTGTATATGAACTCATGAACATATATATACATACATACAACTGCTCACACATATGTGTATGTGTGTAATATATGCCTTGTGTGTCTATGTCTCTCCATATGTATATATGTATGTGTGTATGTATACTTTATTAAGGAAATATATATTCTCAAAATACACAAATACTGTGATCAATGACGTTTTACAAAGTGAACACATCCATGAACCCAGATCACCCTATAGGACATTGTGTGCAAGCCAGCTGACCTTGCTTGAGACAACTGCACCTGTCTACAAAGCTTCCCTCCAGCTACCCAGAAAGATAATATGCCACATTGTGACTTTTATCACAATAGATAACTATAACCTCTTTAAAAAAAATTATTTATTTGACAGAGAGAAGGAGATCACAAGTAGGCAGAGAGGCAGGCAGAGAGTGGGGGAAGCAGATTCGTCACTGAGCAGAGAGCCCGATGCCAGAATCCCAGGACAGTGAGATCATGATCTCAGCCGAAGGCAGAGGCTTTAACCCACTGAGCCACACAGGCGCCCCAGTATAACCTCTTTTTGAACATTATATATGTTTATAGTCTTTCAGGCCTAAATTCTCTGCTGAACATTTTGTTTTGAGATTCATCCATTTCATTGTGCATAGAGAAAGTTTGTCCATTCTCATTGTTGAGTAGTTTTCCATTATACTGAACATGACAATTAGAATTATCCATTCTACTCCTGATGAATAATGCTGCTTGAACATTGTTGCATGTATCTTAGTGCACATATACTCCAATTTTTGGAGTAATGGAGTTTCTATGCACAGGGTATACACATATGTAGCTTCAGTAGATACTCCCAGTAGATTTCTAGAATGTTTGCATGTGTGTATAAGCAGCATAAGAGTTCCAGTTGTTATATAACCTTACCAACATTTGGCATTGTTATTATTTTTAATCGTCGATTTCTGTTGTGTGTGTGTGTGTGTGTGTGTGCATGTGTGTATTGATATGTAATTTTGATTTTAATTTGCATTGTCTTAATGTCTATTATTAAAGACTTTGTTATGCTCATTGATTTTTTGGATATGTCTTTTGGAAATGTCTATTCATGGCTTTTTCCCATTTTTAGTTTGGTTGTCCATTTCTTTTCTTCTTTGATTTGAGGTATTAATATATACATATATATATAATGTGTATATTTTGTACATTTATCCTTTGTTATCTATACATAATTACATATATTTTCTCCTACTTGAAGGTCTGCTTTTTCACTCTCCTAGTGATATATTTGATAGTCAATTGTTCTTAATTTTAATGAAGTCCAAACTTATCTTTCCCTTTTGGTTTTTTGTCTCTGTGTCATACTTGAGAAGATTTTACCTAGTTAAGTCATAAAAATTCTTCTGTTACCTTTTTCTAACTTTATTGTTCTGTTTTTCATATTTGGCTTTATGACCCATCTGGAATATATTTTTAGTACTGTGAAATAAGGGTTAAGATATATATCTTTTTTCTCTATTGCATATCCAATTATTTTTGCATCTTCCTTTCCACCCTGCAGTACTTTGTTGTAAATCAGGTGACTGTAGAGATGCGCATTTGATTCTAGACTGTATTCTTTTTCCATTCTTTTAATAGCACACATTTTCTGTGTCGTTAAAATAAAATCTTATTGTTTTATAATGTAGATCCAACAGCTTTTTCTTCATCATTGCCTTTGCTATTTTTGGCCCTTTGTATTTCCATAAAACTCAACTTGTCAATTTTCATATAATAACCTACTGGATTTTTTATTGCATTGAATTTACAGTTTAATTTTAGGGAGAATTGACATCTTACCATATTGAAATGTCTGATCATGAACATGGCATATCTGTAATAACCATTGGCCCTTCACTTTTGCATGCCTGTAAGAAATAACAAACTGACAATGTTGTTGGGTGTTGCCCACCATTCCAAACTGAGTGAGACCTCTTTGATGAGGACAGAAGCTGTTGGTTCTCATGGCCTGCCTTGTTCTGGCTCACCAGCAAAGTTGGGTGAGGTGGGGGTAGGGGGTGTATTGGAAATGGATTCCTGATAGAATGCACAAAATTCTACTCTTCTTTCTCAAATTCCAGCAGCAACATTCATGCACAAATCCTTCTCAGATAATTGTGTACATTTATGTGCTTTCCACAGCCTTTTTAAAATGTTTGTTTTTTGGATAATTCTATAGGGCTTTAGAAATGTTTTGAGAGATGTGAGTTTGCCTCAGTCATGGTCAAAATGATAAATAATTATTTGTTCCCTAGGAATTGGCCCACTTAAATGAAGTAGTCCCACTTGTTGTCATAATGTTGTTCATGAATGTCTATTATTATATTTGTAATAATTGTAATATCTATATCCATGTCCTTCTATATATAGCATTTTTTTAAAAATCAGACTTTCTAGGAGTTTACAAATTTTACTGTCCTTTTTAAACTAACAAAACTTTGCTTTGTTGATTTTTTCATTGCACATTTGTTTTCTATTCAGTTAATTTTTACTAGTTCTTCCCCCCCATTACTTTGTGTTTACTTAACTGTTTTTTTCTGGCTTATTGAGAATCATACTCAGATAATTTATTTTATACATTTCTTCTTTTATAATATACATTTAGGTGATAGATTTTCTCTAAATAAGGGTTCAGCTGTGTTCTATATATTTTGAAGTCAGTGTTCTAATATATATCACCAGCTCAATATCAGATATCATAGATCACTACTATATATCATAAAAATGTGTATTTAATTTCTATGGTGACTTCTTTGAGCCATAAGTTATTTAGTATTTTATTGCCCAATTACCTAATTTGGGGGGATTGTCTAGTAGTTTTGTAACTTATATCTAGCTTAATTTTACTGTGCTCAGAATAAAATTGTTCAGATTTACTTTGTATTTCAGAACAAAGTCAATTTGTTAAATATTCTAAGTAACTTAAAAGAAGGGGGTACTCTGTCATTTTGAAAAGCTTTTATGCTTTAATTTTTTGTTTGCTTGTTCCATACTTAACAGAGAGTAAATCTCAAACTGTGACTGTGGAATTTTGGTTCTTCCTTTGTCTCTGCAAGTTTTTGCTTTCTATATATTGAGGCTTTCCTATGGAATGCATACAAAATTAGGATTTTTATATCTTCACATTGAATTGACACTTTAATCATTATAAAATGTTTTTCTTAATCTCTATAGTTATACCTTTTAATTTTAAACCTACTTTGTAAGTATAGCCACCCACCTTTGTTTTGTTATGATTTGTTTTTCTTTTACTTTCAACCTTTCTGTTCTCTTATATAAAAAGATATCAACAGCATATGGTTGTGTTTAATTTCTATCTGGGCTGATATCTTTGATTTTAATATCTATATATTGTTCATTTACATTCAAGCTAATTACATATTTTGAGTGGTTTAAATCTACCTACTTAATATTTTTCTTTTATTTCTCACCTTTTTAATTAACCAAGTAGTTTTTATTACATAATTTTCCTCCCTTGTTAGATTTTTATTTACACAGTATTTTACTGATCTTCTGGTAGTTTTGCACGAGGTTATAAAATGCACATTTAACCTACTAGACTCTATCTTATTACTTTTGCCACTTTCCAGAAAATGCAAAGCTATAGAATATTTCATCTCCACTTAACTGTTTTATTTCTGCATATATTTAAAAAATCCACCATCTTTTATTATTTTTTAATGTAGGGGCGCCTGGGTAGGTTCCATCAGTTAAGTGTCTGCCTTTGGCCCAGGTCATGATCTCAGAGTCCTGGGATCAAGTCTGGCATCAGGCTCCTTGTTCAGTGGAGAGTCTGCTTCTTCCTTACCCTCTGCCCCTGTGCCCCACTTGTACCCTCTCTCCCTCTCTGTCAAATAAATAAATAAAATCTTTAAAAAAATATCTTGGCAAAGTAGGATTCATGGGTCAAATCTTGCCCCACTACATGATTTTTTTGTTTGTTTTAATGTTCTGTGAGGCAAGTTTGGTTTTTAGATTGTAAATAGCTGAGAAAAATAAAAAGAAACAGCATTTTAAAGTATGTGGAAGTAATATGAAAGTTAAATTTTGTGTCCATAAATAAAATTTTATTGAAAACTAGCCACTCTCATTCATTATGTTTTCTATGGCTGCTAACCAAGCACAGCAGCGGAGCTGGCAGCCATTGCGATAGAGATCATTCATGATGCTCCCATTACTTTGCACTGCTGCCCTGTGCACTAGAAATCTCAGTGATGCAGCTCTAACTCTTCAGAGTTTCAAGTGTCATACACATTGCTATACTGCAACATCTTATTTTATTTTTTATACTAGTGCACATATGGACTATATACATATACACATATGATCAAGAGGGAAAAGAAAAAAGAAAAAAGCAGGCTCTGAGTACCATGCTTTTAAAACACAGTGGAGTATGGGTTTTTTTATCTTCAAATTAGATGACAGAGCATTTGTCTGTTTAACACTATAGCTGTGCTAAAAAAAAATTACAATATACATCAACATTACCAGGCTAAGCACTCCAACACAACAATCACAACATACAGGAGAGCAACATTAACAACAACAACAACAAATCATAAAATTTAGTATGAAATATCTCATCAAAGAAGAATTCCTTCTTTTTCAGAATAAAAACAAGTCTACAACCAGAGTAAGTTGTTGAGAGATTCATTTGTTAGCCAGGCACTGACTGGCAGCAATTTTATTTTGATGTCTTAAAGATGCCATTTCTTTTCTACTGGATTTCATCATTTGTGTTGAAAAGTAAAACATTTTCATTATCATTCCTTTGCAGACTATCCTGTTTTTAAGAATTCCTCTTTGTCCTTGATTTTTAACTTTTAATACTATATGACTAGGTGTGATTTTGTTTGTTTGTTTGCAATTATCCTTCTTAAAGTTAGTAGACCTTCTTCTCTTATCTGCTTGGAAAATTCTTGCCCCATCTCTCTTGAAATAGTGCTCCTACCTCCTTATTCCTTTTCTCCTTCTTGGACTCCCGCTACACATATGTTATACCTTTTCTTCAAACCTGATGTCTCTTATGCTATTTTATATATATTTAATCCCTTTTTTCCTTTGGTGCTTCCTTCTGGGTTTTCTACTGAGCTCCATCATTATTAAATCCACATACTGATGTCTTTATGTTAGTTGTATTATTTGTTTGGGACTTTCTAATGATTCCTTACTATAGGTTTACTTTCTGTGGTGAAATTTTCCATCTTCTTATCATATTGTTGTTTGTACATGGTTTATACATAAATAATAGTATCATTGACCTCTCTTCTCCTTGATGTGAATTGGCAAATGCTTTAAAAAGAAAATGTGTTGATAAATGTTAGGGTCACCTCAGGCTTTTTCATTTTCTTAGGAAATAAGTTTCTCAAGTTCTGGTTGCCTTGGTTATTTTCCATTGTCCTAAAATAGCGCTGTCTCTTTGTCTCTCTCTCTGTGTTTTGCCCAACTGCTATAGCTTTACTCAAGATGATAAATAATCTGAATAAGCTGCACGGGAAAAAAAAAAAGGCAAAACAACAAGAGCAGCAACAAAAAATAGCCCTTTTCTTGACCCGAAGTTTTGGTTCAACAAACATTTTAACTGAAATAATTAATATACTAAAGTCTGAGTTTGTGCTAAGAATCTCATAATGGATATTTTAGTTGTACTAGAACTTTATGAATATAAGGAAGGACAAACATTTTTGTCTGTCCAACACTAGTTCAAGGACTCTTGCTCATGAGAAAGCCTAAGGTAAATGGAACAGAAGGGGGCAGAAGTGTAAAACGTCATTTTTTAAAAAGTTTTTGACCTTGCAAATTTGAACCAAAATAGAGACTCTAAGTAAATTAAATCTTTCTTCAAAAATCTATTTCCCACACTCTGCCCAGAACTATTAGGAGAAAGAAGGAGAAACTATCTCCTAAAAAATAAAATCAAGTAAGAAAAATTGTTTTTAAATTTACAAGTAGTCATGATTCCCTTGAAATTGATTAAAAGTAAGAAACTTATAAGTTAACCAGCTCCTTATTTAATCATGGTATGGAGAGACATTGTACTCTGATACTTTCTATGCACTACACTGTTAATAGTACTTGGGTCATAGTCCTGCCTAGTCTTCAAAACCTATTCAAATCCCAAATTGATATCAACTTCACATTAACAGGGTTGGAATGAGAGTGAGAAATATGAAGCACTAAGGGCACACAGTATAAGGATGTACTTGATCTCAAGGTCATACAAGAGGCCACCTGTACTTGCATGCCCCTGGGAGTGAGTGACTCCTTAAATTGTATGCCCTTGGTGGGTCACATGTCTCATCTGACTTTCAGACCTACGTTTTAGGTGGGTGGAGTGAAATTTACTCCCATGATTTTGTAATTGTGGAAGCAGACAGAGAAAAATGATTCTCCTAAGGCCACATTGAACCCTAGAAGACTGATGAAACTAAGTAAGAAACAACTTTGATAAATATAGGTAGGATGTACAATTCTTTGTGTAGTATCACAAAACTATGAGTAACACTAGTCAAAATTAGAACAAAGCCATGTGATTAATTTAGAGCAGTAATAATAAAAGTCAATTTCCTAGGATCAGTCCCCATATATCCAGCTTGCTCCATGACCTGAAAGAATAGTATTTTTGGTTTCTGGGTAGGGCACATTGACTTTGATGCTTTTTGTTGCTGTTGATCTCTGCCACACTGATTAGGCTTAAACTTGAATCAACAAATGATACTTCAGTGTTGTCCTCTAGCCTTGATGAGCCTTAGTTAGAAAATCAGACTATTATTGTGTACTCATTGTTTTACCTTAGCAGATGCAGCACTAATCACTACAAACGTGTTAACAAAGACATTTGCAGTCAGCATACACAGGAAAGTTTTAAGAGATTCCCTTTATAGGAGTGGGCTCTGTGTAAGAATGTGTGTTAATAGGCACACATTATTGTTGAAATGCTGCTCGATTAAGGCATCTGTGGAACTACAGAAAGGGCTGTGTTGAAAACGAATGCACCTGTTTGCAACCTGCTAAAAGATGCTTTGAGAATAAGACACTGTTATCCAAAATAATCCTAAAATCAGGGATTAGAAAGCCTCATCTCTTTCCAGACTTTTTTTTTTTTTTTTGTATTCAGTGTCTTTCTCAGATGTGAACTGAAAACTTCGGTTTTGGATCAGAGTCATTTTACTTAGGAATGAAGGTTGAGTTTAAAGTGCTATCTCTTAAGTGAAGGTCAATGGTTTATCCATTACAATATCCAACCCCAAATACTTTTTGCAATTAATTATATCTATGTGTGTTTTTACAGAGTAAAAGAATAAAGAAATGGCAGTCAGCAGTTTTAGGAAATATAAGTTAAAGGTGTCCTATCATTTAAAATGATATATCATTTTGGAAAGAAAATTTAAAAGCTGGTATATGCAATCTAAAATTAAATACAGATTTCGAATTTCAGGCTGTGAAGCTAAAAAGATCAAAGGAAAGTCTTTATAGTACTTTGGAATTTGGTATAATACTTCCCGGGAGGTCATTTACTCCCATAATTTAGTCTGACTTATTTTGGCTTCAGGTCCATTAAAAATGTGCAGCAAAAAAAGAGGCCTCTTTTTACTTTAATTTTTAACAGCAACTTGTCAGTAAAAAAGAAAGGTGTCTGAAAGAGGATCATCTATCATAGTTCTAGTTGCTTTCAAATCTTCGGACTTTTTGAGTCTGATTGAGAGGGAAACTTACCTTGAAATGTCTATATTTTAACCCTTTCCACTGGTTCTGTGGAAGAATATTACATTAGATTTTAAGTGTTGGTCAAACGTAGCGACCACCTCCTTTGATACCCACGGTTGTTACCTCTCAGCTAAGGAAATTTTAGATGTTCAGAGGATTAGGTGTATTATTAACAACTTCTTTCTGTATGCTCTTTTCAAATGATTGAGTCCTACTGATCTGAATTCAGCTCATCAGTGGAAAGATGACTACAAAAAATGAAGACCTGGGTAAGTAATTCCTTACTCTTTTTCTTCTTCTCCTTTCCTCTTTCTCCTCCCCTTTCTATCTGCCTCTGTTTCTCTCCCTCCCTCCCTTTCTCTCTCTCACATACATACACACGTGTGTGCACAGACACGAGGAAGGGTGTTTTTTTAAGTGTGTGTTTTTTTGTTTCTTTTTGTTTTTGGGTTTTTGTTTGTTTGTTTGTTTGTTTAGAGGCTGCATTATGCAAGGGGTAAAGTGCTTGGCTGGACTCAGAAAAAGGCAGGAATCTCATGCTTTATGTTTGTATATATGCGGGTTTCCTTGAAGTCAGTTCATTTCTCTAGTCTTCAGTTTTCTTATTTGGAAAATAAGGATGTTGAGTTTAATGAGGTCCCTTCTATGCTTGAAACTGTTCTGAGCATACCTAGTTTGGGATAGTAGTAATGACTATTTTATGATGACATATCCTACAGAATGGTGCTCATCTCTTCTTAATGTGGGCCCAGAAAACTGACAAAGGATTACTTTAATTTTATCAATGTAATTCAACTAAGCTTTCTAAGTAAGTGTTCATCAGAGCAGATTTCTACTCTCTGTGATGTTAAATGGCTATCAATCAGCTCCTGTAAGTGGCTGCCTAGAGTCCTATGCTGGGAAAGAATGCAAAGCCAGGTCCAGGGTGCCCTGTGAACTCTGAGCCCTGGCTTCCGTTGGCGAGCAAGCAGTAGGCTCCTACTGCCCAGAACTTATTAGCCATCCCTGACTCCATATTTGTTGATACTGTAGAAAATGAACTACTAGGAAGAACTTAACTATAAATCCAGCCTGAATGAAAGAAAAATACAAGGCAAAAATACTTCTTTACCTACAAATACCAAGCACAGCTGCAACTCTTATAAGCTTACTCATTTCAACTATTTGTAAGTCTTAAAATTATTGTTATCATTACCTCATGGAATACATTTATTTATGGGCCCTCTGAACTCACAAGATGAAGTTATATTTATTAAATAACCTAGGCACTTCAGGACATCTATTCTCTGCTTTTTACATATTTTAGGTAGTTTCCCTATTAACACATATTCTGCAATCCTCAAACTTTAAATGATTCCATATTGGCTTGGTTTAATATGAGAGATAATCTCTTGGACCACTTTTTGACTCAGATGAAATAAATTCTGGAATACCTGTGACATAAACAAATGTGTTTGCATCTTCTGTGCTTCTTGACTCTTGCTGTTGAAAGGTTCTGGAAGGTCAGCCTTTATTGTGTTATAATCTAAAAATGAACAACATAGCATTATGGAATTTATATTTTCATTTCAGTGGTTAAAAGATTTGTAGGAATTTTTAGATATTTTCCATTTTATATATAATAAAGTTAAACAAACACTTGGAGATCTGGCTACCATCCACTTCTCAGAAACACTTACTATATTTGATGAGGAGTTCGAAGTATATATTTACCCTCTTGTATAACATAGTGTAATTTGTTACATTAGGACGAGAATTCTAGCCAAACCATATAAAGTGACACAAATAATCTATTGACCTACTTGCATTTTTCTAAGGTTTTTATATTATGAGGTTTTCTTTTCATGTACTTTCAAACTTACAGAAAAATTACAGGCTGCAAGAAGTTCAGGGAACTCCCTATATCCTTTAGATATTCTCCAGTGTTTCACTTCTCCTCCCATTTACTCCCTCTTGTCATTGCCTCTTTTCCTTCTTCTCCCCCCTCCCCCCGCTCCATTCATTTATTTCTGAACCAAGTGAATGTCAATTGGAGCTAACATGCCCCCCTTTTTAAATACTTCATTGTGTATCTACTAAGAACAAAGTCATTCTTTTACATGACTGTGATAAAATGGCCATAAATTAGAAAATCTAATATTGATGCAATATTATTACATGATCTAGAGCCCGTGCCCAAATTAAATGTGTTTTTTGTAACTTATTTGTATCTTTCTGGGAAAGGTTCAGTAGTGAGGGGAGAACTGATGCTACAGGAGAGGGATGGAGATTAGAGCACATCCTTGAATAGGTCAGAAGAGATGCTGTGTAGCACAGAAACCGTGGAGTTGTCCTTGGTTATGAGAATAGGAAGAATCTACTGGCACAGATGAGAATAGGTTGATTCATTGATTGATGGGAACTTGGATGGTCTCCTCTGTTACTTTTATCTTCTTTAACAACCAAGAAGTTGAAATGAAGGAAGGAGGAGGAGGTACTACAGGTCTAAAGAGGGAGAAGAGATAGTGAGATAATAAATGGGTCATGAAAATGTGTTATGATTGCAGGTAGCCTTAAGGGCACACTTGAGGTGAGTGGTCTTAATAACGGTAAGGTGACATAGCATGACTATTTTCTCTCAACTGCCCTTGGCAGTTTTCATGCAAGGGCAAAGGGGACAGTTTTATTTAAGCAGGGCTGAAGTTTTGACATAGCTGTACAATGAAGCCGGAGGAGAGGGAGTTGAGGGTTGTATGCAAGGGAGAAATGTTGAAGACTAACCCTATCTTTAAACTGGAGAGTGGGTATGTGAGAACCTTACAGGACGAGAGGCAGTAAAAAAGGTTGTCACTGTAGTTAAGACAGGTTCTAGGAGTTATTCTAAGAAGTAAGAAAAGGTAAGAAAGATCACTGGAGAAGAAGATGTCATGGGACTCCGAATCCTGAGTTTTAGAAAGAACAATATATATGAGAATTGAAATTATGACAGGAATAGCCTATTCCTGCCAGGGAAAATATTCTAGGAGTGTGGAGTGACACAAAACAAGGACTGGTAGTGTGTGGTATCATCCACTGAGAGAGTCAAAATTTGGGATTTTTTTTTTTTTTTTTTTAGTGGAGGGAGGTTAGTCTGAAAGCAGCAATGGGGAGCAAGAAAAGCACTTAGCACACGTCAGGCTCGAAGGTAGGAGAGATGTGGGGAGAAAACATAAAAGGGCCAGACTGTGAGGTAGAGGTCTGCAGAGCCAGGTTTCTGTGAAGCCTGCAAGGGAAGGGTCCTGCACTGCCCAGAAGTGCCACATCTAAGAAGGTTTTCTTCTCCGCACAGACTTCACAGCTTTGTGCACATAGTCTTGCAGTGTTCCTTCCATCAGAGGGTAGTGAAGTGTCTTCAGGAGATCCGCTTTCTAACTTACAAAATGGTGTCATAAGGGCTTAGTAGAAAAGTTGAGAGTAAGAGGTTCTGTTGACTATAAACCATCAATTCCAGAAGTGACAGGAGTTTAGGAATGGGGAAAGATGCAGATGTGAAATAAAAATAAAAGTGTAGAGCTTTTAAGGACTGGAGTCTGGGAATGAGAGGATGTTCTGCAGGAGTTCTGACGCAGTTGGTTTTTGGTAGATCCTAGGCATCAGGAGCTTTAAAAACTCCCAGAAGTTCTAATATGCTCCCAGGGATGAGAACCATTGCTCTAAATACTTTACTTGTATTAAATTATTTTAACAGTTCTTTGTAAAAAATATTTTATTTATTTGAAAGAAAGAGCGTGCTCATGAGAGAGGGGTGGTTCAGGCAGAGGGAGAAGCAGACTCCCTGCTGAGCAGGGAACCCAATGTGGGACTCGATCCCAGTACCCTGGCATCACGACCTGAGCCAAAGGCAGTCGCTTAACCAACTGAGCCACCCAGGCGCCCCCCAATTTTTTAAAAAATAATTCTTCAAACTGTCTATAAATACTACATTAAATTCATAACTTGTGGGGCGCCTGGGTGGGTTAAAGCCTCTGCCTTCGGCTCAGGTCATGATCCCAGAATCCTGGGATGGAGCCCCACGTCAGGATCTCTGCTCAGCGGGGAGCCTGCTTCCTCTTCTCTCTCTGCCTGCCTCTCTGCCTACTTGTGATCTCTGCCTGTCAAATAAATAAATAAAACCTTTAAATAAATAAATAAATAAATAAATTCATAACAAGTGACGTACTGAACGTTACGTATCGTGAAGACTAAGTGAATAAATCACTCAAGCATGTACACAGTTCTGTTTATCCATCATGGCCATTGTCAATAGTTCTAAATTAACACAGAGAGGTTTCACCCAATAACTAGATGCTTCCATGTTCATTCACTGAAAAGATCAAATGAAATCTACCTCCATCTGGATTTTGGAGACACGTGATGCCATTTGATATCGTGTGCTCTCACAGTGTACTTCCTGAGTAAAATCATTAAAAAAAAAAATAAGCACACATTTGTTCTGTTCCTGATTGTGCTGTTTATTGTAGATCAGGCTGGAGTAAAAGAAACACTTTGGTCTTAACTTTAAATTTAATAGCTAAGTACCCGTCCAGGAGTCTTTGACAATGAACACCTTTCCACAGTCTCTATTTTAGTAACCCTTAGAATTTATATTTGATTTTTAGTTTACTTCTGACAATAACCATTCTCAAATTCAACCAGAGGGCTTTTGCTGCCCCATGTCTTCTTACCTCTCCTGTCTGCCATTGAAATACCTATCAATTGCCTTTGTTGAGACATGTTGCTAAATAACTTTATTTGGAATTTGAACATTGTACTCTGATCATTATGGATATTGATAAGATAAGAATTTCCTTCTGATCAACAGTGACCTGATTTCAGTTTCCTACAATAATATGCAACAACTCAAGCAAAAGGTTATGCTCTAATTTTAATTTTAAATCTACAATCTTCTGCACAATTTGCTGGAAACTTATCTCAGTTCTACCTTAATGCCTCACCAATTATGATGAGGTTGAACATCATCTGTCAGAAACAAACACATTGAAGTTGCTGAACTCACTGCTCACAGACTTCATTTATTATAATATTAAGCACAGGATGTAAGAGATCCTAAATGTAGCACATCAGAAAAATATTATCTTCTACAAATACAATGATTCGGATCTGCTCCTATTCAGAAGATGTGCTGAAAATGCTGTCGGATATTGCACACTGATTTCTTCCAGTCTGCAACAGTTAATCCCCCTTTTGGATTGATACAAGTAGTCAAATCACTCCCAAATCTTCAGGAAATGAAAGGCTAGATCACTAATCACCACATACATACTTCACTTTAATATTTCATTCAGCATTGATAGAAGATTATAATGGAAGATATTATGAAATGGCACCACTACAATTGTACTCAGTGGGCCATGTGTAATATTTGAAAGTACAGCATCTCTGTGGGTACTTTGCAAGTTGCAGTTGTTAGGTGAAGAATAAATGTTAAACCGGATTCTCCCAGTCATCCAATCAAAAACATTTATTATGTGCCCTCTATGTGTGGAGAACTATATCAAGTATACAGTTTTTGTCTCTGTTATTATTCTGAAACGATGCTCCTGGTGTGTTTTAAGCAGAGCTGAGTGGGTCATGCCACTAGAATAAAATGAAGGCATTTTTTTCTCAGTTTCTAGAAAATAAGTTAGGGTTCAGAACTTTACCAGTTTAAGCTTAATTCTGCTAGTTTTTCTTAAATGTTGGATGCCTGATACTGTTTGTTGATGTCATAATTTCTTGTAGATGATTTCAAAACAAGGATTATTTAAGTTTAGTTCATTTTTATTTTATGTTGTTCTGGAAACAACATCATGATTCCCAAGTGTCCTTTCTTGTCGTGTAAACAAGTCTGAACACCAATGTGACTTCAGATGCCTTGGAACAACTGTAATTAATTCCATTCAGGCTGTAAAAAATAAGTAAGTTCAGACAGTTGACTAACACACAAATTTCTAAAGTGTAATCATGTACTTTAAAGGAATTAATGCCGCATTTTATGTAGTTAAAGAGTGAAAATAGGTTAGATCCCAGGAGGATTTGGTTTATTTTGTTTTTACTTACATGATTTTCTAGTGAATGAAGTTAAATCATGTCTATTATTTCTTGATGCCAATCATTTCCTACAACTTCATCAGACCATCTGTAAATTTAGGCTTCACAGAATATGTAATAACTTGCTTTATTTTTTGTCAAATAACATTAGCTTAGTAGTTAATAATAATAGCAAACTCTTACTGAACACATACTTTAGGTAAGGAACCATATTCAACATTCTTTGGCTCTTTTAAATCTCACAATCACCTTATGAAGAAGGTGCTACTATTATCTCCTTTATTCAGGTGAGGAAACTCATAATCTAAACTAAACCTACTTTACTAGTAAACCTGGTGAACTAAACCTCATTCAAATCAGATTTGAACCCGACCAGTTTCACTACAGAGTCTGTGTTCTTGACAATTGAGCTAAACTAACTCCATTTTTTTAAAAAGTTGTATTATTTAGAATTCCTTTAGCTGCAAGTATCACCCTAACCTAAACTGGTGGAAACAATAAAAATAATTTAGTGGCTCACATAATTAAAAAGACTGGAAATAGCACTTGCTTCAGGCAAGGCTTGATTTATTGGTTTGATGATGTCAGTAAGAGCCCAGTTTCCTTCAGTCTCAATGCTCTTTTTTCCCAAGCTTTTTTTCCCAAGATGGATGCCAGCCACATCAGAGGAAAATGCTTCCTTATTCACATTCAGCAAGAAAAAAAGTATCTTGGTCTTAGTATTTCTTGCAAAAGTCTTAAGACTCACTCTGAGCCAGCATAAGTTGCTGACTGCCCCTGAATCAATCACTTTGGTCAGGGAGATGAAATGCTCTACTTGGCTTAGGCTAGATCACATATACTTCCCTGAAACCACAGAATCCTCACATAGGTTTCTGGTGATGAGGGATGTAGATACTCCAAAAGCAAAACACAAATGTATACAGAATATAGTACTTCTATAGTCTATAGTCTCATACATAAAGGAGATAGTCTTACTGCATAATTATAAGAAGGTCATTTTCTCTTTCCCATTTTGAAGTTCAGCAAGACTGTCTGTGTCATATATCATAACACTGAGATGGGCCAGTGATGATTTCAGTGTAGAATGCTGTGAACCGCAGTCATACACAACAAGCCACTTATGTTTCTTTGTCTCCTCATCCACTTGCATGTTTATGTAGAGTATTAAGAGACTCATTTACTATGAGTCATGTGTGTGTGTGTGTGTATTCTATCTCTTCATCTTTATATATATTATGAGTCATATATATAATATTATATTCTATCTCTTCATCTATCATTTATCTCTGCCTGACACCTTTTCTTGGGAATCAAACTTTGAACTGAGGAAGATGCCATACAAAATGATTTTGGGAGGAGCATCTATTCTAAAATCATCTTGTCAGGCTACCATTTAAGTAGTAATGGTTATTATAACCAAAATTTATCCAGAATGCTTAATTTTGTGGACATTTGGGTCACTCAGTAAAACACAATATAACATTTCATTTCACATGACTCTTACAAATATCACTAGCTGGCATTGTTACCCATAATTGTGATAGGAATAACTTTTCCCCTCTAGTACTGTTTTTGGTTTTTATTCACACTCTTTTAGAAACTAAGCACTTCCTTGAGATAGGGAGCTCACAAAGACTGTAGCCTGACGAATTTCAGGGCCAAGGTTACCTTGGCGGCTTGTGATGTGTAGGAATGAAATTCTTGTCCAAAGGAGATAAACATGCTTCATGTTCTTCTACGTTTAAAAAGAAACACCACAAGAAAAACCCACCTCTGGGTTCTCATGTCAAGGCTAGATCATTTACAAAGTACAGTATTAAACAGGCAAGTGGAAGAAGAGACAAAGAAAGATAAGTGACTTCTTTGGTATGACTTCAGTTCACGACATCCTAAACTGAAATCATCTCTCGCCCATCTTAACGTTACGATATATGACATAGACATTCTCATTGAACCTCAAAATTGTCAAAGAGAAAATGACCTTCCTATAATTATGTAGAAAGACTACCGTCTTTATGTCTGATGTTTCTATTTCAATCGGTTGTGGTGATCTACTCGAATTAACTGTAGTGTTTCATAGATCTAAACAACACAACATAAAAGTACCTCATTGAGTACGCGAGTGAATCATGGTATTTTTTGAGATTTTCTCCACCTGTAAAAAATGTGGAGATGTAACAAAGCCATAAAATCTGGAATCTCCAAAAAGAATATATCTTTTGAAATAAAAATTGAGAAAAGTGAAAAGAAAAAATATTTATCATAAAATGTTAAGTTTACATTCATATTTTTTCAAACAAACTTTTATGGCAGTTTTAGATGTTCAGAAAAATTGCAAAGATAATACAGAAAGTTCCCATGTGTGCTACACACGGTTTCCCATATTATTAACATCTTATATTAATGTAGTATATTTGTTACAATTATAAACAATATTGATGCATCATTATTAATTAAAATCCATGCTGTATACAGAACTTCTTTGTTTCTAAAATAAATTTTTATTTTAGAACAGTTTAATATATATAGAATTATTATACAATAGTACTGGATTTCCATATACCTCACACTACATTTTCCCTATTAATGATATCTTATATTTGTATGGTATATATGTATGGTACATACATTTGTATGTAATTGCCACAATTAATGAACAAATGTCCCTACATTAGGTCATATCCTGCTTTAATTAATACTCCACATTATTGCTAAATAAGGTTCCAAATATATAAATCTGATATTTCTCCTCTGCTTTAATTATTAGCTCCATATTAAGTGCTGAAATCCAAACTCTTTGTCACGATCTGACCTCTGTCACAACCTCCTGATTATCCCTCGTAAACCCATGGCTCTAAACACCATAGTTCCAAATCTCCCTCCCCAGCACCATGCTACTTACCTTTCACCCCAACATTCCATACGGTTTCATACTTACGCTTCTTGAAACCTTCTCACAGTGATGTCTTCTCCACCCACACTGCAATATGAGCACTGTGTCCACAGCCCCTAGAAATCTCTTTTACAACACCTTTTAAGGGAGACCCAGCAACTTTTGAGTCCCCATTGCAGACTTTACTGTTGGATTTATTTATTTACAAGTCTTTCTGTCTTACCAGACTGTATACCGCTTGTGGGCAGGAATCTTACATCTGATTTAAAATTCATTCTCAGATCCTAGCAAAGTGTTTGGCATGTTAATAGGTATTTAATAAAGGCTTGTATGCATTATTGAATAAATTGGTCCAAATGATGAAAGCTTACTCATTTCCTCAAACTTCTGTCAATTCATATTAATTCACAAAAAGGTATCTGTTTTTGAAAGCTGATACTTCTTTAGACAGAGAAGTTTGTCATTGGAAAGTCAGAGAATTCTGTATTATTTAAACCATGAGGTCATTTATACTGATGGTGCTTGACAGTATGCTGATACCAGCTCCATAAAATCCAACCCTAGACACATCTCCATTGATCTCAACCCATCACCAGTTGTTTCTAAACTGGGACCCCCCCACCCCCCGCCATGTCAAAATAGCTCTAGCTGATGGCATGGTGGTCCCATTTCTCATATGTTTTGGAAAGAAAGCTTGCCTAAGGTTTCCCTCCACCTGATGTAGAATTCAAAAATACGGTAAATTTGATAGAAGCTAGCAAAGACGCCCGATACCTTCTTAATTTAGCCTGTCACCAGGTACACCACAATGCAATTACCCATTTATTAAGAAATAAAATGAAGACAAAAAGCATTTAATTTTAATTGCCTCTGATGCTCACCATATTGTCACTTTTTACTGGCTCACTATGGCTGCTCAGCTAGAATTTCTCTTTCATGCAAACAACAGGACTAAATTGAATTACATAAAAAGAAGCTACACACTGACTCCCAGCAGTATGTTTTGACAAAACATTTTGTCTCCATAAATGATTTCCGATGCTGTAGTCAAAAGTCTTGACTGCAAATAATGGGTTCATAAAACCTATCTTTAAAATTTTACCTGACAGTAATGCCGTGCAAATATCTGCACTCCCAGTTCACCTTCTCCACTTGTTTACATCAGGATTTTAATAGAGTGGCTGTCACAGAACAACAGCTAAAGGCCACTGTTTGATAAGTTCCTGTAAAAACACACTGTTTAAAATGAGAATTTCCTTCTTAAATTCAGCCATCATAAAAGGTGATGGTGGTGGTGGTGGTTAGAAAATTATTGAAGAAAACATGTTTTCTTGGAGGACCTCAATAAAATTCTCAGAGTTAAGTGACATTCTAAATAGTGATGACTTTCTGATTCTGGGTTTTGAGTTGCTAAAACAGCACCTGGCAAAAAGTCCTTCACATAGTAGGTTTTCAATAAATGTGATCCTCAATAATTATAGTGTCTGTTCTTTGAAAATGTGGCTTCATCAAGGCTGAATTTTGCTTCAGTATGTTAACTTTATCAACACTGAAATTGTATTACTGTTTTAAAAGCAACTAAATATATACTGCTATGCATGTTTTGCTTATTTGCTTTTAAATCCTTGCTGTGCAAAAACAAGTAAGGTCTTAGTAATGAACTGAAGGTTTATTTGGTACTTACTATGTGTCTTGCTATGTGCTAAGCACTTTGTATGGATTATGCTATTTAAGCTTTTCATCAGGCTGATGAGGAAGGTATATTTTATGAAGAATCAGGGAAGCTGTTCTATTTCTTAAAATTGATTTTTTTTCTCATTTAGCTAAAACATTATTTAGTTGTAGTACCATAATAGGAGTCATATGTGTGAAACATTCAGTGTCCTCACAGAATATCTTTTTTTTTTACTTTTCTTTTTTAAAGATTTATTTATTTATTTTGAAGAAAGAGAGAGACAGAGACAGAGAGAGCACGCACATGTGAGCATGCAATGGGGAGGGACAGGAGAGAGAGAGAGAGAGAGAATCTTAAGCAGATTCCCTGCTGAGTGTGGAGCCCATCAAAGGGTTGGATCTCACCACTTGAGTGGAAATCAAGAGTTGGACGCATAACCTACTGAGCCACTCAGGTGCCCTTATCTTATTTTTACTTCTCAGCAACATTTTTGAAAGTGGGACTCTAGTTGTCACTGGAACATGTTTCAGTGTCTAATGCTTTTTTCAAAAAACTGCAACTTCTTTTAATATCACAAATTCAGCTTCAGTTTTAACAAGGTGAATTCTACACCTGTTTTAGTTTGGTTTTTCAGTTCTGTGAAATAAATAGCAACAGTGTTAGCATTATCTACATTTTAAGAACTTAAAATTAGCTATCATTTTAAATATCAAGTGCCATAGTTACTATCATAGTAAGAATTTGAAAATGCCAGAGTAATTCTAGACTCTCATGTGTCTTGTCAAAACTGGGCACTACCCTTCCATTTTATTTTCTGCTTTCAAAATGATTGTGCTAACTCCTAATCATTTCAATCCATGTTCTTCTTCAATCCGTCATGTTTTTCTAAAGAAGCTTGTTTTTTTGCAAAAGCTCCCAGAATAATGTCAAATGACAACTGGCCACATGACATCTTCTTCCTTGGCTAACTCCTTCCACACTGTTAGAGAACTTTTATAGATTAAAATTGTTGAGATTATTTTAATTCTTTTTTATTCTAAGTAAATTAAATTCTCTGTCTTGTACTCTCTTGCTCATTTTATTTCATCAATGTCTATAATTTGAAAATAGGAAGGAAATTAGATTTGGGCTCACAATAAGATGATATTTCAGGGATTATAGCATCCCCTGTGATATTAAAGACTTACTCTATTGAAGAAGAAATGACAATCCACTTTTCGTCTGTCTCGTTTCATGATATTGCCTTATGTATGTATTCCAAATCTATGCTACTTTTACAAAATCCCTAGGATAGACCTCTGTGAATCAGCATGCTCAAACCCTTGAATCTTGAAGTTGAGACAGCATAAGATATGCAGCCCTGAAACTATTTTACCATTCAGAACGTATCATTTCTTCACCACAGGGGAAAGCTTCAAAAAATATTGAATTCAACATTCTCATAGCAGTACTTGTTTGCTCTCTTGCTTAGGAAAAATGTTATAGAAACTCTCACACTTATGCCATTTCTGAGAATTGAAGAACCACAGAGTGTTAGAACTGAAGTGTTTCTTAGATATGATTTCGTTATTCAGAGGAACTAAATTGTGCTTCCAGTGTTCATCCACATGGAAAACCCAGGAGGCAAATAGATAGGGGGACCCAAATTGAGTTTCCCATCTATTTTCCTCTGATCTCACATTTGAGACACTTAACATAGTCATTTTTATCCTTGGACTCAAGATGTAATTGGAACAAAAGCAAAAGTTACACCTGTGCTTCCTGCACGTGCCTGTCTCTTTGAAGGACCAGGAACTCTTATATTTCACTATGTTTTACTTCCCAATTTACCCCAGGTCAAATGCTTTCACTTTCAACAAGTCTGTGAAGATCATGAGATTGAGCTTTAAGCAAGGGTGGTAGAAATGTGTTACCATGGGCTTTGTAACGATGAGCAAATTATGTAGCTGTTTTGAACCTCAATTTGGCCACCTGTAAATTTCAGGTAATAATGATATTTACTCATGGTATAGTTGGAGGAAATTAACATGCTAATTCCTAGGATAAATTTATTCCAACACATAGAAACCCTCAATAAAATATAAACACTGCTGTTGGATTTACTACAATATGTCTGACAAATGTGTAGGAGGGGAAGTAAAGATAGTCGATTTCTTTTTTATTTAATTTAATTTATTTATTTGACAGCGATCACAAGCTGGCAGAGAGAGAGGAGGAAGCAGCCTCCCTGCTGAGCAGGGAGACCGATGTGGGGCTCAGTGTGGGGCTCGATCCCAGGACCCTGAGATCATGACCTGAGACGAAGGAAGAGGCTTAACCCATTGAGCCACCCAGATGCCCCAATGTTTGGTTTCTTGACCCATGATTTTGTTTCTCAAAAAGCAATAGCATATAGGTTCCTATTATAAACTGTTCATCTTTAAGTAAACACTCTATTGAAGTATAATGTACATGCAGAAAGTGAATCATGTGTGCTACATTCAAATTTTCATAAAATTAATATATCTTTGCAATCACCACCAGAAAGATAAAAGTGGGTTCTTTCTCGCCTCCTCAGTCACTACTCTCCTAATTATTATCCGTTAGTTTGCCTGTTTTGGAACGTTCTATGAATGGAGTTTCTGTGAATGGAATTTGTGTCTGGCTTGTGTTTATGAGACTGATTCATAGTACTATGTATATGTATGAACATATCAGTCTATGTAGATTCTCATCACATGCAAATATCACAAATTATATATCTGTTCTAAAGGTGACAGACCTTTGGATTATTTTCAATTTGAGCTTATTATGAATAAAACTGCTGTGAAAATTCTTGTATATGTCTCTTGATACTCATAGATGTGTCTTTTTCTTGGACATAAACCCAGAAATATAACTACTGGGTTGTAGTTTATGTGTATGCTAGCATGAGTAGACACTTTCAAACAGCTTTCCAAAATTTATATTCTCACTGGTAGAATATGGGAGCTACAATTGATCCACTTGTTGCTAATACATACTATTATTTTCATACTGTTGACTTTCAAATATTGACTCTTCTGTTGGGTATGTAGTAGTGGTGTCTCATAGTTCATTTCCCTAAAAAAGCTGAGGGATTTTTGTTTTTGTTGCTGTTTGTTTCTCTTTGCAAATTTCATTGACCAAATGAATTTCTTATTTTGGAAAATGCCCCCTTGAAATTTTTACCCATATTTCTATTAGGGTGTTTATTATTTTTCTTGTTGAATTTTAGAAGTTCTTTACATATTTTGGATCCATGTCTTTCATTTGTATACTCCACAAATAATTCACCTCCCCTTAGTAGCTTTTCTTCTACTTTCTTAAAAATTTATATATTTTTAGATGGTTGCTTGAGTACATTTTCCTTTCTTTTTAAAGATTTTATTTATTTATTCATTTTAGAACTGAGGGAGAAGAAAAGCAAGAGGGAGGGAGAGAGACTCTCAAGAGACTCCACGCTGAACTCAGAACCTGACATGGGGTGTGGAACCCAATGTGGGTTTCAATCCCATGACCCTGAGATCATGGCCTGAGCCGAAATCAAGAGTCAGAGGGATGCTCAACTGACTGAGTCACCCAGATGCCCCTCAATGATATAGTTTTATAAACAGAAGTCCCTAATTTTAATGTAGTTGAATTTATCTAACTTTTATTTTTAATTAGTACATTTTGTTTCCCTGATTTCGATTGATTGATTGATTGATTTTCCAATCAGAGGTTTTGACCATTGAGAAGATCAATTAAAGATTACATTATAGAAAGGAAAAATTTACATTTTAAAAATATGTTAGAGAAAAAATTAAGAAATTCAATGTATCTGCGTGTTACTACTAAAATTAAATTTATTCGTTTTAATTCATCATATGCAACCCCTAAAGTACTCAGTTCTATATATTAATGTGAGTTAAAGGAGAAAACACAAAAAATCCAGAGACTGATAAGGTAGTAAAGACAAAAAACCTAGCCAATAACAGTCAAGAAAGCAGATATAGAGGAACAGAGAGTGGGGTAAGTGTGAATGAGGAGTCAAAAACTTGATGAAAGTGAGAGAGTAGAGAACTTATAAAAAGTTGAAGTAAGAAAAATGTTTGAGAGAGAAAAGAGATGGATAGGAAGACACAGAAAATTGGAAATTCAGAAGCAGAGGCTCCAATGATACCATACTTCAAGTTGTGAGCTAAAGAGTAAGATCGCACTCTGATCTTGAATTAATTACAAGTTGGTTAGTGACTTACCCACTGTTCAAAATCTTCTACTTAAACCTGCTTAGCATTGTTTGAGATAAACTGCAGCGGAGGTGGGAATTGGGTAGGGATTATTCTTTGGACAATGGCAGCTGAGATCAGAACAATACTGGACGACTACTTAGGATCCTACTCATCAATTCTGGACCTACAGTTTTTAATGCTGATTTTAAAGAACTCCTCTAGATAATGTTCATTGTATGAATGTTTTATAGATTCTATGTTGTTTTTCATTGAGAGTGCAAATTATATCCTTTTAAAAAGTGATCTTGTCTCAAACCTCTTTCTGTAACACTAAATAAAAGTGACCCAGTGTGTAGGAGCTAAATCGCTCTGGTTATTAGGCTAATATTCTCTAAACTGTGGGTTTTGACTCCAAAAAAATAATTTTATGAGTTGTGACAAGCAAAAATTTATAATACGTAGATTTGAAAATGTCAGTGTATTAATGGCAGATATTGTGTTTTTAAAAAAGATTTATTCATTTATTTGTTTTAGAGTGGGAGAGAGAGCACATGTAAGCATGGGGGTAGAAACAGAGAGACGGGAAGAGAAGTCTTAAGCATACTCCATGCTGAGCCTAGAGCCTGACACAGGGTTTGATCTCAGGAGCCTGAGATCATGACCTGAGCTGAAAACAAGAGTTGGACACTTAACAAACTGTGCCACCCAGACACCCCAGTGGCAAATACTGTTTTGTGAAAGTTGTGCTTTTTATATGGGTTTAGCTATTGTAGATTATAATGCATTTCTGATTATGGATTGTATTCACTTTCTAGGCCTGCCATAAGAAAGTATCACAAAGTCAGTGGCTTAAGCAACAGAAATACATTGTCTCACAAGTTCTGGAGGCTAGAGGTCTTAGATCAAAGCTTTGGCAGGATTCATTCCTTCCAAGAGTTGTGAGGGAGAGTTAATTCCACGCCTATTTCCCACCTGATTTGCTGGCAACCTTTGGTATTCCTTGACTTGTAGACACATCACCTCAATAACAGTCTTCATAGTCACATGACATTCTCTCTATGTGTATGCTGTTCTCTGTCTAGAAATTTCTCCTTTTGTAAGAAAACTGTCATATTGAGTTCAGGTCCCCCTAATGACCTTATCTTAACACATATGCAAAGACCGTATTTTCAAATAAGCCCATATTCATGGACACTGGGAATTAGGACTCCAGCATCTTTTGGGGGGGATCCAATTCAACCCATAAATTGGACTATTGTCAGAAAAGTTTGAAAGCTTCTGTGTAGGCATTTCTTTTCCACATTAGCTTTAACCCCTAAAATGAGGCAAAATTGTATATTGATTTGAAGATGCAATATGGTGTAAAGTATACTGATTTGGGGTGGTCCTCTCTGACCCTCATAACCACTAGCAAATAATTTGTATCATTCTAATTATACTTCTTCCTATTTAAGCAGCCAGTGCACATCTTTCAAAGTGTTCAGAAAGTTAATAAGAAAGCTGAATGATAATTTTGAAGGCCATATTTATGTCCACCTAAGCTTGCTCTTTTTATTCACATTTAAAGATATAGCCAACGCTTATGTAACACTTTAGTCATTTATTAAAATATATTATCAAAATTTAAGGTTTTTATTAATCAAATATAATCTGTAAGATTTCATCCTGTAGGGAAGGTATATGTAGAGGCTAGATATTTACAACTAGCTGCATGTATTTATTCCCTGATTCTTAATCACGCACTGTATGCAGTCATCAGTTTTCTGACAACCATCTGCTCAGATGTCACTCATTCCTTCCACCCCATCTAGTTGAAATTAAAATATTGACAGAAATAATTTTTGCATGGAAAGTGGAAAAGCTAATAGGGGTGGTGAGACTAGATTGGATTTTGCATGCATTGCCCCTGACAATATTCTGACAATCTTTAGCTTACTTCTTCAAATCATGCAGTACTACAGGAATATAAAATATAAAGCAAAGATTTGAGCAAAGCATAAGCTTGGTTTCTTCTGATGGTCTTAAAACAGTCTTGAAAAGTAAAGCAAAAAGAGAAAGAAAATGAAAGAGAAAGAAGATTACCAAGCTAAAACCATCATATTTTGTGATGATATCTGAAGTTAGAAGAGCGACACTAGTAGAGATAAAATGTTATTCTGCCATTTTACAAGTACATAATGACAATACCAACAATAAAACACAAGACATGAAATATATTTTTAATGGAATTTATAAAGCATGTCAATACTTGAAAAATATGCCAATTATAAATTCATTTTGAAATTCTTAATAAACCTGGGATGTTCTTTATTGAACATATTTGAACATATTTAATATTTAAATAATCCAACTCTGAAATTCTTTTTGACCTTAGCAAAGACTCTTCAGCCACATGAAAAATTCTAAGTTCAGGTTTTAGAATTTCTTTAGGTGGTATATTATTAAGCTAAACACTTGATTTCCTACTGTTAAAAAACTCACAAGCTAGTAAAAAATGTATGCCACTAAATGGTTTAGGTTTATCCTCCCAAAACAAAAAGTCTTGTGCCCAGGGGAGCAGAGGACTCATATGTACTCACAATTTATTTGATTTAAAAAATTGCATCCATGCAGTCAACAGATAAAGCGATGAGTCAGCAAATTGGATTATGGTAAGGGCATGCGTTGACAAGAAGGGCAGGGAGTGAGACAACCAAATGCGTGGCTAGTTGAAGGAATCAGGATTAGTCAGAGGAGCCATAAGAAAAACAGAAACAGGAAAAATAATAAAAACATTTCCTCTGTGCTCTTTCCAAAGGCACGGGAGAGTGTTTTCTGTACTTGAATCACAAATGACCACTCTAGAGACAACCTTTCATCAATAATGCCTGGATGTCTCAAAGACTTGACCAACTTCATTCTAATCTCCCTTTTCTAAGCCTCATCTCTGGCCATATCTCTTCCTACATCTCACAAATATTCCTACAGGCATATTTCTATCTCCTGCAAAGGAAAAGACATTGTTTTTTGGTTTGTTTTTATCTTTTTTTTTTTTTAAAGCTAAGCAAGTACATCTTGAACTTCTATTTTTGGAAAGGTGTTTCATTTCATCTTACATCAATTCATTAATGTTTTTATCACTTATACTACAAATTTTCAAGCAAGACTTTCCATTGGGGACCACAGTTGATGATGCAGAAGAGCTCATGGTTCTTTGGGACTGGTGGGAGGTGTAAGGGTACCATACACCTGTGCGTAAATGGGTACGCACAGTGCAATATGATAAGATGATGGTAGAGGTAGGAGAAATGGAGAAGAAAGTGCGGGTGCAAGAAAATGTTTCACAGAGGAAGTAATCTTTGAATGGGGCTTGGAAGGTAAAGGAGAAGTTTGAAACCTTGAACATTAGCATCTTGGGCAGAGAAAATAGTGTCTTCCAAAACAAAGGTGTGAAAAGGCTTAGCCTGGAAAGAAAGAAATTGAATATGATTAGATCAGATAAAAAGAATGTTCACCTGGAGGATAGGCCTCAGATATTGCTGTTCTAGTCTTGGTAGATCTTCTGGGGTCCAGGAAGGAGTTGTAATTCACACATGAATCTCAGTTTACTAATGCCACCCCATTACCATGGAGTGTTGCCAGGTCAGAGGTAAAGCATGAGCAGAGCCTGCATAAGCTAGGTAGGCAATGGCACACATCTTACATGACAAGTTCCCTCCTTTTTCCTCTCTCATTTTTAAAGACAGATTTATTTATTTGTTTATTTATTTATTTATTTATTTATGGGAGGAAGTAGGGGCAGAGGGAGAAAAACAGAATCTCAAACAGACTCCCCCCTGAGTGCAGAGCTGGATGCGGAGCTTGATCTCATGACCTTGAGATCATGACCTGAGCTGAAGCCAAGAATCTGATGCTTAACCGCCTGAGCCACCCAAGTGCCCCAAGCCCCCTGCTTTCAAGTTAACTGTAACTCAAGACAATGTAGAATGGTCTATGGGATATATGAAAATATGGATCTCAGGATTTGACACATACGATTGGACCAGTACCTCACAAGTGGATTTTATTGTCAAGAACTGTGCTTCTGTTGAAAACATAAAAGTAGCTAGGAGGCCGTGAATTATAGCTTTGTCCTAGTGAAGACTGAAAAAAAGCTGAAGTCAGGGAAATTAAGTGACTTGCCCAAGGTCATACAATGTATTGGTTTAAGGGCTGGTGCTGGAACGAGGGTTTCTGGCTCCCAGGCCAGTTTCATTTCCCCTGTACCATGTGCTGATTCTGTCAAATGGAGGTGTTTGCTGACATTCGAGAGTTCTAAGGAGTTCAACACATGAAAGAAATGTAAGTTCCCTGAGGAACTTTGAAGTTAATAGACTTCTAATCACCTTTTTCTCAGCAACCTTGCCTTAAATTGGCACTTACTTCTAGATTTGCTGTAACGCAAACTTCTCTGAGCTTTCAGAAAGAAACAAAACAAAACACAATTCATTCTTTTTTTTTTTTTTTTTTTTTGTTAAGATACCATCTACAGTGCCTACCAGTGTTGACCCTGTTGAAACAATCTGATATTATCTGTGTAATTCAGGTTTCAGTTGCTTTCAGCCAGGGTCCCCGTGGGAAAAGGAGAACACACTTGCAAGGGTCAACTGAAGAGAGTTGGGTGAAAGAACTACTGACAAAGGAGTGGGTAGGATTCAGGGAAACTAACAAGGGATGATGAGTCACTCCAGGACTAGCAAGGGTAGGAGGGAGCGGACAACCTAAGGCCTAAAGAGGGAAGGAGGAAAAACTATTCCTGGAATTTGGAGGGAATATTTGCAGTTGTAAGAGACGGCCCTCAGATATAAACTGTAGCTGTAACTATAGGAATGTAGTCATTGCAGATCTGAGGCACAGCACGGAGGGAGCCAGTAATTATAAATACTCCAACTCCATTTTTTTCCTGCCCTCTGATGTCCTCAGTGCCTCAGTTTGATCAAACCGAACAGAAAGAGAAGGCCATACCAGTCGGTCTCCAAGGGCACAGAGCAGAATGGATAAAGTGGAGAGTGGATCTGGAGGAGAAAATGGAGACTATTCTGGGATGAGGCAAACACAAATTCATCCCCAGCCCGGCCCAAGGTTCTCTCTTCAGTCCTGCGGTCGCACAGTGCTTTCTGGAGGTGCCAACTCCACACACTGCTCCGATTTCAGAAAGTTTACCTAACACTACTGGGAGAATTATGTAAATATGAATAGTTGGGCTGAGCGGTGACTAAGGAGAGAGGGAAACATGACCTCCATCTGCAAGCAGTGGTGGGAATGGAAATGATTTCCTGTGGGAACGCGGCTGGTATTACTGTTAAATCATTTGTATACTGTTAAATGAGTTGTGTGCTGGTGGGGCAAAGAGGTCTTAGAACTGTGTTTGCTGGCATTCTCCCTACCTCCATCATTGTCTACAAGCATTTGAAAGGTTGAAAAAACAGCCAGAGAAGGCTCTGATTCAAGGTGATAGAACCAGGTACGGTACAGTAAAATCAGGAAAAAGATACTGTAAGAAAAAAACATAACAGTGTTCATAGCAGAAGAAGTTAATCTTTTATTAAAATATTCTAAAGGAATAAAATATGAAAAAGCTCTTCTTTTGCATATTTAAATCGGAGTGAACAGAACTCTAAAAACTTGCTGCTGAAGATAATCTTGCTGCAGAAAAAAAGATGCACAGTTTATTTTTTGTTTGCATATGTAACAAGTGTACTTAGCAACATTAACAAGCTTTAGCAAGCTTCACGTTGAAGATTCGCCTAATTGATATTTACTTTTATTATCTTAATATGGTTTCTGATACCAAACGTTTTTAAATCTCTGAAGATAAAAATTCTTTTTTCCCCTTCTGGTAAAATGTTGAATATGTAGTTTTAAAAAAAAGTAATAAAAATTTTATGAAAAAGGGTTTTGATATTAGGCTTGTTTTCAAGGAATATATTGAAAGTATAGTATAAGTCTTCCTTTTAAAATTTCAATTAAGTTAAGCATATGTTGTGTACCTATTGAAGGTAACATTTTTCAAGCTTAAGAATTTTCTACCTGGTCTGACAGATTCTAGTGGACAAAACCTATGTCTTATATTTTGCTGTTTCTCCTATACACCTGGCCTCGTCCCTTAAGTGTGAATTAGATATAAAATTTCATTAGATAATGGGGTACAATCTCAACAATAATTCCCATTACTGACCATTCTGTGTCTGATGCTGTTCTAAAAACACGAGATGTTCTCCATCCATTTACAATTCCTGAACACTTCAAGAGATATTTCTGTCTTTGTGGAAGGGGATATTGAACCTGGAGAAGCTGAATGCTTTGCTCAAGATGATGCCAGCATTCACACCTGAGAAATCAGATGCCAGATTTTTTTTTTTTTTTTAAGGTTTTATTTATTTGACAGACAGAGATCACAAGCAGGCAGAGAGGCAGGCAGAGAGAGAGGGGAAAGCAGGCTCCCTGCCGAGCAGAGAGCCCCTTGTGGGGCTCAATCCCAGGACCTTGAGATCATGACCTGAGCCAGAGGCAGAGGCTTAACCCATTGAACCACCCAGGCGCCCCTAGATGCCAGATTTTGAGTTTTTAACCATAAGACCACACACTATTTGAAAGGTGAAGATAGGGTGGGGCCAGAACAGAAGGAGCCTTACATGCTAGGTTGTAGGCTGTCCACTGACCACCATTACAGGTTTTAACCTAGACCTAAGGTTTAACCTAGATCGCCATGATCAAATTTCGCTTTTAAGACAAATATGGTGTCTTTTTTTATGGTTCAATTAAGGCAGACAGAAAACTGTTTGCTTTTGTTCCATGTGCTGTTTACTTAACATTCATCCAGGGGCTAAAATAAGCTATGATAATGAAGAAAATAAAGAGTTAATTCTATAATGCAGTGTATAATTCAGGTTTTTAAGCTATTTTTAAAAACCTTTGCTCCAATAATGTCTTCTGTGGACACCGAATATGAAAAATATATGAAGGGTTTTAAAATATCTTATTCTGGTGATTCTGGGAGGAAAAAGTAGTTCTTGAGAGTAGCACTTTAGGAAACTGGAAACCACAACCCACTTTCTCAATGGCTCTTCCTCTTCCCCTACCTGTCATGCCTGCCAACAGGGACTTTAAGACCCAGGGCAGGCTAGTGTCTGCAACAAACAACTACAAACTTTAAGTGGTTTAATGTGTCAAAGGCTTTTTTCCCTTTTCTCATCTTCTAGTACAGTGCAGCTTGGAAGTTGTAGGAGAAGTCTCAGTTGCATGGCTACTTACAGTCAGGCTGAGGCAGGGTCCACCGTCTTCCATACATGGAATTCAGCATCCAACCAGCATCTCATTTGGCATCCAATCAGGAGAGAGAAAGCACAGAGAAGGCACACCCATACATAACTGCTTCAGCCCACCAGGGACAAGTCACTTCAGCTCACACGTCATTGGCAAGACGGAGTGACAGGACTCCACCCTGATGCAAAGGACCGGCAGCTATAATGTAGCTGAATGCCCAGGAGGAGGAAGTATTTTGGGTGAATATCTCGGCCATAGCGACTGGATTACTAATTGAAGTGCATTTGAAATGAAATAAATCAAATGAAAACAAAGAGTAAGTGATCCAGTGAGGCATGGCTGGCTTTTAAGAGGTGGAGCCAGGACTTGAACTCAGACAAACTTCAAAACTCCACGCTCATAACAGTGAGTGCCACAAGGGGCATACAGTCATGGTGTGTCCTGGCCTGGTGTGGACAGAGTAGTTGCGACAGTAGTAGTGGCCATCAATCTCTAGTCTTCACTTGGGAGCACAGGTCGACTCTTCAATAAATGTTAGTTACTTTTATTATTGTATTAGGTTTCCAATAAAGGATAACATTTTGGAAATGATTTTAAAGGAGATGGGCCATTTGATAAATGGGAAGTTAATGTGAATGGGACTTCTTCCAAAGTCATTAGAAGGCTTTTTGTAAAAAGGTACAAACACAAGGACTAGAAAAATGAATGAAGGGAGTCTGGGAAGGGGTCATGGTCCTGGAGTGGGAAGAAGTTTCTTTGTGCTAACTGATTGGCTCCTTCTTACCTTCTGATAGGCTTCTGCCCCTTGTCCTTTCTTAACATCAACTGTCCTGCAACACGTCCTTTCTTTTGATCTGGGAAAAATACTTGGACACTTGAGCCTTAGATTCCTCATCTTTAAGAAGAAAGTACGAAAAAAGTACGAATCACATCATTTCCACAGCTCCTGCTACTGTGGTTCAGTTCTTCAAAACATCTGGAATTCTAAGGTCTTTGTACCTATTAATTTTAAAATATGTTTCTTTCTCATTTTTGGGCAACCTCGAGCTGTGTGTCAGATTAGTTTGAAGATATATATGTTTATGATCTGTATATGTAGGTGTTGATTTAGAGCCTGATTTTAAATATTTTGATATAAACTTATCTTGTTATGCCATTAACCTTTCTCTTTAAACATTTTCGTTGACTTTCTGGTTTGTTTATAAGGTGAGGTTTTCACAGTGGAATTTAGCAATGGGATCATGGAAAATTTTAAGATTTAAGGGCATCCATAGGAGATCTGAGTGGGAGTATGTTTTCCTGAAGTTAACTGAAAAAACTTAAAAATTAGACTGACAATAATGTTAAGAAATGGCACGCTTGGTTGATGAATGTTTCTGTGAATATTTTAGTAGAAGATAAAAATTAGAAATACAATTATTTAGACCTTGGCTGCAAAAAGCAAACAGCATTTCATTTATTTTCTGTGTTTAAGAAACAGAACCGTTTTATCTATTAAATTAAACTGGAGCACGCTATCATAAACGTAACACACTCAAAAAGAAGTCTATAAAAACTTCAGTCGTTTTCATCTCAGCATGACGATACCCCCCTGTGAGGTTTATAATTCTCAATTAAAATGAGTAATTCAATGAAAGAACAAGTCCCATGAGGGAAGATGCCAAAAAGGAATCCTAATGTTAAAGAAATATTTTCCCATGGTATGTCTGTTATCCCATGGTGATGCAGTTTACATTCCTTTGCCCATAGTCTTGGATTTTCCTGTTAATGTAGTAGTGCTAGAAATAAATTCAGGAACAGAAATTGAAAACTACTACTCTTGTATGACTAATTGCATTTCTTTCTATTGAAATTGTCCTATCTGGTGAATCTTTTCACCAATCTTTTGGTTATTTATGTTATTAATAGTGGTATTTGTGGTACCACATCTTTTGAAATTGTGAACTTTCAACTTTCTGCTTCTAATTCCACACATCTTCATTTGTGTCTGCTGGGTTTCTGCCATTTTGCTAGGCTTTGCCATAAGTGTCTAATTTATTCTTCAGAATAATCTGGCATTGTTTGAGTAAGTGAGGTGACTTTGGCTGACATCACACAGATTTTAAGTATGCAGGATTTGAACTGAAATCTTTTGAAAATCTCTTTCTATACAGTCAGACATTGGCTCTTTATTTTTTGTATCTTCAGCTGGTAGTTTTCCACAACCTGAACATTTTTAAATGCATAGGCCCTGGATTAAGTGTAAAAATAGGATCCTGCATATTGTTGGAATGCAAAGAACACTTGGAAGGACCTGCTTCACATCCAAATAGGTAGAGTTGCAAGGCTAAATACCTTAAGTAAGTAAATTTCCTGTGGCTCTGCGTGTTTTGGAGTGGTCAAAGCCCTCAGGTAAGTGCAAAAGTGCTTCCCAGGTCAAGCACGCTTTGATCTTAACCATTAATACCCTAGTCTGAGTTAATTTTTAGATCTCATCTCCAAATAGAGCCAAGAGGCATGGGACATAGGACAGGGGAATTACAATAGTTACTTTACAGTCACAGATGTGGGGAATGCTTGAAAGTAAACAGCTAAGTGGATACCAAAATGGGGTTCTTTCTTGGTCACTGCTAGCACATATAGCATCTTTCCGTGAGTTTATAAATGTTTTCCTACATGAGAATAAATTATAAAAAAGACCTTTCATGCTGGATGGTTGAATTACTAAAAGATAGCTTCTTTCCCTGTTCCCCCAAATGCCTTAGCCTCAAGCTAAGGCACAAAGGTTGGCGAGGGAAGTCTGAGCTGGACTTCAACTCCACACATACTATTTGGTCGAGTACTTTTGCGTACAACTTGTACAACCGTACTTGTCAGCTCCAGTTTTTCCAACTACATTGCATCAGGTCATAGGGCTCTAGAAAGGGAAAGAAAAATATGTTTATTGTAGAATTGAGAACCAAGTTTATTTAAGGCTGAAACTTACTATCGTTTTGGGGGTCTCCTGGCACCAATGAGCTCTAACAGCTTTACACCACAAGAAGCTCACTGAGGCTCCATACTGTTGGGTAAGAGCTGGGATTAAGGTGGACAATGAGATTTGATCTAGGCAGAAGCATGGTTATTCAAAGATGTTAGGGCAACTTCCTTCTAGTACTGAGCCTAGAAAAGATTTTACATGCTTTTAGTTATTTACCAAAGCAATATCAATTACTGTGGAATTCTAAGCAGTCTGTAGGGATTGCAACTTTAGAGCAATCTACAAAGAATTCAAAATTCTTCTGAAAAGAAGGTATTATTTTAAAGATTTTTTTTTTTAATTTGACAGAGAGAGAGAGAGAGAGAGAGAGCAATCACATGTAGGCAGAGAGGCAGAGAGAGAGAGAGAGTGGGAAGCAGACTCCCCACTGAGCAGAGAGCCCAATGTGGAGTTTGATCCCAGGACCCTGAGATCATGACCTGAGCCAAAGGCAGAGGCTTAACCCACTGAGCCACCCAGGCACCCCTAGAAGGTATTATTTTAATTCCCAAGTAAGGGACCTTACGTTTCTCTTTAGGCACAAGTCTTGAATATTCCTTGAACGAGTTATTTAGTTAACAATACTCTATGTCAATATATTCTTTTACTATGTTTATACTGTTAGCTGCTGTAGTCACTATGAAAGTACTCTATCTTGTCATAAAAATATTTGACATGAAATAAAAATTAATTTCAATCCCCTTCTATCTCTTCTATAAGAGATAGAAGACTCATCCCACACTGGTATTGACTTCCCTTGTGTCTGCCATCATCTTACTTCCTATTTAGTGAAAATCAGAAAGATGCTTCTCTTTGTTTTCAGGAGCAGGAAATGTGCTGCAGACCAAATATCAAGGCTGGTCCAGTTTGGGGGCCTTTGACCCGTTTTCTGTTTCTTCTTTTATCTATCCTCAGATTTCCTGGTCCCTGGTAGCCACGCATTCTATCCAATCATAGTTGCAGTTACTTCTGACAACTTGCTGATAATAAGTTGATTTTTACTTTTGGAGTTTTGGGGGAAATAACTAGGACCGCATTCTTTGAATTGTTTTGATTCTTTCTGTAAGATTCTTCAGTGATACCCACCTTCGATGCTGGGGAGCCCAGCAATCAGGCTGCAAAGGTGCACACAGCTTCCCCTATTCCAAATCATTCATTTCAATCTACACATCAAATGAGTATGGAGGGCCTCTGCCTGAAGGACTGTCTGTCTTCAGAACTGCCACCCGAATTTTGACAAAATCTGGAGTTTGGGGGCTAAGTCTGAATGTACAGAAATATGTGGGTTCATGGTGGAGGATAGAAGGAAGGAGGAATGGGGAGGGGTGGGGCATTTAGACTAAAAGGCTTGGAGAAAGAACGAGAATATTTTTTTTTAATTTTCCATTCATTGTTCCCCGGCATCAGGACCGTTTACAGATAAAAAAGGCCAAAATAAGCATGAATTTTGTTTTAATTAACTCTCTAAGATTTGTCTACCATTTAGTTGCCCCCTCCCACCCTCGTCTGTTATTTTGTTCACTTTAGGGCCATAAATATTATTAATCCACAGAGATTTCTTTCTGCTTCTCTTAGTTAATTAAAGCTACTCTAGAATTTATCTTATGCTACCACCAGGAGGGCACAAAAAGTGAAATATTATATTGCTAGATAGTTCATTCATTAGCATAACATAATCAGTGGGATTGTGTACTGGAGTTTCAAATACCTTCACCAGACTTTCTTTTAAAGGACAGATGTAATCAGTCAACTGAGGAAAAAAGAAAGGGAAAGAGGGGAGGAAAAAAGAGTAACACATGAAGGAGATAGGCAACTTCAAACGCACACATTACTTTTTAGAGATAGTTTCACTCCATTCCAGCCTGGGAAAAAGCTGTAATAACTCCCTGCCCACATATCCTTAGTAAGAGACACATTGGCCAAGTCTTCCTTCATCTGTTTCAAGCTGTGTCGTTCAGTCGGGAGGAGAAGGGGTGGGGGGTGGGGGATGGCACCAGGGCAGCTGTCAGGGGGAAAAAAAAAAAAACACCTCACTAAAATGATCATTCTTATATTTTACTTACTTTATTTTATATTAATGGTTTTATTACAAAAAGAAACTATGATGTAAACTTCATGTATCATTCACTTACAACATTTTAGACCAAACCAAGCAGAACCCAACACTAGACAGCTCCACTATTTATATTCCTCCAAGGGTAGCTCATCCTGCCCTCTTTTTCCACCCTCAGTGTTTTTCTTCCTTCAGGGAGAGATTCTATATCAGTGTTTCATTTCTCCTCTGGGTGGACTTAAAGGCCAGACACATTGATTATTAATCATTATATTGGGGTTTCTCTCCTTTCTTGACCAATGACACAATCTGCAGAGCATGATAGGTATACTGTAACTGACATCTGTACTGAAAGGAAAAAAAAAATCAGGTTATGGCGTATATATCTGCACTAATAAAAAAAGCCATCTTTCAAATCCTCCTTTTGTAAGTCTCACTAAAAAGACCACTGTGTTACAAATGCATAGGCACTGAGCCATAAATCCAGTAACAGAGACATATCTAAAAGCCCATTTTGGGACATTCTTTACTTGGACTCTTGGGACACTCCAGGCTTAACAAGAGTCACTTTTTTTTCTAGGTTGTGCGGCTGATGAATACCAGGGAGAAAACTTGAAACATATGGGATTTTCTGGCCCTATTAGCTGGCAGTGCTATTTTGCTTCATCTATTTCGGTGTATATCTTTATTTGTGCAAATGACTCAACTTAAAATCACTTGCCATTCATGCTTTATCAGACTCATTGGCTTTCTGATGTCAGGGCATATTTGAAGTGTATTTGTGGCTCTCCGTTTATAGTTTTCTGTGATATGGCATGGCATTTCATGAGGTGCAGAATAGGAGAAATCTAGTGTAATAGTTAAAAGCATGAGTTTTTATTAAGGGTGACAAGGTCTGAATCATGGCCCTCGGCCTAACTCTGTGACTTTGGGCAAGTTATTTCACCCTCCAAGAAGTTCAGGTTTCCCAACTCCAGAGTGGAAGTAATAATAACATAAACCTAAAGGTCAGGGCCTACATCTAGCTCATAGCCAGCCTCGCAGTGAGTCCTCAGGAAGTGAAAACATTATCCCTGTGACTGTCAGAATGGTCACATCAGGATAACTGGTAAACAAGGTGACTGTATATTTTTAAATAATTACACTGAACCCAAAGGCATAAACCAATGTTATCCTGAGTCTAGGGGGACATGTGGCCAACCTGAGCGTTGTAGGCTATGGGCAATCTCGGCACCAGCATGAGGAAATTCGATGTTGAGTCTCGCATTTTGTTCCAATGTTGAGAGGTACTCAGAGCGACCAGAGTAACAAACCGAGGGACGGAATGTTGTCACTGTTGCTGTTGTTACTGCTTCCCTTTTTCCCCTTTGTTTTCAAAGCCTATTTTCAGTGTGGCAAGGAAGAGTTTGTAGTCATGCCTTTTAGTTCTCTCCACGCTTCCTCACATACAAGGGTAGTCTCTCCTTGGGTCTCACCATTTCTGACTGTAAAGGACAATATGGATTTATGCTTAGTGACCTCTTGTAAGATTTCTTTTTTTGCTGCAAAGTTATGGGGAGCAACAACTTGATTTATTCTATTAGTTTTGAACTGTGCTGCCAATAAGTAAATTGGTTCATGGTAATCACAGTATTCACTTCAATTAAATGATCATCAATTGAGTTATTTGCCTTTTTGTATGTAATTTATTATGGTCTACTTTTCTCTTTCAATTAAAAAGTTGACGTGTATAATTTACTTGTTTCTAGGGATTATGAATAAGGGAACTAGAATTCTAAAATGATTATCTGAAAGATTTAACAATTAGAAATGTTTATGTTTCCTTATATTTTACTGACAATACATGATTAAGAAATTATTTCGTTGTATGCAATCAAAAACAATTATTTCCTTATGCAAAATCCACCTCAGGAAAAGGGAGAGATGAAACAGATGAGAAAACACATTTTACCTAATGATTTTCTTTCAGGAAAAATATTGCTATCATGATCCTTTTTAATTAAATAAGAATTTAGCACTTTTGCGTGTGTGTTCTTAATGTCAGACTCTTTGGTTATCACACTTACACCTCTGTTATTAATGTTAGCCATGGTTTGCAGATGAGGAAAAGCTAGTTATCAATGAATAATTCAGATTCCATAACTGTCAGACCTCATTATTTTAAATAGGGCCTGGTAGTTCCAGTTGTAACCAGCTAATTGCCTCGTTTAAACTTAAACTGTTAGACTATTTCACATAATTCCAATTTTAAAAAACTTTAAATACATTTAAAATTGCTGTAGTACATAGAGCAATTTGCTTTAAATCAATCTAGAAGAACAAAAGGCATTCGGCTCGTTGATGTTTTCAAATAAGAATTAAAATTTATTTTAATTGAGTCATGAGCTGTCATGAAATGCTTGCTGAACATAGCATGAACAAAATGTTTTTAATTTATAAAAAATAAAGTAAGAAGCCAGAGACTGAAAAATTCCATTTAAAATTTGATCCCTTTTGTATAAATATATTGCCAAATACAAGTCCAAAACCAAATTGAATGTGATGGACAGCATCACCAAAGATTACTGCCTTTGCTTCCTAAATCCTTGTCACTTTGGAAACTAAAACAACTGTAACTTTACTGGCGACTTAAAAGCTCTGTAAAAGCCAGTGTGGTGGCTGTGGAGGCAAGCGGCTCATTTTTTTTCTGTTCAGAGAAAACCATCGTGGTGGGCAGATCTCCTCTGGGGGCTACACTTTCAGATCTGCCTCAGTGTCTATGCCAAAGCCACTCCTAGCAGGGCGGCTCCTGGCCAGTGACTGAGCACAGTGGAGGACTAAGTATGGGAGTCAGGACCCCCTGCAGCGTGGCACACTATGATGGTCATCCTCTCTGGGACTCTTCCTCAGCCTGGCTGAAACCCTCTCAGAACTGTGTTTCTCCGATATCCAATCTTCCTTCCTTCCCTCCATTCTTTCCCTGGTCAGAACTGTGCTGTGCCCTGAAGGCCCTGTATACCTGTCCTGCTTGGTTTTTCCTTTCTCCTTCATGTGCTTCCTCCCCCTCCCCCCACTCCCCTCCCCTCAATCTCTGAACATCTAATTTTGTTATATCATTTTCTTCTTGCAGGACCTGGACTAACACAGCAAGGGTTCTACAATCTCTGTGTGTCTAATTCAACAATTCTCTTCACAAATTTAATCCCTTTTATTTGGCTTTGATCTTCTTTAGAGATAGTGAGGTTTAATAGGAGAAGTCTCCCTGTAATGAAGATCTTCATAGCGTTGTTGAGGCCCACATAGAATCCCATTTTTCTTCAGGACAAATAACCCTACTTCTGGTGATTCTCTTGTAACCTGAATATATGTATTTTCCATTTCCCGTGTCTTCTCTAGGTTCTTAATATATCCCAGTGTGAATACATAAGAGTTGATCATGTAGTTAGTACTCTTACATGGACACTTTATCTTAAAATCTCACTTAAACCTTTTTTTCAGTGGGGTCACTGCCTCAAGGAAAAATAAATTTGTTTCTATCCCAGGTCTACAAATCTTGGTTACTTTAATGTTAATTATACCTTGATTTTATACATTTTGATTAGAAACAATGTGGTTTCTTGACATAAAAAAGTGGTTATGCTCTAATTGAAGGGGGGGTCTCGCAACACTTTTAAAAAATCAGAGAAGTTTATTGTGATTACTTCAGCGTTCAGTACGTACAGTTTCAGTTCTTTTTGAAAATATTTGGTAAAAGTTTATGCCCATGTTCATAGTTGTGTAAGTGTGGAAACAGTGTAACTTTTAAGGAAGGAAAAGGAAATACCTCTACCGTGGTGACTTACTATCTGTTGAGCTTGTCTCTATCTCTCTCTCTCTCTTTTTTTTTTTTTAAAGATTTTATTTATTTATTTGACAGACTGAGATCACAAGTAGGCAGAGAAGCAGGCCGAGAGAGAGGAGGAAGCAGGCTCCCCACTGAGCAGAGAGCTCAATCCCAGGACCCTGAGATCATGACCTGAGCTGAAGGCAGAGGCTTTAACCCACTGAGCCACCCAGGCACCCTGTTGAGCTTATCTCTTGTGTTGGGCAATGTCTACATTCTCCATCATCTTAAGTTTCCTGTGCTGTTCCAAAGATGGGAGAAGGGGGGTGTGTGGAAGTTACAGGAACATTTGGCAATAATGTACTGAATTTTTAGCTAGTTTAAAAGTTGTTTTAAATTTTTACTATTACAGTATCAGCAGCATTCTGTGGTATTCATTAAAAGAGTGAAATTTGAAAGCGTGTATTTGCATAGTTTAGCTTTGATGCCATTGTTGTACTAGCTTGGACACTTTGGGTTCATCACAGATGTTTCCTGGGTCTGTTTCCTCAGCTACAAAGCCAGTAGTGGAGAATGGTTGGAGATGGCCTAGACATCTCTGAAGTCCACTTCCGGCCCTTTGAGTCTGTGAGTTTAGTACCTGTGTTGCACTTATGCTTCCTTTAAAGGAAACATTTTCCCCAGTATTTAAAGAGAATATCTTTGTTTACTTTTCCATTATAAATCCACATTGGTTGGAAGAGCACATAGGGTTGCCCAAATTTAATACCCTTTTCTGGAAGAGGTGAAAAAATGAACTTATTTTCCTCTGATTTAAAGGGAAGGTAGTCATTATGTACTTAGTTTTTTCATAGAAAAGTGTTCCACTCCAGACAGTCTTTGTGTAGTTAACACCATAATTAAGTTTGAGGAAGTTATGGATTACCTTTCTCCTTTCAACTGAAATATTAACACTTTCTGGAAGGTTCATTCCCCTTATTACCATGTGATTTCTGAGCAATGATTTGTTTTGGTCTGCTCTCTAACATTCTGAAAGTATAATAGGCTTCTGCAAAATAATACAGTAAATATTTCCTCTTCATGAATTCTTATATTCTGACAGGGTTTTCCCTCCAGAAAACCCAGAAGATGAAATATAGACATATACAATTAATGTCAGTCACAGTTCATAGAAGCACACGCTTTCCTTCCGTTGCAATAACTGAACATTTAGGAACTGAAGGGTTTGCCATCTGTGAGCTATGTGTTAGCTTAGCTGTCTCAGATCAAGCTTCGTGTTTTAAATATTGTGCTCTGAGAAAAGCCCACCTCAATCTCTGAGTGTCATGCTTGTGACCACACTCAGATACTGTAGTAAGAGGGAGACCTTGCCTGTCCATCTTAAAACTCTAGCACAGCTCTACTCCTCTCTGGCAGTATGTGTCTTTAGTGAAGTTAACCATTATATTTAGTAATGTACTGCATTTTATCCAGAAAATTGAGCAGTAATGTACTATGTTTTGAGTTTTCATATAACTACATAAATAGAACCAAAAGGTTGCAAATGTCATACTTAATACTGATTCCTCCTACACGTTGGTTTAGAATCCTATCATAAACACTTTCTTATTAAGTACTTATTTCAATTTATTTTGTTCAAACTAATAAAAATAGATGCTTTGAGTTTTCTTTGCTTTGTTTTAAAAGATCCCATTAAAATTTAGATTATTAAAGTCATTTTTAGAATATAAAATTTGTTTTAATAAGCAGAGAAGACTTTGATTTGCTGTAAGTACCAGAAAAGGAAGAAATGAGTTTATTGAGTAAGCATTTGGATAGAGTGGTATTTTGGCTTGTGTTATGCATTTTGACCACTATTTAGGGTTGAGAGGCATTTGGTAACCTAGGGCAAGATTCAGAGGATTAAATGGTCTCTGTACACATAAATCATATTAAGTCACATTTATTTTTAAAATCACTGGAGCCTGGTGGAGGTGAGAATCCAAAGGAATACTTTGCTTTCTGATATGCGAAAAATTGGAATATTCTCCAAGGCAAAGATTGGAAATATGGTCACTATTAACACCTGTTCTATAGGGACAATTTTCTTGCTATGATTATGATATTATGATGGATAAAAAGTTCCAGAAAGAAAATAAATATAGTTTCCTAAGAATTGAGTTAGACTTTTAATGTATACTGAGTGCTTCTAACATATGGTACAGATGGATTGCAAGCTACACCTGAGTGATTGACTAGTTCTAGCATTTGGTGTTTATGTTGTGATTTTAAAATAGCCATTCATTAGCCTGGTGTGTGTGTGTGTGTGTGTGTGTGTGTGTGTGTGTGTGTAAAAGCGGTTAAGAAAAACACTATTTTATGATTTCACAGAATATGGAGAATACTGTATCATAGATCTTACAAATCTCTGCTAGTTGTTAGTCACTGACTCTTAATACCTACTTAGTCAACATGAGGAACAGATGGCTTGTGGGAATATCTTTTTTTCTTCTGCAGTGCTCTAAAATGGAGAACTTATACTTCAACTTTTTAAATAACAGTTCTTCCAAAACCAAAAAAACTTCTAGCAGCAATAGCTATGGCACAAAAGTGCATGCAAAGGAGTGGTTAATTGCAGCAGAAAGGCTATTTGACAGTCTGTCATATCTGGCATTTGTGATCTTCATCACTTCTGCAATTTTAACCCCATATTTTCGGTTCTGAGATTTTTGCTCACTTGGAAACAAATTGAACTTTTATTTTATTTATTTTATTTTTTATTTTTATTTTTTTTAAAATATTTTATTTATTTATTTGACAGAGAGAGAGATCACAAGTAGACAGAGAGGCAGGCAGAGAGAGAGAGGGAAGCAGGCTCCCTGCTGAGCAGAGAGCCCAACGTGGGACTCGATCCCAGGACCCTGAGACCATGACCTGAGCCGAAGGCAGTGGCTTAACCCACTGAGCCACCCAGGCGTCCCTGAACTTTATTTTTAAATGCAAAAATTAAAGTCAACATAATAACTCTTCATTAATACAAAATACTAATACATATTATTTACATTCAACTTAACGTAATAAAATAACCAGTAATCCTCTGTGGGCATCTACAAGCCCTTTAAGCCTGTGCTGTATCATTCGGGAGTGCCCACATTGAGCAGTAGGATAGAGCCTCCACTAGAAAAAATAATAGTGCAATTTGCTCACATGGGAAGCAAACCCAAACATCATGTTTATCCATAAACATTTCAGTCTCTATCGATAAATATCAGATCTCTTTTACATAAGATAATAGCATTATCTAATGTAAAATTTAAAATAATTCTAAGTATTACTAAATATCCAGTCAGTGTACAAATTCCCCTTATTGTTACACACACTTTTCTCAGTTTGTTTGTTTGAATCAGAATCCAAACAAGTTCCAAATACTGCCTTTGGTTCCTGTGTTCCCAAGGCACTTCAAGTCAATAGTTTCTTCCTGCTCTTTTTTATTGTAATTTGTATATGGAAGAAACTAGAATTTCCTATACACTGTGTATTGTATCTTTGTATTATTATTTAACATGATTCTTTGTCCTAACTTGATGAGATGCAAGTGTGAATTTTTACAATGAAGCTCTACAAGTGGGCCGATATATTTTCTATTGTAATCCCCCAGGAAGCACAGAGTATTCTCTCTTTTGGGGGGATATTTAGGTTGGAAATTGGATTTTGATATTACCAGTCTGATCAGTCTATTATAAAATCTTTGTTCTGCTTTGCAATGAATGGTTTTTATAGCCATGGTTGATCATTGCCTTCCTCCAATAGTTCATTCAGGGATTATGTCTAGTTTTGTTCTCTAAAAGTTCTACAGAAACTACAATTTCATTTCATACAATGTGTTCATTGTGAAGACCAGGGCAATATAAGTGGGAGGATGATGACAGTTTGTAACGTTTTGTTCCTCCTGGGGAGGTTGGAGAAAACGGAAGCCTTTCATTAACATCTGTGTAATTTCAATTAATCAATACTATAAATGCAGCTATTTTCCAATATAAATGACAGTGGAGTCAACATTCCTGAAAATACTAAGATGTGACTCTTGCTACTATGGGGGAAGTAGCTTCCTTTAATCATAAATAATGATTTCTACTCTAGGACTACTCTTGGTATGCTCAGCACAATTGCTCATCCATTCAACAATCTGATTCTCACAGCCACTCTATAGCATCAACAAGGAAAGTATGTATCATTTCCTCTATTCTACAGATGAGGAACTGAGGTTTGGCGAGTTGAAATCACTTTCCAGTATCATCCCATGAATCTGTAGTAGAACTGGGATCAGTTCTCGCCTCTAAATCCAGTGTTTTTTTATTTATTTACCATGCTATACCTGAGTTATCTCTAGATTCAGGCTTCTGAGCCATTTGTTTAAATTCAGTAATACATAGAGATAAGCCATTAGATTAGTATAAAACTGGCACATACTTTATATGAACAAGTAAGTGTAATTAAATAAGATGCATAAAACTAGAAGTTGCTTATAATAATTTTCATGGAACTATTAAAAAGTAGCAGCTAGGGTGCCTGGGTGGCTCAGTTGGTTAAACATCTGCCTTCAACTTGGGTCATGATCCTGGAATCCCGGGATCCTGTCCCGCATCGGGCTCTCTACTCAGCAGAGAGTCTGCTTCTTCCTCTGACTCTCCCCCTTCTCATGCTCTCTCTCTCTCTCTCTCTCTCTCTGTCTCTGTCTCTCAAATAAATTTAAAAAAAAAAGAAAAAAAAGTAGCAGCTATCTGTCAATTTTCATTTTTCATTGTGATTTTTGTTGCATTAGCACATCCTCAAAACTTTCAAATTTCTAAGATGTGAAAGATGCTGGAAATAAGACATTTTGTCTCTGTTGGAGGACTTCATGGCATGATGCAAGAAAAGAAGATAAAACAGTAATTATGCATAGTTAGGAAAATGATGGGTTTTAGGCTTCAAACATTATCAATTTTGACTTGATCCTAAATTTTTTTCTCTCTTATTATTGTCACTATATCAAGTGAACAAGTGTAATTTGCTCAAAACACATAAGATATATTTTACAAATATAGCTAGTGGCTTTCTGTATAAGTAATTCCACGAGATTTTTGGTGTCAGACATGGCTAATTACACCTCTCAAATTTTCTTCAGGTCCTTCCACCTGAAGAAATGACCTTCTCTAGTTGCTTTTAAAGGTCTATACTCAGGTGGCTGTTGTGTCTAAGCATGGCCTTAGTGGTGGTCCTGTTACCAAAATGGGCAGACCCAAATGTCAGAGCAGAGTTCAAGGCTAGCTTTTCACAGGTCCAAGCTATCTATTTATACCTGGCTCTAAAAGAATCTGGGACATATTTCAAATCTAGTGTGTATGAGTGTCTGTTTCTGGGGCACAGTCTCCACAGAATCTCTGGGAAGAGTTGATTCCCAAAGTAATGGATAAAAATCACAATTTTTGAGGGGTTCCTCAGACACTGGAGATATTTTTGGATGATTGGATAACATGTTCCCTTACAAAACACACACACACACACACACAAACCTAACTTCTCTTCCTAGAGGAAACCTGTGATTTTGTCTAGAGAAACCAGTAACAGACAGCACTAAATGATACCATGAAAGAAAAGTGAAGGAAAACAATAATACATACATACTGTGAATACTAACATACTGAATTAGGTGAATTTTAATGTTATATGTGCCTGGCCTTAAGCCTGCTGATGATGAGATGAAGATTTTGGTCTTGGAGATGCTCTTAAGCAGATTGGAAATGCATCTATAAGATATGTTATTTTCCTTGGTGTCTTTATCACTGACCTCTAAACTTGGTGGTGTACATGAACAAAATTTTCAATCAGATGGAAAGACTTTTCTTAGTCTCTACATCATAGAAAATCTTATAGAAGTGTCTTTATATCTCCAAACATCTTACCTTTGTTTTCTGATATGTACTAACATATATGTGTACACACATGTATATACATATAGGCACACACATATATGTGTACATATATGTATATATGTATACATATATACATGTATATACACACATGTATGTATTGTGTGAGTGTGTGTGTGTATACTCCACCCCTCAATATACATTTATTAGACACTTTAATCCCACTTCTTAGAAGAGGAAGCCACATTTCAGAGGCTAAGTACCTTAGATATCTGAACAGGGATTAGGTATTGAGTATTTCTGACTCAAAAGCCACAAGTTTTCATTTGCTTCTTGATTTCAAAAGGCCAATGTTTACACTTCTACTGCAGATATGGTAGTTTTCTCTAAGAAAACCAGATTACCTGGAGGTTGATATAAATGATACATTTGCTGAGTCATTTGTCCTATATGTTTAATGTGGATACACCAGATGGAGGTACTGAAGTAGGGTAAATGAGATGTAAATATCATGAAATCAGCATCCATGCCTGGCTGGAGGGTATATTGAATACATTTTGATAAGAGGTTTCTATGATTCCTTTCCTAGTAGTTCCTTGGGAATATTCTGACATTGAAGTGTAATGATATCCTAAGGAACAAAAAAATTAAATCAAAATAGTGTTTTGCATTGGCTCTCCTTTTTTTTTTTTTTTTGGAAATTTTGTGAGGGAAAAAACAATTTGAGTATCATTTCCTTTTTGGAAAGATTGTGGCACTTTCTATTTTATTATGGAACTTCTTATTATAATGTGAAAAATCATAGATACATAGATATGTATAACCAGAAGACTTTTACTTACAAACTTTCTTTTGAGGAAAGCCACTATTAAGACTATAAAACTTTTTACTGTCCTGTTTTGTTTTGTTTTTAATCTCCAGAAAGCATTTATTGGCACACTCATAGTGCTCAAAATTTTATACCAGGCAAGGTGCAAGAATGTAAGAGATAAAGGCCAAGTTCACAACTAACTGGAAGAGTTGTAGAAAACCACCTAATGCATGTGTATTCCATGACTGTGCACAGTCAACTTCTAAACATTCCCATGCTGCAGGATCCAGGCTTTGTCACTCAGCTTAGCTACTCTGTGGATACTCTGAGCACGGAATGGGTTTGCTTCTTCTTTCTTCAACCTGGCAGTCAAGGACACATCTCCAGGACCTGCAGCAAGTTTCCCTGGAACCTAGCTAGAGGACCCTCTACAAATGCTCATTTTTTGGCTTCATGATCTCATTCGTTATCATGCAGGTTGAAGCTTTTGCAACACTGATGTACATATTCCTAAGTGGTAAAAATTTGAAAATATCTGTCTTCAGTAACCCACAAGAATTATATTGGTCACTGTGACCTTTTTGAAACAGAATAAGAAGTATATGTTTCATTGTTATATGTTTTTGTGACCGCTTAAGTATATTTTTTATTATGAGCTATTATACACAAACATACACCCCTAACAAAAAAGTTTCATAAAAGCGCACTTACTATGTGCGCTAGACTCCAACATTTTCTTTACTTGCTTGTTTTATTTTTAATTTATATTTCCACTCTTTTGGAGATTATTTTAAAGATGCTAGTTGCTCCCTAATGAATTTATTTCATAACCCCCTTAAGCATCTGGACTTATTGACAGAATAATTTTGTGTTGAAGAAGTTGCAAAATTGGAAAAAAAAATTACAGCAATAATCTTCAAATAGAATCTATTTGATGTTTATAAGAAAATAAGAAAACATATGATGTTCAAATAGAGGATAATTAATTTAGAAATTGGTTAGTTGGGTGTGGTCAGATCTAATCTGTGGCTTGAAGCATGTTTTCCCTGCCCTATATCTCCAATATCTAGCACAGTGTTTACTCTAGGAATTTATGAATAATGTATTGAATTTAGTTAAAACAACTAGTGTGGCTATAGAAATGGATAAAAGTCGAAGATGAACAACTATAGTGGAGAAAGGATCTGAACAAATTGGGTAATTTTTCTGTTTGACTTTACAAAAAAACAGAGTACCAAGACTGTGTGAATTTTGTGAACTTAGGTTGGAAATTAAAGGTAAGATTTTTAAAGAAATCTTATGTTTCACAGATTTTTTAAGAGTAAGTCCATGGTTGTGCCTAGTGTTGGACAGAATTGTAGATTCTTCAGGAAAATGGACATTAGGGATCATCCAGAGTACAAACTCCTTCTCAATGCAAGATTTCTTTTTTTGTATCCTTATACTTTAGCATATTTTTTTGTAGTATCTATCTTTTCATAAAACATTCTAGTGAAGGGAGAGTGCGTCTGTATAAGCAGCTTGGTCTGTTGGTCATTATCTTGAATTATTGTAAAGTTCTTTTCTCTCTCTAACTGAAATCTGCTTGTTACATCCACTGCTTTTCATTGGTCTACCTTCTACCGTGATATAAAATGTTCATTGCTTTGGCCATATACTTGGCCATACACTTTAGGTATTTTTCAATATCTTTGAAACTCAAAGTTAAATGTGTTAACAAAGTCAACAATGTTAAAAAGAAACTGAGGTCAATAAAGGGAATGAAGCATTGAATCATCACAGAACTAATGCCCAATTCTTCAAAATGATGTAGGCAACATTTCATGGTTATCTCCAGTGTTTTAAAAACTATGCATATTGTTGACTTCATAAATCATTGTCAGCAAGTAATATTTATTGAGAACCCTTAAGGAAACTGGTACTGTGTTAACTGGAGGCAAAACATATTTCTAATGGTTTCTTTCCATGCAGAAACCTCTTCTTACCAAATAATTAGAGAGCTCTTAAGTACATTTGCATTCATATAATCATTTCTCTAAAAGTTTAATTAAAAAGCTGAGCTCCTCTTAAAAGGAGGTGATCTCATGTTTGAAGAAAAATATTTATTTCCCTATCAGATTGATGCAGTTTACTTAATTGTGTGTGTTTTCCTTAAATATTAGTCTGCAAGATAGAGTCATCTTTGACCCAAAATATTCACCTTATGATTTTCCCTAATCTAATCCTTAGTAATAAAATAGTAAGTGGAGTAGCTAAATGAGATTTTAGAAAATACTTTTGGAAAATTCCCAATAATTTTTAGGTAAAGGATACTGAAAGTGTTCACTCAAATTCTCAGAGGTACACAATTTGATCACAGGTTGGTGTATTTTTAAACTATAAGTCATTTTTATTTAGAATTCCAATATCATCTAAAACAAGTAAAGTTTTGAAAGCTTCACAATCTACCAAACCCTAGTGATTTTTAAATGGCATTTGAAAGACTAATGATGGGTAACAAATATACTAATGTCACTAATCCTCATTATAATGTAGTTATAAAAATATGTAAAATCACCAATATACAACAAGAAAGAAGATTTTGAATTTTACAACCTCTTGTTGCAATAAGACGTTATAACCTCTAAATCTGTTGCAATAGTTTCTAATCAATAGGAATATATATAAATTATATATACGTACATATATTTTGAACATATAATTGCTTTTTGGCTCTCCAGCCCTCAGTCAACCCAATAATGGCAATTCCAAATTGACATACTGCTAAGAACAGGAGAAGCGAGGAGCATTCCATGGTGCAAAGGTGGTAGAACATGAACTTGTTCCTTCAGAAAGATTTAAAAGTATGATGAGGATCCCAGATTGCACACACCAGAAAATGACTGAAGGCTATGGAAGAAATTGTAAAAAATGTACGTTCATTCAAAAAATGCATAAATGATGGAGGAAAACAAGTAAATGCTTGAAAGAAAAAAAATATTCTGGAAAGGATCTTAGAGAACTTAAGTCTTCAATAAAAAAAAAAAAAAAGCATGCAGGAAGATAGTGTGTGTTAAGTTACAGTGCTAGAAGGAGAAAACACTCAGGAGTAATAGTAATGTTAGCACAGATGGAGAAAGAGGATGAAGGTACAGGAAGAACTTTACAGAGGAGAGTACCTCCTAGTTCTGTTGAATCATATGCAATTGTTGATACTTGGCTATGTTTACCTACAAACAACCGTCTCAAGTACTTGATTATAAGTTTCCTTGTCTGAGCTATAAGAACTACTTGTATTAGGGGCGCCTGGGTGGCTCAGTGAGTTAAAGCCTCTGCCTTCGGCTCAAGTCATGATCTCAGGATCCTGGGATCAAGCCCCGCATCAGGCTCTCTGCTCCCAGGAGCCTGCTTCCTCCGCCCCTCTCTCCCTGCCTGACTCTCTGCCCACTTCTGGTCTCTATCTGTCAAATAAAAAAATAAAATCTTAAAAAAAAAATCATTAAAGAACTACTTGTATTAGATAAGCGGACTCTTGGGTCCCAAGGCAAAACTACTAAAGAGCAATGCCTAGTGGTTAATCATAGGAATTTACATCCAAATTAGGTTCTTTAGATGACTCTTTTATGGAACCTACAGTTTAATAGTCATCATTTGTCCACCATTCAGGGCTGAGGAATAGTCCCTGTACATCCTTTCCTACTCAATTCTATAGGCTTGACCACATGGCTAATTGGGCAAGAGCAGATTCCTAAACCTAGGTAGCCAGGCCAGGAGCTGGCTAGTAGTTGTGATTTATCCTTACTGCTCTTAAAAAATCAAGAGCAGTAAGTTCTATGCAGACATGTAAAACAGTAATCAACAGGACCAATTACTTTCTTTTTTTCTGCAGTTTTAGCCAGAAATATAGGAAAATAATCAATGGGTGGTAGGTATATATGTAAACATAGAGAGGGATACACAAGTCATACTTTCAGAATGTGTTAAAATAAGGATCAAGAATGCCTACTTCTGAGAAACAGTTGCGCATTTTTGGAATTACCAGAGTTGCCATGCGACTAGAGCTACATTTGGAGTCCAATGATACTTTTGTCTTCCTAAATCTGGCAATATGGTGGAACTTCTTGTTATTTCATTGTATGACCTTAAATTTCTAATTTATGACATGACCAAATAGAGCACTGCTCACTTCAACCATAAAAGCAATTGTACTACCATGTGAAGTCCAGACCAGGATTTTAAAGAAAAGTGAAATACTTTAATTTTAGAATTAGGAGGAAGAAAAACCGAGAACCCGTTATTTGAGTGTATAATCAGCCCTAAGTAACTGAGTTTGAAATACCTTCTGAAATGGAATTAAATAATATTAACTTTCATCTCCTTCCTCCCCACTGCCAATCTAAAACCTCAGGGAAAATGTCCTGTTATCCTGCTAGTTAAATTAAAATTAGTCTACACAGCCCCAACTTCTCTTGAACTTGGGAGCAAAATCTCCAGTAATGAGGTCACAATTGTGATTGACATTCTTAGCCCACTGCTTTAAATGGTAAAAATTATTGTGATTAGGATTCATTCCAGTTTTCCTTGGTAGCAAGTGAAAGCGTTTAAGCACCAAGTACTATGTACAGTAGTAAACAGTGTTCTATTTTAGAGGACATATTGAGAGTCTATTAATAATTTTGGCTGAAAAAACATTGAGGAAATACTGCAGGGGATAATATCACAAGCAGGAATACATCATTCTATTTCATACCCTTTAAAAGCCATAATTTTCCGATGTGGCACCTCCAATTAATTTTCATGAATTAGTCCAGAATCCTACCTTGTGTAATAGTGCTGAGCTTTCCTTGATGTTTCGAACTTCTGATACCTTCTGCAAGAAACTTTAGCCTCTCAGTATTTTTTTACTGGCACTATTCTGTTTGTGAATTTTGGAAGCTTGAGAGGGATACAAATCTATAATGACTTAAGAATGTTGCGGAAATCAGACTCTTCCCTGCCTCTCCACTGTCACCACCCTAGTCTAAGTGATACCTCTTGATCACTAGACCTTTGTAAATGGTCTCTGCTTTCACACAAAATATTTTTTCACAAAACAACCAGAATGAATTTTTAAAACTATACACTGATTTTTGTCACCTACATCCATACCCACACACTTTTCACATGATCTACTTCAATCCATTTGATGGTTATCCACAGCTTTGAGAATGAAATACAAATTTCTCCTTGGAACTATCTCTTACTGACTTCTTATGCCACTCACCCACATTCACTCAACTCTAGCTTTTTCTCAGCTCTAGAATTTTGCCTTCATTTGCTTTGTACTTGTCCTAGAAGACACTTCACTTGGCTCTCTCTTTGGCTGACAGTAGCCTCCGACAAAGACCTCTTCAGAAACATTTTCTCTGACCAACCCATATGAAGTGACTTTCCTTAGCTACTTTCCTTCTCATCAGACCAGGCTGAACAAACTTTGCTCTCCTTCCTCAGACCCAGCTGCCAAGTACATCCTTTTGGTTTGTGTATCGATTTCTCTTCTGATTATGTGGTCCTGAGAGCAAGTCTGCTTTTACTCAATGGCTGGAATATGAATCACAGCAATTGTCTGCTGAAAACATTGCTTCCCTCGTTTTCTTCGGAGGGCTGTTTGGTCTGGTAGGGTCCTGGCATAATGGACATTGCAACATCTGAAGAAGAAGTTAAAGATCATTAAGGACTGGATTTAAAAATATAAACCTACATGAGAAAGTCAGTGTCATATGTGCATTCTAAAAAACAATTGTATTCTTTAAATGGACATTCCCAAGTAGGAATTTATCTGGAGGAAATACTACAGACAAATGTGTAACGATATATGGATATAGAGGTCAGTGCAAGGGGCGGCTTAAAGATCTATCCATAGTCATTAGTTCAGTAAATTATGGGACATCTACACAAGGAAATAAAATGCAATTCTTTAAATGTTGGTTGTATACGTAGATTTGTATTGACATGAAAAATATCCTTACAAAATATTGCAGGGGAAAGTGGGTTGCAAAAAATCATGTCTAGAAGGGAACTATTTATTTAAATTATTTGCTATATATCAATAAGGACATTTTTGTGTTGAACTGCAGACTTTTACGGATATTCAACAGAGTTCTGTTAGTGGTTGATTATGTCCAGATTGTGGAATTTTTACTTTCTTCGCTCTACCTTTTCCTAGTGATTTATTTTACAGCTACTGTGTGCTTTTGTGGTAAACAGGAAAAGTGAAACAAAAAACTGTAGCAGAAAAAAAAATTGTTACAAACTGTATTGCAAGACAACGAGATATTTTAGTGTGGGAAAATATGAAAGATGGTGCAGGCATGTGATTCCATCTATGCCAACGTACCTAGGAAGAAAAGACCTGAAGGACTGGCACAAAAGCGGTCATTATGTTGGGATTGTAGGATTAAGAGTTAACATTACTATACTGTTCAAAACTTTAAGAAATGCTACATTATTTCTATAATTGCAAATATTTTGAAAGACAAATCTACATGTACATATTGATCACTTAGCGGAGTTTGGCAATTCATAAAGTGCTGTAGGCTGGTCATTTGGACAAAAAAGTTTGGAATATTAAAATATGCTATTATTATGTACATATTGTATATTTATATGCATTTATATTCACACACATATATAAGTATTACCATGAATTACCATGAAATATATACATTACCGTGACATAAAGTGCAATATTTGAAGTCTGCGGAGAAGTTAAGTCAGTTCTGAATTCTACTCTAGTATGTCTACACATAGGTAGAGTTTTATCTTGAGGACACTTTATACTTTGCAGACTGAAGAATTTCAGAAAGAATATAGACTTCAAAGCTTCAGTTCATGCTACATTGGCAGAAGCACTCCCTCTCCTACTTGGTTCACCACTTTGAACTATATTAGTAACTAATCTAGTCACCTTGCAGGATCTAATACGGGGCATATATGCCACAGATAATTCTTGGTACTCTAGAAGAACTTTGATCTTGTACTCCCTTTTTTAGTAACTAAAAGAACATTTGGGAGTGAATCTAGTGGAAATGTTTCTATACAGAACAACTCTCACGAAAAATATTCTAAGTGGCTTTCACGTATGTCTTTCTTCTCTGGCTTTAATATAAAAGCAATTCCAATTTTCTCCTTTGGTATATGTTCTATATCTACTAGTCATCCATATTTTTTACATCTCTGAGGAGTATATGTAATCATTGCTATGTAAGATATTGGTAACACTGAGATTGGCATCAAAAATTAAAAGTGATTTAAGATAGAATGTAAGCATATAAACCCATTCAGTTCAAATTTTTGTCTTTGGAACTGAAACACAGATGTCAATCAATCACTTTATAAATTAGTGAGCCTTTGTTTTTACTGCTTATAAAATGAATGAATGAAACTTTAGAGACTCTGCAGGATATCAAACAAATAATAAGGCACCTGTATTGTTTTCATGGATCTTTAAAATAAGCTATTACATTTTTTAAAATTTAAATTCAATTAGCCAACATATAATACATCATTAGTTTCAGATGTAGAATTCAGTAATTCACAAGTTGCATATAACAAATTTTTCTCTTCCTCCATTACTCCTACATTTTGGGCCCTGTTACTGCCTGGTTTATATAACATCATAGTCTAGGAGGATGCTGAATAAACAATACTGGTCAGACAAGGCAACCATTTTTCTTGCAAGTCGAATTAGCAAGAGAGAAAATAGAACCAAACATTTACTGAGCTTCTGCCCTATACTAAGCATGTTGTTAGTCATTAAAGATATCAAAATAACAAAACAAAGTACTGTCTTCATGGCTCACTAGGAAAAAACAAAAGCTGTACCTACGTCAAGACATACTATGATAGCAGGAGCCTTCCTGAATGTGGGAAGCTATTGATTTGTGTGGTTAGCAGGATATAATACAGTGTAAAAAGTGCTCCAAATCTACTGCCTGATTATAGAAAAGGACACGATTAATTTTGTCTGGGTGACTGGGAGAGAATTGGTCCTCAAGAAGAACTGCAAAGAAGACAATCTGAGCAGGACCTTGAATGATGAGTTAGAACACTGCTAGAAGACACACAGCAAGGTGTGAAGAGAAGATCTGACTCTACCATGTCATGGAACATCCCATGTGATGGAATAAAAATGTCAACTCTCCTGCTCATTTTAATTCAGTATGTTCTTATATTAGTGGATTTATATTAGTGATTACTTCAATAGTTTCACTAGTACACAATTTGGCATTTCTGTTCCTCCTCTAAATTCTACAAATTGATTAGGGTTCTTTACCTTTCATGAATTTGGCACATTGACGGCAGAGATGGCTGGCCATGGATGAAAATACGTTGAAACATCATGTACACTGGTGGTCATTACAGAGGCTTGTCCACACTTTGCTCTACAACCTGGGTCTTTCTTTTCCCCATTGGCAAAGTCAAATGACTGGAGTCCAAAATGAAGAGAAAGCATTGTGATCAGTCAATACAACTGGTACGAAAAACTTCCTGAGAAAATTTATTTCTCAGCTGGTTCTGCATCAAACCATCATGGCATCAAATCATGTTATTATACATCCTAATATGGTTTAGTCCCTTCTAAGTCTGAGAAGTGTGCAAGGGTTAATATATATTTTTGAGGCATGTTTCTAGATCATAATAAGATAATGCAAAATATTAGATGACTTTGAGAATACTACACGAAAAGAACAGATTCTGATATTGATGTTAGAATGAAGCATATGTTACGAACTCACATGACACAAAAAAGGAGCAATTGTATTGAGCAAGGGAATTGTGTATGTGTGTGCGTGCATGCGTGCATAAAATAACAATAAATTTAGATTTAATCTCGGATGGTGAGCTATATTGGGTAAGGGGTATCTCATAGTTTTTATAACTGCAAGAAAAAGGAAAAAGTCTTTAGACAATTGTATTGGATCATTGCCTGGAGGAAGATATGGGAATGCTAGTTTTGTCTGCCTTCAACAACAACAACAACAGGTCCAGAAGAATAGCTAGAAATGTGACACTGTAGTTGATAGAAACTTGTGTCCCTTTTCTAAGTCAAATATGCTATGACTTCTTTTCTTCAAAAAACTATACAACATTGGTGTTGCCTCTGGAGTTCTCGGTAAAGCACAGAGTCTTACTACACCTTGTTCCTTAAATACAATTTGAGAATCATTCCTGAATTTTTAAGTCTGGGGGAGGCTAGGGTCTATTTTATGTAGTGAAGGATTCCTGGGGCTTTTTGGGAATCTGTAAAAGCTGCCATTGTTTGGAGAAGCTGTGAAAGCCCTGGCAGCTGTTGATACGAGAGTAGCAGAGCAACTGTTAATGGCTGAGGGAACCACTGTGTTCGCCTAGGATCAAGGAGACCTTGTTGTTCAGTGATACTCACCTAACCATTCACCCTGGGGGATTTCTTATATAATTTTCACTGAAGGGAGAAAAACAGTCCTGTCTCATCGGGAAGCCAGACTGAGATTCCAGCTCAGGAACAATGGGTGAAGATTGAAAGCAAGAATGGAGTGCATAGGGAGAAAATTGGTCTTCTGATTCCAGGCTGGATAATATGGCTTGTGAAGAGAGACTTTGATTTAAAACTACTTAACTTCCAAGCAATCTTTGGTTTGATTCTTTCCAGGTATTTGTAGGTTCCCAGCTACTGTCTGTTTAACACTCAGAACAAAGGGAAAAAAATCTGTTGCTCTAGATCTTAGCAGAATAATATTATTCCAGCTGAGCTTGAGTTATTATTAAATTTTTTCTCTAAGTTGTCATGTCTGTGAGAAGATATAAAAAATTTTCTTCAAAATTTTCATGTCTTCCTCAAATTGGCCAGCTTTCTTTCCATGTATGGCACAGAATGAGAAACACATTGTCTGAAAAAAAAAAAAAAAAGAATGAAGGAAGAAATAATTTCTATTTCAGGAGGATTTGTGATAGAAAGTGTATTTATAAGTGACAATGAGACCATGTCTGTGTACTAAATTCTTACAAAATCTGAGTATTCTTTAAATAATCATGCTCTCACGTGCTGATCAACAGAATGACTGAGAACAGGATTGTTCTCAGAATGTTGATCTTGCAAGAGGAAATATACAAGGATGAAAATGGTCATTTGTCTGAAGAATGGGCCCAGGACCATTTAGGAAAGATCATATTTGTTGTTGTTGTTTATAGACATTCCTGTGGCCCAATTTTATGTGGATGTGGATGACCATCTGTTAAGATTAAAGTCTGCTTAGGCTTATTGTCATGAGAAGAGGAAAACTTTATTTTTGGCTCATTTAATTATTAAAAAATATGTATTGACCCTTAATCAGCAACACAAAATTTTAGCACTCTTCTTGCCAGAATATAGTCTCAAATTTGCTGCAGTGAGCCCAATCCATGTGGCCTGACTTTTCCTCGAAATCACTTTCACAACCTTTTTTAAGCCTATGTTCCCATTTAATAAACACAAAAATCTCATCCTTTCCTGGAGAGTCTCAAAAGCTTATCTATCGAGTATAACTGTTTTCTGCATATTCCCACCACTCTACAAGTTGTGTTTTACTTTCTATAGATGCTGTATTATCAGAAATGGGGATTTAATTTTAATTTTATGAATATTAAATAATATTTTAAGTTTGTATAATCTTTATAACTCATGCTCTCCTCCTGAGATACGTCTTCCCACAAGCAGGTGGTGAACTATGTCACCAGTTGAAAAACATTCCTCTAGATGTCCCAGATACTTTATTTTTATTTATTTATTTTTTTGCAGTTTTTTGGTTGTTTTATTTTATTTATTTTATTTTATTTTTATTTTCAGCGTAAGTATTCATTGTTTTTACACCACACCCAGTGCTCCATGCAATCCGTGCCCTCTCTAATACCCACCACCTAGTTCCCCCAACCTCCCATTCCCCACCCCTTCACAACCATCAGATTGTTTTTCAGAGTCCATAGTCTCTCATGGTTCACCTCCCCTTCCAATTTCCCTCAACTCCCTTCTCCTCTCCAACTCTCCTTATCCTCCATGCTGTTTGTTATGCTCCACAAATAATTAGATGTCCCAGATACTTTAAATATTACCTTTGAATCTAGCCAGACCATCATGGAGCTTCACAACTAGTTTGCATTCCTTCCCTGAAATGGAAGGAAGGGATTTTCTATTTTTAATTTTTGTATTGGCATATCCTGAGGGACTTGATAAACAAAAATATATAAACTTGATATTACATTTATTAGAGGATGTTGTTGAGGATAGAATCCACAACATCCTACATATCCTTTTTATGAATACATGGAGATATATATGTGGCTCTGGGGGTAGGGGGCGTGGAAATAGAAAAATTTTGTTTTATCCATACATACATCTTGGTATTATTCTGTTTTCTTCTTTCCTTTGGCCACTGGGATCATTACTCCAACCATAAGCTCAGTCCTTTTAGTTGTACAAAATTTTATCTTGTATATTTCATGCAATTTAACCTCTAGATGGAGAGGGCATTAATTCTGGAGTCAGCCAACCAGGGACTAGATCCCAGCTCTTGGCATTTACAAGCCCCATGATCTAAGTCAAGTAACTTAAATTCTCTAACTCTTCATCTCTTCATCTGAAAATTAGAAACTAAAAACTACATTCCTCATAGAGTTGCTGTGAAGATTAAATAGGAGAATGTACTGTGTATGACACCATTGGTGGCATACAAAACACTTTATATTAGAATAATTATGATTTGAATGGTTTCCCTTTTGTCCTGATAATTTATCTTTGTGTGCTTTTGTTTGTTTGTTTTGTGTCTTGTTTTGTTTTCGCTCTTGGTGTCTCAGTGTTTCTTCAGAGAACCTCAAATATCTTTTAGAATAAAGTTGAATATAATATCATATCATGCCTGTGGGATTCTGCAGAGCAACCCAAGGAGACAAGCTGGCAACTCTTAGGAGAGCAGAAATTTCAGTAATGGCAAATAAACTGGTTTTGAGGGGATTGATCACATGCAATTTTGCAAGGTAAGTGAATATTAAGAAAAATTCTTAGTATCCTTAATTTGTTCTTTTTAATTTCTTCTTTTTTCTTCTTGTTATTTTGCTTTGCCCACCTTCAACAATATCCCCCCTGACTTTAAGAGAAGAATCTCCTTCCTTTGTTTGATCTTTTTGCCAGAGTGTTAGGGACTCTTAAACTATTGAGTGGACTATTAGGTGGGAAAAGTTTGAGGTAAGAGCACCATCCCTAAGAGAGCTAACATTTGAAAACTGGCTAAGATCTGCCACCCCCCATCACCATCCCACATGCCATTCATGAAGACCTGACAACACTTGAGTATTCAGAGCAGCCTCTGAAGGATTACTCTTGTCCAGTATCCTCCATAGACATTAATCCTATGAAGCCCTAATATCAAAACTAATACCATAATTATGGCTCAAGGTCAAAATAGGATTTTAGCATATCTTACTTAGAATAGCTAAGTTCTTAAAGCTTTATGAATGGGCAGGGCCAATTGTACACTTGTTTTTCTTCTAGTAACAATATTGATTAAGATCTTATGAGTAACATTGTACTACAATGTAATCTAAATAGTAACTAGATTAGATTTAATCTAAATCTAAATACTAACTACCAGGCATGAAATTTAGACAGAATGTCTTATGTTCATCTATACTGGAGGTAAATGAAGTTGTATTTAGAGCTGTTATATAATTTAGGTAAATATTTTCAGAATATAGCTAAAGTAGGAATAAATAAAATGGAAGAAAATAATCATCAAAGGTAATCACAAGTCATAGAAAAACTTTTTTTTTAAATTTTTGAAGTGATTGTCTTTGATAGAGATGGCTCTGTTCCTCTTAACAGATTATCTTAGACCTTGTTCAAACAAGATTTCATTCCCAAGACTCCGCAAAAACTACTTTCATCAGTTACCAATGACCTTTATGTGACTAAACACCACTATCAATTCTCAGTCTTCATCTTGATTATCAGCATCACACAATTAGCGGAAGCATGATTGTCCAATCACTGCTTTCTTTCTCATGTACTATCCTCATTCAAATTCAGAAAAACCACACATGTTTTTCTCTACTTCATTGATTGCTCCTTTCTGATTCCTTAATGTTGAGGAACCCCAGAACTCTGTCCTTGTACCTCTCTTTTCTCCATGTACATTTACTTTTCTGGTGATCTCATCCAGAGTCTTCACTTTATATGATAACTTAATGTTGACAAAGCCACTTTTTAAATTTTTTATGACCTCAAATTGGTCTCGCTGAACCAGACTTCTGCCCTGTATTCTAGACTCATAAATCAAACTATCAAGTCAACGTCTTTCTGTCCATGTCTAATGGACATCTCAAATCACCATGCTAAAATGGAGTTTCTGATTTTCTCACCTTCAAACCTGTTCCTTCTGCCCTTCAAGCTTGGTTGACCTCAACTCTACCCTTCCAGTTGTTCAGGCCAAAACCCCTGTAGTCATTCATGGCTCTTTCTTTTACCCCACACATCAAGTTTGTTAGAAAATTCTATTAATCCTTTCAAAATGTTTTCATAATCTGATCACTTCTTATCATTTCTTCTGCCAAACCCTAGGCAAAGCCAAAATTATCCTATGTCTATATAAACATAATAGCTTCTTTTTACTTAAATCTAATTTTAATTCAAGTATACTTAATATACAGTGTTCTATTAGTTTCAGGTATACAATATAATGATCCAATAATTCTGTCCATTCCTCAGGCTCATCATAAGTGTACTCTTCATCCCTTCACCTATTTTACCCATCCTCTCACCAATATTCCCTGTGGCAACCACCAGTTTAGTTTGTTCCCTATATTTAAGACATTTTTGTTTTGTTGGTTTTTTTTTCCTATTTGACTCTTTTTTTCTTGTTCATTTGTTTTGTTCCTCATTTCCACCTATGAGTGAAATCATGCAGTATATGTCTTTCTCAACTGACTTATTTCACTTAGCATTATGCTCTTTAGGTTCACCCATATTGTTGCAGATGGCAAGATCTCATTCCTTTTGTTTTGTTTTGTTTTGTTTTGTTTTGTTTTTTGGCTGAGTAATAACCCATTGTATATCCATTTATATAATATAATCATTTTATCCACATATATTCTTTATCCCTTCATCTAAGGATGACACTTGGGTTGCTTCATAATAGTTTCCTTAAGAAACCACTCTGCTTCTATTCTTGCCGACAATAGTTTGTTCTCAACAAAGCAGCAGAATTGATACTGTTAAAATATGTCAGACTGTGTCATTCTTCTACTCACAACTCATGTCTGGTTCTCCATGCCATTCCAACTGAAAGTCCAAGTCATTACAATAGCTCATAGGACTTCAAGCTCTGGCTATCTTTTGCTTCTTTACCCACATGGAGTACCCCTCTCCCCTTAGCTCACTCTGTTTGGATCATACTGACCTTTGTGTTATTCCTTGAGCAACACAGGCAAGTTATTACTTAGGGACTCTGCTGTATGGCTCTACCTTTTCACTGGAATTGTCTTTCCATGAGTACTTGTGAGGCTAGCTTTCTTATATGCTTCAAGCTTTGCTCAGCATCTCTTTTTAAATGATGCTTACCCTGACTACTCTGCTTAATAATACAGCCTTCCCGTTTAGTACTCACATTCCCCCTTACCCTGCTCTACCTTCTCTTTTTTTTTCTCTTTTAACACTTATTACCATTTAATAAACAATGTCAGTGACATATATCACATTTGTTATTAATTTTTTTTCTCACTCAAACAAATGTAAGCTCTCTAGGGGCCATTACTGGGTATTTACTCTCCCTTCTACTTATTGATTGATTGGTTGCAAATTTATGTTTGGCTACCATAAACATTTTTATCTGTTAAAAAGATTATCTTCCTAAAATATATTTCTAGAGGTAGGATTATGAGGATCAGGACTCTTTTAAGACTCTGAATAAATATTCCCAGACTGCTTACAAAATGAATTGTGTCAACTTATATTCCTACCAACAAGGTACTAGTATTTACTTCAATACATCCTCATTAATAATGTGTTGCCATATTTTGACAATTTAATTGCCAAAAAAATGTTGTATGCTAGTTACTTAACTGAAATTTCTGTGACATTGAAAATGTTTCCTTCTTCACTTTTGAAAGTTGTCTGTACAGATCACCTGTACCTGTCTTTTCTCCAATGATCTTTTAGTGTTTTATGTCATTTTTTCTTGCCAGTTTGTCAATTTTTGGCTTAATATACCTTGAAACTGATATTCATTTTATATGGGTAACTGTATCACAGCTATAATACATAGGTATATGGCACATAAGAATAATACACATATAGTATCATTAAAAATTGAGTCTTTAAGGATGCAAAGGTTCATCTACATCTGAAACTAATGATGTTCTATATGTCGGTTATTCAAATTTAAATTAAAAATAAATAAATAAAAGCAATTAATAGATTTTTATAAAAAAAAGGATGTACATGTTCAGTGGCTTTCTTATAGGTGTTACAAAGAGGAGGTTTCTGTGGAAAATTTGAATGTTTACAAAAATTTTTCCCATCTCACAGTGCATGGAGCTCAGTGCATATCTCCAAATGAAATCTCACAGAAAGGGTTTTAAGTATATGTAGTAAAGGTTACTCTTGAACAATGTCTAATGTCCCTACAAAAATGTGGCCAAAGTGCAAAGCAGGTGGAGCAGAGAAATAAACAGAGGTTTGGTGCATAGATGAGCATGACTTAGAAATGCACTTCCATTGATAATCTGTCAGCATCAATTGTACTTTTAAATTTTCTTCTTAGAATTTATTCTCTGGTACCAATTTCTAGCCAAGGAGAATGACATTGATTGTAGATAATTGACACTGAACTTTTGGGGTGATTTTAAAGGTGACTTTAAATCTCTTCATATTTTGCTTGTTGGTATTTTAAAGATCTAATGATAATGATCTTACATTTACAGCCAGGGCAAGCTCAAAAATCTCCCTTTACTTGCAGAGACCCTGTCAGAGACAATTCGTTCTATTGGATTTTTTTCTTTTCTTTTTCTTTCTTGGTATCTTTAGTTAAGAATGCCATACGATTTCTTTTTCTTTATGACATTATGTGTTCTAAAACCTTTACCCCCAAAGTGAATTTATACGGATACTATGCAGAAGGATCAAGTTTTCACCAGAGATGCTGCCTTCCCCACAGGTAAATGTGGCCTCCATTTAGATGTGTGCAGCAGCATTGCAAAACAGTGTGAGGTGAGGATGAAAGCTCTCTTTGGACCCAAAGAGAATTTAAGGAGGCAGAATGTAATTACCCAAGTTGGACTTAAGCCAGAATGACGGGGTTAACATCCTTACTACCATTCATTCTAATTGAAGAAAATTGAAACTAACAACAGCTACTTTCCCAAAATGTGAGTCATACACCTTTTCCCAGTGTCTTTCATTTTCTCTTTATTGATAGAGTCTCCCAGGCAAGGACTGGGTTTTATCTAAGTCAACTGTCTATTGCCAGCAAAACTGTTGTTGTTCTTTAAAGATATGAAAATACAATCTAGTCATTACTCAAAAGAATTATGAAATATGAGAAAAAGTATAATTTCCCTTTTGATGTCTAGGTTAAAAAAAAAAACCAAAACCCAAAACACTATACACATGGCATGGAGCCCAGGTTTGTGGAGTTTGGGATTATTTGTTTTACTCTGATGTCAAATCAAATAAAATGATACTCATTTAGTTAAAATTATGGGAATGTTAAAATATAGGATTCTGAATAAGCCCATCTTTAAACAATATTTTACACTTCCTGTAAAAAATACTATCCCTTTGAATGTTGTCTGTTTGATTCATTTGTTTGCATTTCTGCCTTCCTACACTAACATGTGAACTCTTGAAGGTAGGGACCATGTTTTTTGGGTTTTGTTTTTGTTTAATCTGAGTAGCATCATCACATAGTACATGCTCAATGCAAATTACTGAATGTTTCTTATTCACTGCATTTATATGCACCTAAACAACTAACTGACCAGTTAAATGAAAGGAATAATATGCAATTTCTTTTCTTTTTGAAATGTAGCTTTCCTTGGATTCCATTAATCCCTACTTTCTCCTTTTGTTAGAATATTCCCAAATCATACTCCTCTAACATTCAAACATTTTATTTTTCTTCTATTGGAAATAATCACTATCCTATAATTAAATGCATTCAATTAACAATGGGAGTTTCTAATTCTTACTCTCTTGGAAATTGTTTTTCATTTTAAACCCAGTTAAAAATACCGAATGCCAGAAAGACCTTCCTAATGCAGGTGCATATTAATTTACAGCCCAAATTCACTTTCGGGTATTTGTTCTTCAAATGACTCTTTAGCCAAACATCAGGGAGCTGCCCTGTGGTAGTGGCTGGGTATGCAAGCAGGGCAACCCAAAGAATCTTTGAAAATAAACATCAGGGGAACAGATATCAGCTCCTGTGCTTTTCTTTTATGTGAATATTACCTTTCCCACCATGCTTAGCAGTTTTGAAACTCTGCTGTCATATGGTTTGTACCCCACAGCAGAAAGAGACAGAGATACAAATGTGATATTGTCTACAGGGCCAGAGACAAAATGAATGGGTGAAAAATTGAAGTGACAAGTCATATGGATAACTTAATTTTTTAAGGTTACACTATTTTATGGTCATACTATGATAAGAATTGAATAATTTGGCTAAAAGGAATCTTGAAATTAAATTAAAAATTTTTTAATTCTCTTAAATCAAGTTTTCTTGTAAACATGTCTCTTTGTGTAGTTCAAAAAGTTTGATAATCTATTTGATGCCCCACATTTCATGAAGCTGTTCATGTATGGCCTGGGTTTAAGACAAGTGTCAGTCAGAAACACAGCACTACTGTAAAAAGTGCTGTTCTTGCAGAATTTCCAACCCAATTTAAACCTATTTACTCTTGATATCTTATAAGAAATATTTAGTATCATGAGATTTGCAGCCCAATTTTCTGACCGAACAGGTTCAGATAATTTTTAAAAGCTTATGATAAACAACTTTAAACTTCTGCCCAAATCTCTGATTTTAGATCTCCTTGCAAACCACAACAGACTACCTAGTAAATGCTCCTTAATCTTTGGTTAACTAGCATCTCTATGTAGATAGTTAATGACACCCAGCAGGCATTTGAGCAGTTTCCCCAACTAATAGTTATTATGGCCTCAAAGAATTACTAGTTTTATTTTATTTTTATTATTAGTTTTATTTTGTGTTTATTATTAGTTTAAGCATAACAAAAGGGTAGATTTTCTATAAAAGTCATACAGTACCTTCCAATGACAAATGCAAATGGCATTCATAGTATTGATTCACTTCTACATACCCCTAGAGAAGAAGGCAAGTGACCTGTGGTTCTACCTTAAAGCCTGAATCTTGGGGGCATGAGACAAAGGTTAAATCCTCTTGAGGTTACTTTTATGGAAAAACTGGTGAAGTTGAGGACTTAGCAGTAGGATCACATTGGGGTTCTTAGGTGACATCTTAAATAGAGCAAGAGAAGATTTGGCTGTGTCTTTCCTCCCTTGGGTTCTTGCAAGGCTTTGTGTTCTAGGTTGGTATTTATGCTAAATAAAAACTGCATCTCTTCAGTAAATATCTTTTACTGTTTAAGTAAACCATGCAAAGTTTCTATGGCTTGCAACTAAAAGGCTAACCAATAGTAAATAAATATGATGCCATGATGCTATGGTTGTTTTATAAAACATGAGAGTTGCACTATAAAACTGCAAATGTCAATCTAGATTGTAGTAATTGTCCAATAAATATTACAAATGCAACTAGATGAAATTAAAATAAAAGAAAACTCAATAGCACATTTTTGTCTACCTCTACCTTTATGAAAAATAACTGAACAAAAGAGTCTAGAAATTTATTTAAAAAGCCACTTCTGACTTTTGTTTTGGTTCTGGCATGTAAGGATTTTTGGAAGTTGTCATTCTATCCTAATGACAATGAAAAAACAAACAAATCAAAAATCCTGGGCGCCTGGGTGGCTCAGTGGGTTAGGCCTCTGCCTTTGACGTGGGTCATGATCTCAGGGTCCTGGGATGGAGGCCCACATCGGTCTCTCTGCTCAGTGGGGAATGTGCTTCCTCCCCTCTCTCTCTGCCTGCCTCTCTGTCTACCTGTGACCTCTCTCTTTCTCTCTCTCAAGTGAATAAATAAAATCTTAAAAAAAAAAAAAATCCTGCAAAATCAGCAACTCTTTCTAGATCTGTCAGAAAATGAGGTTGATAAGCCCAAAAACTTTCCCTAAAATTTGGAGAAACAGACAAATGAGTACAGAGAATCATAACCTACCTGCTAGAAGAAACTGCTATGGGAAATAGTGAACCTGAACTGTCACTGAGGGAGAGTGAGAGGCTAGAGTTAGTAAGTCTGAGAGTTAAAAGCCCAGGGGAGTGCAGTTCTAGGAGAGGTCTCAGTATTTTGGTGAGCTTTACTTCTATAAGCTTGATTAGCTTCTCACACTAAATGCTGAAAAAAAAAAAAAAATCCTCCAGTAAGAATCAAAGGAAATGCTAAAGATAAAAACACTGTAACAGAAATGAAGAATGCCTTTAATGGACTCATTAGTAGACTGGACACATGAGGAAAAATCTCTGAGCTTGAGGATATGTCAACAGAAACTTCTGAAATGAAAAAGCAAAAGGAAGAAAATTTGGGAAAACAGAGTAGAATATCAATTTCAAGGTTTGTGAGACAATTGCCAAAAATCAAACATATGTACAGGACTACCAGAAGAAGAAGAAAGGGAAAAAGGAACAGTAGCAACATATGAAGCAATAGTGAATTTCCCCCGAACTAATGTCAGACACAAAACCACAGATCCAGGAATCTCAGAGAACACCAATCAGGATAGATGAAAATAAAGAAAAAGAAAGAAAGAAAGAAAGAAAGAAAGAAAGAAAGAAAGAAAGAAAGAAAGAAAGAAATCTCTGCATGTAGGCATATAATATTCAAACTTCAGAAAATCACAGATAAAATCTTAAAAGAAGCCAGAGATGAGAATTATATTTGATTTCTCAGAAATCATGCAAGCAAGCAGACTGGAGTAAAATTGTTTAGATGTTAAGGGAGGAAAAAAACAACAACTTGGAATTCTGTATCCTTTGAAATTATTTTTCAAAAGTAAAGGAGAAATAAAGTCTTCCCCAAACAAAAATTGAGAAACTTTGTTGCTGGTAGACCTGCCTTGTGAGAAATGTTGTTCTTCAGAGAGAAGGAAAATGATATAGGTCAGAAACGTGGATCTATGTAATGAAAGGAAGAGCATCAAAGAAAGAAGAAGTGAAAACAAAATAAAAACTTATTTTTCTTATTCTCAATTGATTTAACAGATAATATTTGTTTTTTCAAAACAATAATGAAACAATGTATCAGTTTTTTAAAAAAGATTTATTAATTTCAGAGAGATAATCTGTGCTTAAGGGGTGATCAGAGGGAAAGGGAGAGGAAAAGCAGACTCCCTGCTGAGTGTGGAGCCAGACATAAGGCCCAATGGAAGCAGGAGGGGGGCTCAACCTCCTGACTGGAGACCATGACCCAGAGATCATGACCTGAGCCAAAACAAAGAGTCAGTGGCTCAACAGAGCCACCCAGGTGCCCCAACATTAGATCAGTTTATACACACACACGTACACACACTTAAGTCTGCTTATGTAGAGGCGAAATGAATGACAGTAATACTACAAGGGCAATATAGGAATTAGCTTATTTTGTTATTATAAAGTACTTACACTGTGTGTGAAGTGGTATAGCGTTGTTGGTTTAGCTGTAAAAGTGCATTGCAAACCCTACGCTGAGCACTAAAAAAGTTTTAAAAAAATATATAAAGAATATGCTAAGAAAAAAGAGAAAATTCAAACATATAAGATGCTCAATTAAAACCAAAAAGACAAAAAAAAAAAGAAAAAAGAGAGAGACAGAGAGAGAGAGAAAACAAAAATAAAAACAAAGAACAAGGGCAATGATTAGAAAACAGTGACAGATGTGCTAGATATTAATCCAACAACATCAATAATCACTTATTTATTTACTTTTAGAGATTTTATTTATTCATTTTACTTTAGAGAGAGAAAGAGCAGAGGGCGTGGCAAAGAGATGGAATCTCAAGCAGACTCTGTACCAAGTGTGAAGCCTGATGTGGGGCTTGATCCCTTGACTCTGAGATCATTATCTGAAGAAACCAAGAGTTGGATGCTCAAATAACGGAGGTACCCAAGCACCCCTCAATAATCACTTTAAATGTCAGTGATCTAAATACATGAATTAAAAGAGAAATTGTCAGACTGGATCAAAATTTAAAACTCAACTATATGTTGTCTATAAGAAGCTCACTTTAAATAAAAAGACATATAGATTAAAGGGATACCACAAAACCCTTAGAAGAAAACATAGGTAGTAATTTCTTTCACATTGGCCATAACAACATTTTTCTAGACATATCTCCTCAAGCAAGGGAAACAAAAGCAAAACAAGATATTGGAACTACACCAAAATAAAAACCTCTTGCACAGTGAAGAAAATCATCAACAAAACAACAAGCCAACCTGCGCTAAATGAGAGAATATCTGTTAACAGGTTAATATCCAAAATACATAAAGAACTTACACAGCTCAACATCCTCCTCCCAAATAATCCAATTAAAAAATGGGCAGAAGACCCAAACAAACATTTATCCAAAAAAGAAATACAAATGGCCAGTAGATGCATAAAAAGATGTTCAACATTACTAATCATCAGGGAAATGCAAATCAAAACTGTAATGAGATAACACCTCGTACTTGTCAGAATAGCTAAAATCAAAACCACAAGAAACAATAAGTGTTGGTAAGGATATGGAGAAAAAGGAACACTAGTGAACTGTTGGTGGGAATGCAAACTGGTGCAGGTACTGTGGAAGAGTATGGAGGTTTCTAAAATACTAAAAATAGAACTACCATATGATCTAGTAATTCTGCTCCTGGGCATTTACCTAAGGAAAGCAAAAGCACAAACATGAGAAGATACATGCACCACCAACAAAACCCAAACTTTTAAATACTGAGAACAAACTGACGGTTGCCAAAGGGGAGGTGGGTGGGGTAATGGGTGAAAAAGATACAGGGGATTAAGAGTACACTTGTGATGAGCACTGAGTAATGTATAGAATTGTTGAATCATATTGTACCCCTTGAAGTAATATAACATGTATATTAATTAAACTTTGATTTAAAATAATGCATTAGAATAAATTATTAAATTATAATAATTCAGTTTGATTGTCTTCATTCTATTTCTGTGTCCAAATTTTAAGATTTCAGACTTTTATCACTTTATTTCTGGATCATCAAAGTAGTCTCTGAAATTGTTTCCTGGTTTTCAGACTATGTAATTCTAAACCATCCATGATTAATAGCACACTCACATTCTTTGAAACATCCGTCTACGGACATATCACCCTGAACGCGCCCGATCTCATCTGATCTCGGAAACATCCACGTTTTATTGTGCCCATATATAGGACTGTTGACAATACTGACTCCATCTTTGAACTTCCATCTTGTTCATGTTTGCTCAGTGATCTCTCTCGGGGCTACATGGTCCAGATCCCTTGGAGATTAACTTACGTGCCTTAGAAACGCCCCTCAGAGCCAGCAATAGGAGAGGCTTATTTTGGCCTCCCACGAATCTGTTAGAAATAACAGTCTTCCTCTTCCTGATGTATAGGTGGTGCCAAAAGATCTAATTAAAGGTTAGCTGTCAGGTGTATGCAAGTCCTTTGAGAGGCGTGCAAACTCCCTGTTCTCTACACTACACTACACTATACTACACTACACTACACTGCCCTTCTGTGTGTCCCCTCACTCTATAAAATCTGTGGACTAAGGTCTGGATTTTGTGGAGAATAACTGTGCAGCTGCTGTGGATTGTTCTCTTTCTGATCATCCCTGTCAGTAAGCTGACAGAAAGAAACTCTATGTAAACTGTACGGACTGGCCTCTTTCATTTTCTGGTCTCAAAGTGCTTCCTCAGTTTTGGGGAATACGTCTCTGTCTCTTTTCCACCTTCTAATACCATATTTAATAGCCTTTTCTGACTTCTTCGACAAAAATCTACATCCTATTTATTATGAAAAGTTCTTTATGATGGTGCTCTTTTTCTACCCATCCTCATGACCCACCACAACCTTGTAAGTTCACTGTCATTTCTAGCTCAATACCAAACAACCGCCCTTGTTATTAGTGTTTTATATTTCATTTAATATTTATCTAATATTTATATTTCATCTAATTTCTCCACAGCGTACTTAAGTCCTTCCATCTGCATGATTCCCTGACTCTCTAGTCAGGGAACATGAAAAGTTATAGCAGAGGAAACATGGTCAATAATATCGTAATAACATTGTTTGGTGACAGATAGGGACTACACTTACCATGATGAGCACTGAGTAATGTGAAAAACTGTTGGATCATTATATTATACATCTGAAACTAATATAACACTGTATGTTAAATATAATTTAACTTGAAAAATTAAAAAAAAAAAAGGTAGTAAGAAATGTAAAGAGTGAAGAAAGATACACCATGTGTGGAAGTCTGCTCAGGCTGCTCTAACAACATAGCAGAGACCAGGTGTCTTAAACAACAGAAATGTGTGACTCAACAGTTCTAGAGACTGGGAAATCCAAGAGCAAGGTATCGGCAAGTAGGTTTCAATCTGATGTCTCTGCTCGTGGTTTGTAGGCAGCTGCTACATTACCTTCATGACCTACCCAGAATCATAACTTCTGATAACTTCTATTGCTGCAAGGCCATTATCATCTCTCATGCATTGCTCCCAGAGTGCTTTATGGGTCTCCCTCTTTCTGCCCTTCTCCCCCTACATTCTATCCTCAACACAGTGTATCGCTGTGATACCATAGGACATCTGTTCACAAACTTGTCTCCAGGCTGCTGGGCAATCTGGACCTTCCTGCATCTCTTCAATCTCATCCCATTGCGCCCTCTGCTTCGGTTACGAGAACATTCCAACACTTCGCAGGCACACATCACATGTGCTCCTGCCCAGGACCTTTGCTGTTACTGTTCTTTCCTAGAATTCTCTTCTGCCAAATACCTGCTTGACTTTCTTCTCACCTTCTTTAGGTCTCGGATGGTGTCATCTTCTCAGTGACATCAATATCTTTAGAAGTTGATTCTCCATCCTCTTCCTTGCATAGTATTCTCCGTTGAGATATAAAACACACCAGCTTTCATACAGTACCTTTTGGTTTTTCCCTGTTTCTGCTTGTTAGGATATTAAACCCGTTAAGGTGAGGTTTTTATTTTATTCATTTATTTGTTTATTGGTCTATTCTGTTCAGTGTTTTCTCTTCAGTGCCTAGATTATTGCCTGGTGCATAGAGGCTTTTAATAAATTTGTGTAAATTAAATAAAGGATACATTTACCTTTGTATATGTATCCCATTGTATTGTAGTATGGAGGTCAGGGACCATAGAACATTTATCCTTTCCTCTGCTTTTTGCCCCACTGGACACGAGGGCATATAATATGTATTCAGCAACTGGGTGTGTGTGTGTGTGTGTGTGTATAACGGTGCACACAACTAGTGAGTGTTAGAGCTGAGAATGGAACCCATGTCTTCTAAATTTGATCTCTCCATGGCTGTTTCCTTCATATGATGATGCATCTCTGTTTCAGAAGAGTCTGGCTGAAGAGGCTTGAGTGTTGTCCTTTAATTTTTAAAAATCACTAATTCATTCATGCTTACTTCCTGACTAGTAAAATACATTCAATGCTTAATTTACATGCAAGAATTTACATGATACGGTGGCAGAATATTATAATATGTTTGGTGAAATTTAAGCTAAAGAGAGAGTACATTACTGCAATATAGGCCAGTTGTTTACCACATTAATGACGACATATTCTCTTTAGCAGGTATTAAATGCCTTTTCACCTAGCAATGACCCTAGCTCTGAAGATTGAATGAAAAATGTATGCCAACCTCCTACTCTATACTTCATTCTGACCATCTTGCCCCTTTCCGAAGAGTGTTTGAATTTTCCAATGGTCACTTTTGCTAAGAAAATATTCTTCTATGTGATAATTCTCCTCATGACTAAAAAGTTGAGATATGGGAAGTGCATACACATGAAAAAAAAAAAAAGCAGAAAAGTGTAACTTCTTTGATTAGGCTTTTTCCTACTTATCTCAGCTGAGGCTTAATTTAATATATATTTTCTCTGTTTTATACTCTTGCTGTCTCCTGGGAGAAACTACTGCTGCTTACAGCACAGGTTTTTATAGTTTGATTTATCTATCATTTTTCTTCAGTATTTACCAAATAAATACAATGTTTCACAGCTTTACACTCCGTGGCAAGAATGTTCTAAATCTTCCCTAGTTTTTGTAAAATCTTTGACAGCATATTCTTATCGCTTTTTCCTGTTCAAAAAATTATAGAAATCAGAGGGCAAAGAAACACTTGTTTTTCCGTTAGGAGAATGGAGTGAGTAATCGTAAGAAAGGGTTTTCAAGAATATTCAGCATTCCTTTCAAGAATCCTCATCTTATCATAAGGAGACTAATTCCACTGCTACCACTGTGGGTATTACCCTTACTTTTGTAACTGCTAGTTACTATTATTGAGCTGACTTACTTGCATATCATCTTTAATTCTCAAACTCTACTGTGAAATGGGTACTATTTATAAATTATTTATTCCATTTTATGGAATAGGAAACTGAGATTCACAGTGGTTAGATGATGTTCTTGAGGTCACGGAGCTAGTAAAGGCTGTTGTTAGAATCTGAACACAAACCATTCTGCTTTGTCTTCTAAATGTGGAGTATGAAACTCATGATATTGCTGTGAAGTCTATAACCTAAATAACTGAGCTCTTCCCTCATATAATGAACATATCTTGGCACTCTGTTAGGAAATTTTAATATAATTCAAATTAATTCCAAGTGTTATGTCAGCATTTTGTTCTTACATTGAAATATTTAAGATAATTAAAAAAAAAACTATAGTAAGATTATAGGTGGTAATAGGATTCTATATATTTTTAAATTATAATGATAAAAGAAGGCAATTCAGTGAATTTTCTGAGGATAAAATAACACAAACAACAAAGATTCATTTTGAAATCTAATCTTTATCATAGGATGTTGTACAAACTACTAGGCTTATAAATTAATAAATATGAAGAAAAATTAATTGTGTGTTAGATAAAAATAGGAGATCCTCCTTGAATTGGTTTTGAAAGAGATTAGATGGAAGAAAAGAATAAAATTTTACAGCACTTTTTGCATGACAGGCATTTTTTTAAAGCAGGCATATTTCTTATTACATACCTAATTTCCTGACAAAAGACCTCTGAAGTGGGCATTTTACCCTAGTGTAAAGATGAGGAAACTGATATTCACAGAGAAAATAATTTCTTTAGTCTCCAAACCAATAATTGTAGAGCCAGGTTGTGGTCCTGAGATTCCCTTGGTATTGGTCTACCTGATTCTCCTCATCTGTGTTGCTATGTATGTATTGAATCTCTGAGAAAGAATGCATCTGTGGCAGGGAGTGGGGGATGGGTGGTAGTGGTGGTGGTGAAATCAGACAGGTTGTCCTAGGGGACTAAGTTAGGTAGGACCTCGCAGGCCATTAAGAGTTTGACCTTCCTTTGAATAAAATGGGAACATCATAAGAGGCTTTCGTGTAGAAACCCAAAACAGTCTGCCAGAGATTAACAGTATGACTGTGACTATTCTCTTAAAAATAAGACTTTAGGATAGTAAGGATTTATGCAGTGGGAACAATTAAGGACTAATGCCATATTTCATGCAGAGAATCTGATTTCAATCAAATTTAAATGATAGAACCAATAAGATTTGCTAATGGATTCAACGAATACTCCTACTATCATGCTATGAAAAATATTATGTATCTTCTCTGCCTTCTCTTTCACCTTCCATAAACCTCTTATACATTTGTCATAGTAAGATGTGTATCTTAGAAAGAATACTGGTGGGAAAGTATGAAATGATAATATGCCTAGAAGCAAAGAGACCAGATAGAAGTCTGTTGCACTTATCCTAATGATAGACTATGGTGGCTTGACCTAAGGGAGAGAAAATAGGGAGGAAATACATCTGTAGAGTTAGGATAGGAATAAATGACTGGTATCAAAGCACAGAAAAGAAGAATGATTCATAACCTTCTGACTTAAGCAAAGGATGATGACGTCATTCTAAGATAAAGATTTACAGGAGACTGATAATAAGTTGAATGTAGAAGTTATGGGAAGATAATATGAACTCACCTTTGAATTCAGGATTCTTGTGGGGGATCCAAGTGTTTCCTGAGTGTGAGCTCAGAGGAGACATCAAGGCTCATGGACAGTCAAGCTCATCATCATATGGATAATTAAAGCTACGAGAATGGTTGAGATTATCCAAGAAGAAGGTTTAGGATGAAAAGAACAAAGATTTGAGAATAAAACAAAGAGAATATATCCATTAAGTGAGTGGGTTTAAGCAAAGCTGTCCAAAAAATATGATAAAAAAAAAGAATGGTTAGAAGAAGTTGGGGTAAATTTATGAAGGTTAAGTGTGGGGAAGCCCACTGTGTGGTCAACAGTCCCAATGTTGGCAACTAGCAGAGTAACTCAAGGTTTGGAAGTAAGTGGAATTAGCAACATAGAACTAATTTCAGTGGTGAGGAGGAACTATATTACTGTAGATTGTCTGTTGGCCTCTTTACTAGACATGAAGCTCCTATATGGTGGTGCTGACTTCTTGAGTATGCTCAATTCCTATTCCTCTGCTCTAAGTCATGGCATAGCACATACTGAAGATTTGGGATTTCACTGCCCCTCTGAAATCGTGACTTATACTATAATAATAAATCATGGGTTCCACGTTGTATACTTTATGCCCCTTATGCCTCTTAAAAAATATTATCTTCAATTTTCACTGAGAGACTTAAGACAACCAGACCATATAGCATCTTGAATTGCATTTGTCATTTCCTGCTTAATTATAGATGTCTCATCTTATTTTTAGTGCCACTAAGAATTACTATCTTTGGGAGCTAATTGCTGTAGAGTCACAGAGTGTCAGTTATTTGTGACTTGTACAATCTATGCTGATGACTATACAACTTACATCCAAGGAATGCCACATTCCACAGTGTGCAGTGTTGGATAACAAGATCATTTTCCACTGAATTCCAAGTTCTCTAAACTCCACCACTAATATATCTGGATGTGAATACCCTAATTTGTGAGCTACATAACTCCTTTGTTCCCTTGCAATAGATGTTGTATTAAAATGTCCTTCATACCCCAAAGACAGTGTTCCTTCCCTATAAAGCACCCCATTATACCCAAGAGCAGTGTAGGGCTTTTGTAGCCTCACTCAGAACTCCATTCATGCCCTCTCTAATAAAGGCCTCTTTGTAACATGCACTTTAGTAGAACTCCCTAAAATCTCAGGTTCTCTGGAAGAACTCTAAAGAGAAGAAAGGGGTATGTTAGAAGACGTACTTGGTGCAAATATAAATAAAAGGCTGATCTGTTCAAGATCTTTTTCCCTTTGCAATAGTGCCAACGAGATGAAGAATTTGTACACCTATTTTCATCACATTGTTCTAATGATACCACCTCTCTTCTTTGCCTGCTTTATTGGTGTTTACCTACTTATGTTTTTTTTTACCTTCCACCTTTGGCTTTGCTTTTTCAACGCAAAAAACTTATGCATACCCAGAGACCAAAAATTTCCATAAGCTGCATTTTATCAAATAAAACATTTGTACAAATATAAGGATTTTTGGATTTCAGAGTGAAGTTTCCTATCCTTACCTATATTACATTGCAAAGGAGATTAAATTTGACTTTGAAAGCAAAAGCCTTTTTTCCCCCTTTAGTTTTGTGTAATATCTAATTTGATTCTTTGTCTTTTTTTTTCTATTTAAAAAAGAAAGAAAGAGAGAGAGAGAGAAGAGAGAGAGGAAGAAAGAAATCACAGCGGAAGAAAGTCAGACCAGAGATTATATTAGGCTGAGGCAAATGGTATTCACCTTTTATAGTCCCTATGTTTTATAATGAAGATACTTCATTGAAACAATGATGCATACTTCAAGGGTCCCCTGGAGAGCCGTGAATCCTGTTTGGAGAGATTCATGAATATGTGCATTAGCACAATCCAACTGGAACTTGCCCTTAAAAACGAACCGCGAGAGATGCTGATCAGTTTCTGCTTATGTATATAATCAGAAGGTTATCATATTATCTCCCTCTCCACGGGAAAAGCAGATGCGTATTTTTCTACCACCTTAAGATGAGAAATGCCAAAGGAAACAACAATTTTTCCCCCTCTGTGATGTTCATTACGTGAAACCCCATAGAGACCTTTTAATACTGGGCAAAAAGAGCAGAAAATGAATAGAGACTCAATTTTTCAAAATGAACTTTAGTTTTTTGCATGAGATGAATTGTAGAACAAGCCCTCAAAATACACATTTTTGCTTTCATTGGCTGAAGGGCACTAATAAACCTGCACTGAGTTCAAATATTGCTCAAAATTCCATATATGAGATGTCTATTTCAGAGCCAAAGCTTACAGAAAGGTACATGAAATTCTGTGTCTTAATGATGAATGTGGGGCACATGGCAGATTTTGAAGTAATAGTTTATTTAAAGTACAAAGAATTCCATGAAAAAGATTTCTAACCAGCAGTTGGTAACTAAATTTCAATAAAAATGGCAGACCACCACTAAGTTAGCAACAGTGATAAAGAGTATCCAGGTATATTTGCAGATCTATCTCTCTATTTTTTTTAGCATATTTGGAAAAGCCTCCAAATCTTGATCATCCTACAGAAAGAATAGAGAAAAATTGTTGTTACCTCAATACTGAATGTTGTTGAATTACCATCTTCGATGCTGTGCCAAGCAGAAATCTCATTGCCAAGTGTAAATAAATTTGAAGGGTTTTTTTTTTTTTTCCAGATTTGGGGGAAAAATGTTCCTTAGACAGGACTTTATGTAATTTGTGATGCATAGTTATTCTTACTTTAAGTCCTTTGCTCTGAGTTCAACCAAGTCCGTGTTTGCAGCATGTTGTGCAAACACAGAGAGTAATAACTGTCTCAAGAAGAAGAGTACAATTATATTAATGTGAAAAACTACTCAATTCCTGTCTGGCAATTTCTTTTTTAACTTGTCAGCTAGTCATTACTTAGGCATCTGGTAATGAATTGCCAGAAATTGTTTCAATTTATCATTTTTTGTCCCTGCGTTCATGGAGAAAACAGCATTTGAACTCGTCCAGTATTGTTCTCAAACCTCTGGATTCAAAGCTTCCTGGACATCTTAGGCTCTCCAAGCGTGATTTGAGAGTCTGCACCATTCTCAGTATGCAGCATAGGGCCAAGGGAACATTGTTAATTTGAGAGGGTACAATGGTGTAGTCATGCATTTAAATTATTTCTAACTTTTCACCAGAAGTCGTATTCATGTTTTGGAAAATTAATACTTAGCCAAGCTCCAAGGAGGAAAGCATTTTATTTAGTAATAGTTCAAATAATGCAGTAAAAATGTCTCTCTGTGCATTTGAACTGGCCCGGGTGGCCTGATTCAGTATTTTGCCCATTTTCTTGGCTTTTCCAGCTTTACACACACAGACAAAGAAATTGTACAAATCACTTAGCACTATTTTTTCATAGCTGGTAATGAGGCTTTCACTGCACAAAGGCAAGGAAAAATTATTTGGAAAGGTGAACAGGTTTTTAGAAAAACTGAAAAACTCTCCTCATATGTTTTAGACTCAGCTTTCTGTCCATTTCCTGCATGTTTTAAATCTAGTCACTAGAATCCATGAAAGAATCATGCTTTCTAATGTTAAATGCTGGATGTGATCGCCCACGACGGCCTTAAAAAAACAAATTTCATAAAGAATGATGTTAAAAGAAAGGCTGCTATTTACTAATGGTTTTCTTTTTGTGCCTGTGCATATAAAATCTATTTATATCTATCTACCTCTCTATTCCCAAACTACCTCGGAATTCATGTATGCAGCACAGAAAATGTGGCTTTGAGCTCTTTTTGCAAATAGGTCCTATCATAGGATCTTAGAAGTTTTATCTTGTGCAAAAAGGCAGTTTTCACCAGCGACACAGCCATCTGTTTAGTGAAAACAGAGCTAGCTAGTGAATTGCAGCTTCTGTGTGTGTGTGTGTGTGTGTGTGTGTGTGTGTGTAGGCGAGGTGGTGGTGAGGGAGTAGAAGGTCAAAGGGTAAATTCCAATTGCTGTGACATATTTTTATGAGCTGAATCATACCCAGCTTTTAGCCTTGAAAGGGGAAGAGGATCTTAGAAAGGGAAGTAACATGAATGGGCAGGTCAGGAAAATCCTCAAGAAGTGCTCTTCCAAATTAGCCGTTAATTGCTCCCCAACCTGCCATAGTCATCCATTTGAATTTTATTTTATTGTCCCAAGACTTGAAAAGATCCCTGTTCTCTTGAATGAATCCCAGTAAAATTTGGATTGCAAAAGGCGAAGTTATCTTGGAGAATTTACTTCCCTTTTATACCTTTGGTATTTTTCTCCTTGTTGGAGGGGTGAGGGGTGAAGCATCCTTGAAAGTCAGAGAGGAGGAGGAGACTGTGCGGGGAGTTCGTTCCCAGCCCAGGGCTGACAAAGCATTGCTGCAGCATGAAGGAAAATGCTAACCAGAGCGGGGAGAGAAAGACAGGAGGGGCCCCAGGAACCAAGCTTTGTTAGAAGCCTTCCACACCACCCTACCCTCCTTTCCCCGCGCCCTCGCTCTCTGGCAAATGTGGAGGCTATTTTCTGCTTTTTTTTACAAGAGGTACTGCCAGGAGGAAAAAAAAAAAAAAAAAAAAAAAAAAAAAGAAAGAAAGAAAAGAAAAAAAAATTAAATTAAAAAAAAAAAAGCGGGAGTGTGTGGAGTGGGGGGCGGAGGTAGGGAAGCTGATGCTGAAATCAAGGAAGACACAGAAGAAGGGTCAGGGGCAACAGTCAGGGCAGAAGCAGCTGCCGTGGCCGGCCCAGCACCGGCCATCACCGTCCCGGCGGCGCGGCGACAGCCCGAGTGGCAACAGCTGTGGGGAGGCCCGGCTTCTCTCCCGCGCCGCCCGCAGCGGGGCTCGGGGTGGGGGGTCCCTATCGCTCCCATCTTCTGAGCCAGCACATTCCTCTCATTCCTTCACTCGCGCCTTCTCAGCGTCAGCTGACCGGCGGCTCCCTCCCTGGCTTTGGGGACCGGCGAGGCTGGTTTTCTTTCTCCGCGCTGCACGGGAAGGGCACCCGGATTTGTTCTAGTAGGGCGTCCCTGCGGCTTCAGCAGTGACTTCGGGGAGCCAGGGCGACCTGGGCCTCGCCCGCAGCGGTCTCCCCGCTGGCTCCTCCAACCCTAAGGCAGTTCGTGGGTGAGGTTGCCAGGGACTAAACAGGACCTTCATTTTCAAAGTTGATGGGGATAAACCCAGCATAACTTGAGAAGGTGACCAGCTCCAAGGCGCGGACAGAAGATGAACAAATTAGGCAATTTCAGTATTACCAGAGACAGCATTATGACCCTTTTTGTTGTAAAAGGAACATAAATGTAACTACAGATTGAATGAAGTTATAGGCCATAAAAGGGCAGGGAAGAAAAAGGAAGAGATAATAGGCACTGTCCATTTGAGCCTGTTACACTTACTGTTTCGAATCTATGCAGACAGTGTTAGTGGCAAATACATAGTTTACCGGCAATAATAAATGAGGGAAGGAGTGAAGATAAATATCACGGAGCTCTGCGGTGCATTTAGAGTAGTGACAATTGCTGTTTATTTGCTTTTCATTTATGAAAATTACACAGGGCGAGGTTATATGTGAGACACGTCGTTATATTATTTTTTCTCATATTTTTGGAAGTCAGGGTGAGTGGAAGCATTCCAGTTTATTTTCTTTATTTAGATAAACTAAAAAAAAATCAATAAACCTTTTTTAGTATGGATTTCTGTCTTCTATTAAACACTCAAGCAAAACTAATTGTACATTTTTTGGCGTTTTTATAGCCAATCTGTTTGCCTTCGTTAAGCCTATCCCATTTGATCATTAAATGCTGCCTAAAAGTTTAAAATATTTCACATATATGAACTTTAATCTGCCACAGAATAATGTATTTCTTTATACACTTGAGCAGTTACCCACTGAAGATTTCAGGCACACCATTCACTTGATGGAGAAGTAAAGAAATTTATTCTGTGTATTTAAGTAGAAGCTCCTTAAGGGCAAAATGGGATTTCTCCATAGTCTGGAAACTACCAGCCTCACAATTAGCCTCAAGTAGGTGCATTTCCGTCTGGAAAAAACAAATAAGCCAAACTCCAAATTTCAACTTGTATACTTATGTTAGTTGGTTTCAACTAAATGGAGAAACAAGATTTTTTTTTTTTAGGAGTGAAAGAACTTTGTGACTTTAATTAGAAGATGCAATTATTTGATGTGGTGACAAAAGTATATACAGGTGTATCATTACCTATTTTGAAATTTTAAAATGCATTACATTTTATTTTTTGGTTCTTTGAAATGGAGTGGAATAATTACAAATAGGATCACATTTGTCACATAAATCAAAGTGATCAAAACATTGATTTGTATTACAAAACAATTATATTACATTTTGATAAAGTATTTTACATAAATTTCAACAACATGATATGGCATTTTACAAATACCTCGAAATAATTTTCTTAAGGACAACTAAGAGAAGTGACTATCAGAATACTATTTTTCCATGTGAAATTGAAGGAATTTTTTTGCAAAAATGATATGTGAGGTTACATGAAAACTAACATTCCATTAAGAATATTCCTTAAGTAGCTTTTAAAAGAGAAAGAAAGATGAAGCGCTAATGTTTCTGTGGTGAGCTGACCAAAAGAATTTTTATGACTTCATTTGGACATTTTGTATTTTTATAGTGTGATTTTAGGAATTTGATGTATTTTTTTGATGTGTCCCTTAATGTGCACATGAGGGTTTGTTCTTCATTGGCTCTTTTAACTAGAGAAAAATCAATGATTTTTTCATTCATAGATTGATCCTGATTTGTTTTTATATTACTGTATCACTGGTCTTTTCTAGACACAGTGATATTGCATGAAATTTATATTTCAATATTTTTATAAAATAAAACGAGAAACAGATTTCACATAATAAAAACAAACTTTTTTGCACCACATAGTTTTAAAAAAGTGTCATTTAAAATGTACACTAAAATTGCATTTTATTTCTTTTTAGTCAAACAAAAGCTCTCTGAATGAAGATTCAGGGATTCCTTGGGCTTTGTCTAAATTCAAAGTGCCCTCTACTGTCAAAAACGTGTACTGCTCAGAAAGAGGAAATTTGACAAGTCTGAAATCAAAATCTAGACAGTGAGAGACAGATGGAAGAAAATCAGGATAGGTAACAGCACTGCCGCTCAGCCCTGGGGGCAATTCAGTTTGGAATGTTCCATCAGCAAATAGTTACACACCCATTCCAAGTTAAAAGTTACAATTTAAATCACTTGTAATTTTACAACTGTTGCTTCACGCTTCTTTTCTTTTTCCTTTGCTTTGGTTTTAAAACTGAAATTTCACTTTGGTCCCACTGTACATTTTCCTATCACGATCTGAACCATGCATGTTATGACTGTCAGACTAAATTTTAAAACAACACATACCCCAATATCTTTATTCTACCCTTGAGGAACCCTTGAGTTTCTTTTCGTATTTTTCTATGTTATAGTCTTTTTTTTTTATTATGGATTATGTATACTTAAAAAGGCAAAATATTTATCATCACTCTGACAGAATAAAGCTAAGTAATCAGTTGAACCAGACTTTTAAAAATATCATGCAGACAAATAAAGGGTTGCCTATTTTGTTCGCTCTTAAGGTGTTTAAACATTATCAAGACAGTCGTAGCATGCTCTGTGTGTTTGTGTAAGCTTATTATAATCTTTCAATTAAATTCAGTGACCCCAAGAAAATTTTGCCATAAGAAATTCAGGCTATTCCACAATGTTAAGTTGTGTTTTATAATGTACTGCAAAGCAGTAGAACGTGAGGTTTGTTATAGATATAGGTGAAAATTCCAGGAATCATTACTGAGATGTTTTATTAAAGCTATAGATGGCATTGCAATATCTTCAAAAGAGTATTGTGATTGAATTTGTGTGTATATTTTTAATAAAATCAATAATTTGAAGTGAGATTAAAGAGGCACAGACATAATCGAGAGATGGGAAAGCTCACCATTTAAGTGGCCAATATGCATAACAGGTCCTTGGTTAACTAAGTCTTCGCAGTCTTTGGTGTGTATTTCAAGGAAAAACAAACTAGAGATTTAGATAATTTGGGGAAAGATCTTGTATAAAAATCAAGGGCCATAGCTTTTCTGTCAAATAAATGTAGAAATGGTTTCTTCAGTGTAATCAGCCACTAGAGATTTTAGGAGCAACTGTTGGAGGAGAAAGCCAGAGAGCTCATGCTTCCAGTGGAGAGGGACTCAGGCTGCTGCCCTGTTTCCAGCGTGTTCCTTCTCTCTGCCTCTCATCTGGTTGGTTTCTGCCTTTGCTACGTACCAGCTATCCATGCTGCTTTCTGTGAGTAAGAAGGATATTAAAATAGCAGTTTACAATGATGCTTTCCTCATAGGAAAGTTTGTGTGTCACAAACAAATGAATACACAATGAAACCAACACATGAGTAAAAGAGAGAGGCAAAACTGATCCCCAAGAAGTGGTTCTCCTGTGGTAGAAGTTAGAGGTTATTTGGAGAAGGAGAAGTACTTGAGAGCAAATCTCTTAACCCAGTGCACACTTGAGCCTAATTTTTGTGGAATTACCATTTCTCTTGATCAGAGCTGTTATTGTCACTCCTTGGAGGATAATTTCATTTGTAATATTAATCCTAAACTCCATAAAAACATGCCCACATTAAAAAAGTCTAATGCTATGATATATTAGATGACCAATTCAATGTTTCTGTTTCCTTTGCTTTTTACAAATTCTTTTCTTATTTATTTTTCAAAGATTTTTATTTATTTATTTGACAGAGAGACACACACACACAACAAGAGAGGAAACACAAGCAGGGAGTGCGAGAGGGAGAAATAGGCTTCCTGCACGCGAGAAGCCCCATGCAGGGCTCCATCCCAGAACTCAGGGATTATGACGTAGGCCCAAGGCAGATGTTTAACGACCGAGCCACCCAGGAACCCCTCCTTTGCTTTTTAGAATCAACACTTTTCTTCTGAATTCATCTTGAGGTAATCTAATTTCTAGATAACCTAATCCAAGCTAATTAATAATGGGTCCTTTTTCTTTGTCATGAGTACTCTTTGTAATTAGGAGTCAGTTTGGGAAAACTTTAAATCAAGGGGCTGACATCCTCTAGCTAATGATGAGCTAAGTTAGACCCATGGAATGCTTTCTTCCTTCAGAATGAATTTTGAGGGAAATGTTACAAAAAGAAACAACAAGTAAACAAACAAACATTGGCTCCCTGAAGAGATTGCTCTTTATTTCCTACTTGGAACCTGGAAGGGACTTCTTTTTTTACCGGCCACCTCTCCCCGCTTTTTTTTTTTGGCCTGGCTGTTCAACTGTCTCCAAGCTTCTGTGGTCTGCACAATAGCATTCTGATGAATTCCATTTCTCACAAGGTAGCTGGTCAGTTTCTTTTGGTTGCAACCAAATAAATCTAATGGAAGTGACTCATGTCTTTTTCAGTGAGCAACTCATAGATTCACAAATGATATTCACAGAAAGTTCACAGACTTTCATTTCATGATCTAGAAGCTTGGTTGAATAGGGGACTTGTCCAATGCCACGTAGCATGCTTGTGCAAGAGACTGCGACTCAGTCCCAGGCCTCCTGACCATGACAGCCTTGCACTGAATCACTGATGATTCACTTCCACTTTCATGATCTGCCGGATTTTATACACAGCCTTGTTGACAGAAATTCTCATCTTTCACATCCTTACAATCTAATACTGAGAACATTGGTTTCGATACAAAAGTAAAACCAGCATATATAATGGAGCTTAAACAATTTTAGGCTATGAGATTTTATGACAAATTGAAATGTTTGTAGTACAGGGAAGCCCTAACATTTCACAGTTTGGTACAAGGATTGTCTTCCCTTAAAAAAGTGAAATCTAGTGTATTTAAACGGTGGAGGGGACATATTTGGATTGTATATGTTTATGTAACTATCAATAGCAACTCTCTATTTCCAATTTGATAAGATGCACAGCGAAACCCTTCTCTTTTTCTTGAGAATTCTTGCAGATAGAAGAAAATATAAGTTGTGGAAAATTGTCTTCCGTTAACACATCAGTAGTGACAAAGCATGCCACAAGCATTTAATAAAGAGATTATTGCGGACTTTCTTCATTCCTGGGAACCAACAGAAAAATCTCAAGGGACAGATCATTAAATCTTCTTCCTCAGTGTTAACTTGGACAACAGCTCCGGAGACACCTCTGAGGGTGCACGGCACTTATTAGAAGCATGTTTAGGAATCTCTGACTGTTTTTCAAAAACCACTTCTGCAGCAAACAACAGGATAGTTACCAAGCCTTTCTGGAAACCATGTATAACTGGGAGATTCAATTCATTAGAAATATGATAAATTATACATGGTAAAGGCTGAAAAAGGGTAAGTTGTGGGGGAAATATAAATTAAATATGAGAAATGTAATGTAACCATGAGAGATCACTTGGTATATATTACTTTATTATATTTTATATTATACTTTTTGAGATAAGGCAATTTACCACAGTATTATTTCATGCTTCACTTACTTTACAGGGGAAAAAGCAAAGAAAAAATTCAGAAACAAAAATAAACAAAGTGTGTTTTGTCTTACTGTTTTTTTTCTTTTTGCATTGTTAAATATTCTCTTATTCATAACATAGGACATATTTATGGATACTTCATTAGCTATAATTAATTCCCATTACTTTTTTCTTCCTTAAAGGGATTATTACTAAAACCATGATTTTTCTCTCAAATCTTTATCTTTCCTTGACCTGGCACTTTACCTTTTTTTTTTTTTCTAATGGATTTCAAGTAATAAATACAGTGTCTTTCATTTGTGTACTGATTCAGACTTAGTATTTTATAGTCAGACTTTTATTTGCTTCTCTTAAGGGCTCTCTTTCATAGTCAGCAGGTCCTTTATTGACAGGTAATTTATTCAACTTTTAAAAAAATGAGGTTCAGTGATTAGTTCAAGATAACCCATCTATTAGGAGATTAAAATTGGTGTAAAGCTCAGATCTTGGAAATCACAGCTGGACACTCATTTGTTCACTCTTCTATTAAATCATTTGCTTAGGTATTTACGTATTTTCAACAAGTATTTGTTGAGCACCTACTTACATGAGATACTCTCGCACACACGAACCATTGCTGCATTCTGCCTGAATCAGCTTTCCCTTGCCTACCTTACCTTATGGGGTAAGACCAGCAAGTTTATGGGGACAGGAAGCACCCAAGGTCTCAAAGCATCAAGTAAGGGTATATATAAGGGTATTTATGTTTAGATATATTTGATGACTAATCACTTTTAACTAACTTCCTAATTCTCTTTATTCCCTCTTTGCTTTTGAAGAATACTGTTTTGGACTTTCCACCTTGGAATCTATGCTTAATATGGTTTCTAACATCTTGGCCCAACTTTGCTCCAGTCACTGTTAGACTTCAGGAGCCAGGGATGTGGACACTCATGCCGTCCGTCTTCACTACTCCTCATCTCACCCCTAACCCCACCTCATGCATCTCGTCTGGGAGCAGAGTTCTCTTTCTAGAGTCAGACCTTATGGAAATCTGTAATTCTGCACTCCAGAGAATGTCAGTTTCATTTTTATTCACTTGTGTGTCTGTTTTTTTTTTTTTTTTTAAAGATTTTATTTATTCATTTGACAGACAGAGATCACAAGTAGGCAGAGAGGCAGGCAGAGAGAGAGAAAGGGAAGCAGGCTCCCTGCTGAGCAGAGAGCCCAACGTGGGGCTCGATCCCAGGACCCTGGGATCATGACCTGAGCCGAAGGCAGAGGCTTTAATCCACTGAGCCACCCAGGCGCCCCACTTGTGTGTCTGTTTTTTTCCTTTTTCTTTTCTCCTCTGTGCTTTTCTGCTTCAGTTGCTCTTTTATTTCCTTATTTATAATCCCTCCTTCCCCTCACCTCTGCCATTAATTATACTATTTATATGTGGCATTGGACAAGTCACTTAACCTCAATGAATCTGGTTTTGTTATCTGGATAAATAGAAATAACTTTACTTATAGAACTATGGAGATGATTAAGTAATGCATTTAAAAAGCAATGAACTAAATCCTTTTTACATAGTAATTGTGATTGGTGAGTGCCTCATGAACATTTGTCTTCCTTGGATTTGTGGGTAAAACCTGTAGACAAATTGTAAACCAACTTGTGAGGTTGTTATAACACGATCAAGACTTCAGTTGGTATCGACGATTTCTCTGTTCTGTTACATTATTAATTTTACCTCACTTCTTGCATATTCCTTTGGCTATTGTTATTGTTGTGATTTCTAATTGACCATTTTCTTATGTCTTGAAAACATTTAGGGGCACCTGGGGAGCCTGCTTCCCCCCTCTCTTTCTGCCTACCTCTCTGCCTACTTGTGAGCTCTCTCTCTCTGTCAAATAAATAAATAAATAAAATCTTTTAAAAAATTCAGTAACCAAGTAAAAAATTGGATTTTTTTCCTGTAAACTAAACCTCTAAATTAGAGGGTGTAGGCCTCAGTATTCTCTATAATCCCTGGATAGGAGATCTTACACTTTGCTCTAAATTCCTTTTATATGCTGATAATTATGAAATTTATATCCCTCGCCGGATATATTCCTTAAATGCTAAACTCATATATCCAGTTGCCCATGTGGTATCTCTACTCCCATGCCTAATGAACATCACAAACCTATAGATGTCAATCCGAATTACTGATACTTCCCAGAAATCTTCTCCAAGTTTTTTTTTTTTTTTTTTGCCTAATAATTATGCAAACTGTTGGACCAATTCTTAGACATTTTTCTCATACATCAACCTAATCTATAAGTAAATGCTGTTGAACTCAATCTTCAGGGATACCCCAAACAGACCCCTCCAATGTTTCAGGCCTGGTCCAATCCACTTTCCACCTGACCTCCAACCCTACAGCACCCCGAGCTGTTTTCCTGTATTCACTCATTCTCCTTTGCAGTAGATTCTTCATCTAGCAGCCAGAGGGACAGACTTAAAATGTAAATTTAATCATGTCCCTCCCCTACATAAAACCTTTCAAAAGCTTCATCTTATATTTAAAATAAAACCCACAGTTTTTATGATGGCTTAAAAGCATCTATGTGCTGAACAGGTCATCTAAATTAATGAAAAGAACTCCTGGCTACATCTTCTAACTTACTTCTTACCTCTTTTTTCCACTTTTCTCGACTGATTTCATTACAGTTCTTGGAAAAGATTTCCACTAGGTCCACCACTCTTAACTATTCCCCCTGCTTAAAATGTGTTGTTTCACCTAGATATGTACATGCCACACACCTTGGCTTCAATGAAATATACTTTGGATACCCTGTATATTTTATTTATGAAGATACTCACCCTTTGTGTCTTTCTTGCTTCAATCATGATGTTTCAGGTTTCCCTTTCTTACTATCTCCTTGAAAAACTTTCTTTAGCGTCCCTCCTAATGCAGTTCTGTGGTGACAATTTCTGTTAGTTTCTCCTCATCACAAAATGCTTTTATTTTGTTTTCATTTCTGAAGGCTATCTTCACTGGATACAAAACTCTGGGTTGACAGATTATTTCCTCTCATCACTTTCTCAATGTTGTCCCTGTGGTGTAATGGTCTCCATGGTCTTTAGGGATATACAATATATATCTTCATTCTTTTGTGTGTGTGTGTGTGTTTGTGTGTGTTTTCTTCTCTGGTTGCTTTTAAGGTTTTTGTTTTGTTTTATTTTGTTTTTAAATTTATCCTGTTTGGAAGTTGGGTTCATTGAGACTTTTGGATCTGTGAATTGATGTTTTCACCAAATTTGGAAAATTTCTTAAAATAAATATATGTTGTTGTTTTTTTTTTTTTTTTTAACCAAATTAGATCTCCTTTTTTCTCCTTCTGGTACTCTCTGTTTAACTCTTATTATTAAACCTTTGGATATTATTTCACAGTCCTGAGGTTCTGTTTATTTTTTATTAAAAAAATTTTTTTCTTTATATATTTCAGTACATTATAACTTTTACTGTTCTATCTTCAGGTGTAATAGTTCTTCGAATTTTGCCATTTAGATCCTCAATGAATTTTTAATTTTCATTATTGTATTTTTTCAGTTCTAAAATTATCATGTGGTTCTTTTTATGGTTTCTATTTCTTTACCAAGAATGTTTTTATCCATTTGTTTCAAGGGTGCTTCTTCTTACCTCTTACATTATTGTAATAAAGGCTGCTTTAAAGTCTGCATTTGAGAATTCCAGTGCATAAGTCATTTGGCATTGCTTGATTGTCTTTTTCCTTGAAATTGTTTAGGTTTTTCCAGTTCTTTGTATATTGAGTAATTTTGGATTGTATCCTGGACATTTGGATATTTCAGATAGGGATAACTATTATGTTATGAGATTCTAGATCCTGTGAAAATCTGGAGAACACTGATCACTGGTGTGTGTATGTGTGTGTGTTTTGTTTTTTTGTTTTTTTGGGGTCTTTTTTGAGCAGTCAATCCATGTACAAACTGCAAGTCTTGACCTATCTTCTGTGGCCCATGGTCCCAATGTCAATTTAGTTTTCAAAACCTTCATAATACTATTCTCCTCTTCCTTGATTATACATCAACCAGGGACCAGTCTGGAACCTGTGCAATGATTTACTCTGTAGTTTATTTTTTAAGTCTTTGCTGCATTGATTCCAACTGGCTTCATTCATGTATATCCTAGCTTGGGAGTAATCTCAGAACTTAATGCACAGATTCAAAGGTTCCTATCTCAAGCTCCCTCCTCTCAGTGATCCTACTCCAACAGTCTATTTCCTAGAGTACCCCCTTCCTGGCATTCTGACTAGAACCCTGGGATTACAGGTTCCCATGCTGTTGCACGTCCCACTGCTAAGCCCACTTTGTGGCAAAACAGCCAGACAAAAGAGTTTGAGGGTCTCCAGTGTTGCCCCTGTTGCTACTGTAGGAGTTTAGCAGTGTTGTCAGCTTTTATCTGGAGGTGGGCAGAGAGACGTGAAAGAACTTCCTCCTTCAGGTAATGTTGCCACAGGAGGGGTGGGGGACGTTGCCTCTTTGTAGTTGGCATTTACCCAGAGTAAGACGGACTAAGTCCAATGTGGTATTCTGCTGTCCTAGTGGGAAGGGGTAGGGTACTGCTTTGTTGTCAGCACTCATTCAGGGAGGGGCAGGGAAAGTCAGAAAGGATTGTCCGTACTGCAACCTCAATCATTTGCCAGTGAGGATGTTGGGGTTTGTATGAATGTCCTATCTAAAGTCTCTTTGCAATTGTTCTCTACCTGCTTATTCTCACCTTCACAGCGTTTAGCACTTCCAGGTTGGTGTGTGGTGTATACAACCTAGTAAACCACCCTGGAGATGGTGCAATGGCGGGCTGAAGCTGGCGTTGCCACCATTTGAGGGGAGAGAGAGAGAGAGAGAGGAAGGGAGGAAGGAAGGAAGGAAGGAAGGAGGAAAGGAACAAGATCTGCTTGTGTGTCCTGACAGGAAGGTTAAGATCTGCTTTCTCATTTTTTTGCATCTGCATTTGGGATTTTAGTAGAGATGAGCTCCCTGTTTTCTTAGGGATGCTGGACAACTGTTTCCTTCCCCACTGAGAACAAGGGAAACTATTAAGAGGGAATTATGGATTTGGGGTCAAAGAAGAAAATTAAAACATAAGGTTTTGCATGTACTGGTAGATCTAAATGGTTTGTGTGGAAGGCAATTATAAAAGAATGAATTTTCTGAACAAAAAGCATGCTTATGTTACTGAATGGAGGTACTGGAAGAAGAATGTTGCTGAGAAGGGGTAGGCATAAGTAAAACCACCATAACATACTTGTGAAAAGAAGGGGTCAGCATTCTCCATACCTGGGCAACCAGCCTAAGACTTTGCCACAAGTCTTTTTTTTTTTTTTTTTTCCCCCTGTGAAAATGCAAACTTATAAAATTAAATAAGCATTCTCTCCTTCAGGAGAGTTTGAGGTGGTCCTCATATAGTAAGAGAGCACATACCTAGTTTTAACAATTAAAGGATGACAAAACTGCATTTAAAAAATATTAACATGGGGAATTGGCTACCCCTTTGTTTTCCTTCTACTCTCTGCTGTCCATTTCTGAAGCTGTACTGGTTTCCTAGGAGACTATTAAGGAATGAAACTTGATTGGCTATATTGGCAGAAAGAGTGTTGGTTGTACATTTTGAGAAACATTTACATATCAGCTACACACACAAAAAGAAATGCTTGACACATGGAAGATTTTTTTTTTTAATTGCAGTATGAAAAACCTCCTTGATAAACTAAAATTAGAGATGGAAACAATAACCTAGCAGGTCATCTTGTCAATCACCCTGACAATTATTCCTTTAAATATTCTCCTCCTTATTCAGTACAGTTAAACTAATGTCTTTTTTTCCTTTAGAATAATTTCCCCACTAGACTATTTCTTTTACTAATTTGCTACATATTCCATATCTTTCCTTTTTCAACTAGTCCCTTGCAAGATTATCAAAGGGTGAAAAAGATGCACAAAAAAATATCTCCTTCAGTATCTTTCTGAGCAAGAAGGATACACAAGACAGAGTGAAGGCAAACAAACAATAAACACAAGTCTACTATTCATGTTATACAATGTTCTGCAAGAATGGAAGCACTAGTCCAGTTTATTTATAGGAAAGTGGAGTAAAGCAGAGGATAGCATCAAGAGATTGCTAAATAGGAACCACTTTTATTTAAAGCTCACAGATGGACCAAGGATGCAGTTCTAGCTAGCCCTTAATTTGAAAATATATATAAATAAGTAGGCTTGTTTTTACAATTTTATTCCAAGATTTTGGTACAATATTTTTTTACTGCTATCTGTAATTATCAACTTCATTCCAAAACATATTTTCAGTGAACAAGAAAAGATCAGCACATTTTTCTTGAGTAAAGAGTTTTATACCATTTGTTGGTAGGTATATTTTTTTCAAGGGGAAAAACGCAAAACAACAACAAAAAAATAGTTAAGGAAAGTTTTCTCTGTAATTTGATCTTGAAATTGTGTTCTATAAAATATTTTAGGGACGTTATCTGCTGTGTACATTTTTATAGTTTAAATCGCTTTTTAAATTCAGTTCAGCAATTAATTTGAGAAAAGTTGATGTTTCTTGCATTGATCTAAGTGCAAAGAAAGAAAAAAGAGGGCTCTAAGATAGCATTTGACCCGGAGGAGACTATTACCTCATTTGGTAAACAGCAAAGATAAGGGCAGATGTAGAGAAGCACGTGATCAATAGAAAACGCAACCTGCTTCTATGATCCTATCATTGTAGCCAAACTGCAGTACAGTTACAAGTCCCATTATGTAGTATTAAAATAGAGGCTAGCAAAAAAAGACAAAATTCTGACTGCAAGAACTCTTCCAATGGACTTCTTTCTCTTTTTTTTTTTTTTTTTTTTTTTTTACAAAATTTGCTTTGGTATCTATGCAGGGATAATAATTTGTATATATTTTGTTGAGTTTTTTATCAGCAGGTTATATTATAAATTCTGTCTTAGAAATTTTCTACTTCTTGGATGTTAGTCTTAATGTGGAAATATGAGTTAGAGGAAGACTCTACTAGAGTTGTTGTTGAGTTGTAAGATATAAAAGTTTATGTTGCAGTCTTGGAGTTGTTCATAAAATAAAATGGGCAGGAGGTTGTGAATTCTCCATCACTGCAGATATTGGGGAAGGGAATGAAAAACCACCTGTTGAGAATGTTGTAAAGGTATTTCATGCCTTTGATAATGGTTGGAATGAATGATCCCTGATGTCCTTTCAAAATTTATGACTTTATGAGTCTGTGATAGTCTATGACATTTCTCTCTCTCATATCTATCTGTATAGATAGATAGGTAGATGGCATTTAAACTGTTTTTTTTTTTTGTGGTTTGTGATAGTCTAGGAAATCTTAGGTAAATATGAAACATAAGCTAGGTATTGCATAATGGGTAGGATTTAGGTAAGTGGAAGAGTAGAGTAGTCTCATTATAACAAAAAAATTAAGAAAGAAAAAGAAAGAGGATAGGCACAAATGAGCTTGGTATCTTTGGGAACAATGAAAAATTTGACCTGACCAGAATATAGGACTATGGAGATAACAAAGGTATAGAGTCAGATCTAATTGCAAAGGCTTTCAGTACTAGAAACTGGTCGGGGAAGTTTTTATCTCTCTTAGATATTATAGAACTTCTAGATTTTTGTCGATGAGAATAACTTGTTGATACACATGTTTTAGTGAGATCAAGCTGGCATTGTTATATTGAAGAAAGAGGAATAAAATATGTAGACAGCTTGTGCATTAGTAGATGAAGACCTACTCTGGGAGGTCCTGTAAGAACCAGTAAGAACAGGGTCTTTGTACAAATAATTATTTAAAAACCATTCTACTAATATTTACTGATCCAGATAGATATAAACTATTATTCTTCTAATGTGGAATGAAATAATACAAAGATGAACGTAAATGCATTGCAACAGCTAAAGATATTTTTATAGCATATGTATTTGTCTGAATTATCCGGGGGGGAAAAAAGAGGGGAGAGAGGAATGAGGGAGGGAGAGAGGAAGGGGAGACAGAAGGAACAGAAAGAGACAGAGAGACAGACAAACAGAAAGAGGGAGAAAAATAGAGACAGATTGATTTGAAGAATTTATTCATGCAATTTTGGCTGTTTGCAGATCTGAAAGGCATACGCCAGTCTGACAGGCTGGCTGGACACCCAGGTTAAGAGATAATATAACAGTCTTGAATCCAAATTCTGCAGGGCAGTAGGCTTGAAACTATATTGGAATCTTGAAGAGAATTCCTTCTTTGGAAATCTCTGTATTTTGCTTTTAAGACCTTCAACTGATTGGATAAGGCTCACCCACATTATAGAGGATAACTGGTTTTCTCAAAATCTACTGATTTAAATGTTAATCACATCTAAAAAAATACGTTTATAGCAACATCTAGACTGGTGTTTGACCAAACTTGGCACCATAGCCTAACCAAGTCAACATATAAACCCTCACAGCATGTAATATATACATATATATATATACAAGAAATGAACTGGCAATGATGGACAACTGTATTTGTACAGTTCCATGCACAGATAAGTATATAGTTGGTTACTTATTAGAAAGAACTGTAGAGAAGACATATGATTAGTGGGACAGTCTGACTTCTTTAACCATCCACCAGTTTAGTTCATTAAATTATAACTTCTGATAGCTTGATTAGTTGCTAACAATATCATATGAAGGCCCAAATAATCCTTTTAATCTTGCTTTTTACATAATGTGCAATAACAGGAACCTACTACACACTTCATGAGAAAGGAAACAACTAAATTCTCCCTTCTGATAATTTTCTCTATACCCCGTGTCTTGGAGAGATGGAAAGGGAAAGAAAGATAGCATTGGTCTCTTCAGTATTCTACCTCATGGTAATTTGAAAAGCCATGATAATAATGTTTTTTTCCATCATGCCTTCTGATTTTTTTTCCCTTTCTTTGTTGAATTCCATCTCTGTTATATACCCTCATAAACCTTCTCATATATTTTTAGTCCTTTCTGAGTTTTTAAAAAATCTTTATAATTCTAAGATTTAGTATAATTAGCAATGTACTGATAGCTAAGGAGTTGGGATGGCTTGCTCTGATTATTTGGAAGAAGAAGGAAAAAAGAAAGACTTATTTGGTTAAAAGTTAAATACATTTGTATTCTTCTCCAGGGACTGCACTATAGAAGCAATTGAGAAGAAAAATAGAGAATGAGTTTGGCATTTGAAGAAGTAATTAAAGTATTTCAGCTTAAAAAAAATCCAATTGGCACAGCTACTGGGCTACTGGTTTATGCTCTAGAGATATATCTTAGGCAAATGGTTTGGGGCTTATGATTTCTTAAGTGTAACCGGAATGAGTTTTCACAAGGAAAAAAAGCAGAAAGGGAACAGAAGTGGCAGTATTAAATTTAGTGACCTCTGAGCAGAGACAATAATTTAATTTTAAAGTAAAATTAGCCAATATGGAATAAAATTTGATATTACCTAATAAGATACACAGCCTTGAAGGAAGCATTCAATTTGTAATAATACTAAGAAAAAATGTTCAAAGGGGAAGAATGTCCAAGGAGAAAATTTTGGTAATGGGGTGACCTAGAAAGAAGTCCAATAAACAAGTTATGAAAGAAATCTTGCTGACAGAGTAAGAAGGCAAGCAAGATAGAGTCTGCTAAGAAAAACAACAAACAACTAAAAACAAAAACATCAGTCAATTTCACTTTCTCAGAAACTCATTCACTGAGACTTTGTAGTAAAATGGTCTTGGTAAAGACCAGAGAACCAAGAATTGCTAGTACCCCTACCCCACAAACACAACAGCATTCCAAGTCATTTTACAATTATGGTTAAAAAAAAAATAAATAAAACAAAGTTAATCACCTTATTTACCTATACCACAGAGAGGATGTAAGGATTAATGAGTTAATTATTGTGAAATATTAAAACACTGTGGAAATATCTGAATGAAAAATGGAAATAATTATTTATGGCTTTGCTAGAATGTCTTAGTAATCATAATTACCTTTTAGTATGGACTTCTTCCTTTCTAATTACCTTCTGGTTTCCAGTAAAAATTAAACCTGTAGCAAAATTTGGCACCAGAACAAATATTTGATAGAACAAAATTACCTAGGTAAAATAATGCTAAAAATAATATGCCATTGATTCTCCTCTGATAAATGATCATCTTCTACTATCAACCTAGTAATTTTCTTGTCTAAGATTGTGTTTAAATAATTAGACAGGGAATATATAGATTAGTACATGCTTCCTGAAATGGGATACATTCATGGGCATTTGGTTAGTTTCTCCTTCAGACATGCTTGAATATACTTTGAGACAATTTGATGAAAAAAAAATAATTGAATGAAAGTGAGTAACAATTACTAAACTTACAAAAATGCCATATCTTTGGTATTTGTTAAGTTGAATGCAATAGGAAAAGACAAGTTAAACCTTGACAGATAAAAGGAGAAATAGAAGAGTGCACAGCCATAAAATTTGAGGGTTGGAAAAGATGTGGAGAGGTCATGCAGGTTACCACCTTTCTGGCAGGACCACACTAAAAACTACCAAGCCCATGAGAATTCAGCCTAATGTTGAAAACAAAACAAAACAAACTTAGAAACTAAAATTCTCTAGCTTAAGAGATAGATTTGGTTCTCTTGAATTTCCTTTTCTTTTTTTCCTGGCAATTTTTAAAGATTCTATTCTTGATTTTAGTGTGATTTCTTGTGAGGTACTGACTGCTTTGTTGCAAATGTACCAATTATATCCTTGTATAAGATTCATTTCATTGATTAAATAAAATAAAAGCTTTGGGTTTTGAAGAACAGCTTTAGTGTCTGTCTGGTTCACATCAGCTCTTTGACTAAACTGTGGTAGGTTCTAACGGGTTTTTAAAAAATCATCTGATAATATTTTCTAGACAGGGGAGGGGTAAGCATAGGGAGCTTATTAGAAATGCAAAGTCTTGTGCCCTACCCCAGAGCTTCGAAATCAGGATCTGCTTTTTAACAAGATCCTCAAATGATTCACATTAGCACTTTCCAGTTGTTGACATGCTGGTCTCGAGGACCCAGATGTCCAAGAGATACTTCAAACCTCACACTCTTCTCCTTAGGTAAGAGTGTCTTATCCCTGTGTTCATTGTTCAAGTGAGGAGACTGTATTTTCATATGGGAACTCAAGTAAAAAATCCAGGGTGTCTTTCCTGATCACTTTCTCTTTTTTTACCACCCATACACAATATGCTCCCAATCTTGTCATTTTTTGTTTCCTAAATATCTCTTCAACATTTCCTCAGTGTATCCCCCAGCCACTACCCCCAGGGGTCACTTCCATAGGCCCATATTTCTCACACTTAAGCATAATCTTTTAACTAGTCTCACTGCTTCTAACCTAACCTTTCTCTAATTCCATCTCCTTGGTCATTCAAGGTATAGTTTTAAATTAGATCTGATCATAGCTTGGCATACTCAGAAGTTTAATGATTTGTCTTCCACTGTAGGAAAAACATTGTTCATGTTCATTTTAACCAACTTCATGTTCCAAAGTATCCTAACTTATTCCATGTCCTGTAGTCATACCCAAAGACTTGTTGTTTCCTAAATATGTCATATTTGATGTCTCTACATTTTGATACACTTTTTCCTGGGACTGAACTGTTCTTCCACTAACTCGTCAGCCAGGTGCATTACCACACTGTACCCCAAGACCAGATTCAAATGACCTTTGCTTTGTAGTGCATTCCTTGGTCACCCCTTTAGACATTGCTAATTTCATCCTTCAGAAGCTCCAGTCCAATTCTACCACACCTATTGCTAATTTCATCCTTCAGAAGCTCCAGTCCAATTCTACCACACCTCACTGCAGTGCTTTATTTTCATCTCAACTCTGATATGGATTAAGCAGCTACAATAGATCAAGCATTGCATATAGTAGATGCTTAGTAAATATTGTTGAACTGATATCAAACATAGTTATTCTTAAAATAAATATCATTAATCAGAATTATTCTCCATATGACCATAAATCACCTGTTATTCAAACCAAATCTTTTACGACATGTATTTTGACCTCACTGAATTCCATGTGATAGACAACTGTTTTTATCTCTATAGTAGGAATTCAGCTTATTGATAGAAATAATGAAAAGGAATATGCGAACTGGGTAAGACTGTTTTTGGACTTAGGTTCTGGGGGGAAAAACACATTACATCTATTCTAACTTCTGATTTTCCTTAAGACCAGAAAAATACAAACACAATAAATCTTTTATGAAAATGTGTGTACAGGTTTTTGTGTAAGCATATGTTTTTACTCCTCTTAGATAAATGCTTAAGCTTGCAGAAGGAAGAATTGATAAATTGGATCTCATCACAGGGAAAAACATTTGCTTTCCAAAATCCCATGTGAAGAGGATGAAATGACATGCTACAGAGTAGGAGAAAATATTTGTAACCACATACCGGATAAAAGACTGTGTAAAATATATGAGGAACTCTCAGAACAGAAAATTAAAAATCAAACAATCTAATTAGAATATGGGCAAAATACATGAACAGACATTTCACCTAAGATGATATACAGATGGCAAATAAGCACATGAAAAGGTGTTAAACATCATTAACCACTAGGGAAATGCCAATTAAAACCTCAAAGAGATATAACTGCACACCTGTCAGAATGGCTAAAATTAAAAAAAAAAAATAGTAACAACATCAAAAGCTGGTGAGGAGGCAGGAAAGCAGGATCGCTCCTCCATCACTGGCGGGAACATAAAATTACACAGCCACTCTAAAAAGAGTTTGGCAGTTTCTTATAAAAATAAATATCCCTATCAGTTTTTAGAAATAGACTGTAATTATCATATAGAACATTCATGTCAAAAATGCCATATATAGGGCGCCTGGGTGGCTCAGTGGGTTAGGCCGCTGCCTTCAGCTCAGGTTGTGATCTCAGGGTCCTGGGATCGAGTCCCGCGTCGGGCTCTCTGCTCAGCAGGGAGCCTGCTTCCCTCTCTCTCTCTGCCTGCCTCTCTGTCTACTTGTGATTTCTCTCTGTCAAATAAATAAATAAATAATCTAAAAAAAATGCCATAGATAAAAATAATCTAACTTAGTGGATTGACATTGAATATCTGTGCATTGTCGATGATAGACCACATTCAGTAAAATAAATCTGATGCACCAGTATTGGAAATGTATTTCAGTTAACATAGAAACCTCAGAACTGAGCACTACAATGACTGATGGAAATATGGGCATCGGTAATGTAAGTGATGGTGTTAGGCAATCTGCAAAGTGCTGGGAACATGCTGGATATCACTACAATTATTCATCTTGCAGAGTCGTTGTGAGAACCTATTGGGTAATATGCATAAAGTCACTTTGAGAACCGGGAAAGTATTGTAAGCATATTAAATATTAAGCATTATTTTGACACCACTAAGTTAAATACCAGTGCCTAGAGGTACATTTAAATATCTTAATTTTCTTTAATATACTCACTAGTCTTTGAATCTTTTGTAAACTTGTCATTTTAATCAATTTCTCTTGCTTTGATTGGGTGAATAGTATCCATTTAAAAAATATGATCAGTTCTCTGCTTATAGTAAATTAGAGTTATCATGCAGATTGGAGGTTTTGAAGAATATTAAATTTTTCCCAATATCACCAAGGCCCAGAAATTCTTTAATCTCTCAGACACACTCCTTTCTTTTGACTACCTTAGCTGCCACCCTCATCCTGGCCATCGGCCTCTCAGCATAGCATCTTCGCTACTCACTTTTCTTAGAGCCTCTTTCTGTCAAGTCCATCCTTCCCAGAAGCTGCCAAAAAACTCAGTGTGGAAATGGCTTTACAATTTTAAAAGAATCACCGTGATAGTAACTATGCTCATATATGAAAAATATATAAATGAAGGGTAAAAAAAAGGTTTATCATCATTTGTGGATTATAGAGATTATACCAAGAAAACCTAAAATAAAAAACTAAAAAAAGAGAAGGAGAGAAAGAAAAATCTCCAATTCACTGCTTTTCTATAGGACATATAATGTTGAAATAAAGGAAGGGAGAAAGGAAGGAGATGCCATGCTAAATGGCCCATCAACACCAAGGCATTGGAGCAGAGGAGGGAAAACCAAATATTTCTTTCCTTAATTCTCTGACTCACTTCAAAGCCTCCACTCTGAAGAAGTTCTACTTCTGTCTAAAGTCTCACAAAATCTCTTATGATGACAGATCCATCAACTTCTGGCCCTTACCCTTCTTAAATCCTGTTCAATAATGTCATGACATCTCCTCGACAACTTTCATGCCTCCTAGATAAGACATATTTCCTCTAAAGTTCCCTTGGTCTCAAGCAGACAATATTTATATTCTCATACCTGAAGGAGCTCTTGTTGCCATTTCAGTAGATGGTCTTTGGTTTTTATTTGTGTCTCTGAAAGAATGATTTGGGTGGATTTCTCAAAACGAATTTGCCCTGGAGTCTCTATCTCTTGTCAGATAAGGAATTTTTACCGCTTTAAGGTAATTGTTTAAAAACACTTTTAATTTAATTTGATTTTTTTTCACTTATACTTTCCAAAGTCCCCAAATTATAGATTCCCACCTTCCACTGGGGTATCCTAGACATTTCTGTGGTACCCAGTATGATTCGTGAATTGATTGCTTTGTTTGGTTTCATGACAGAAAGTAGAACTGGGGATAAGCGTGTGAACCTCTCCTAATCAGTATTGCCTATAAAATTGATCTTAAAGAATAGGGTCTATTACTGGGATGTCAGTCCAAGGTACTAGACAGCAGTTTTTTGTTGTTGTTTTCTAGTTGAGGCAGTAGCGGATAATGAAAGAGAGCAGGGGTTTAAAGTCAATGGACGTAGTTTTGCTTTCTAACTCTAGCACTTAGGAGCTGCGCAGCCCTACTTAATCTCTGAGCTACAATCCCTATTGTAGAATAGAGATAATAGACATACCTAACTCATAGTTTCCTGTGAAGATTAAATGAGATACATAAAGCACTTTGCATGTAGTGTTTGACATGTAGTAAATTCTAGGTAGCTTTATGATTATCTTAAGTCGGAATCAGAGCTGGCATGCCAGGAAACCTATTTTTAGCAATTTTTAGCCATTTAAAACTTGAAGTTCAAAAAGAAGAGTTGCAGGGGTTAAGTAGAAAGCCTAAGGGGTGATCAGAAATGAAACCTCCTCCTCCAAATAAATAAATAAATGAACATGTTAATGTGTTAATGGCTGGCTCAGAAAGAATTCCATTAACTTCAGTTCCTCTTGTGCACAGTTTGGTGTTCTGGGCTGGTCCCTGGATGTGTTTATAAAACCTTAGCACAAAACCAGACACAGAGGACAGGTGAGTGAGTGAGGATATGGACAAATCAGCTTGACTATTGTATGTGTCAAGTATGTTTATTCCAAATTTTTGTGTAAAATCATTGAAATTTAGAACCTGGTCTTTTAACAATTAATTTTGAACTTCTAAAGTGATTAATGCATTGAGTGCTCCTAACATGTGTGCTGTCTGTGACTATCTACAGCAAAGCTATCTTTTCTCCATTTGGGTTAGAGGAGAGTAGAACAATGTTGTAAAGAGGGGCTAGATAATCATTTAAAGAATGCACCAACCTAATGATTATCCAGTTACCTTATTTCATAAATTACCAGGTATTTATCTTAAGGGGAACAAGCGTTTTAATTCTCTTTCATTATAATCCTACAATTTATTGCCATATGCTCCCAGATCTAACATTATTATATTAACTCCATTATCCTAGACCCTGCTCTAATTAATAGCTCATCTTCTGCCAAAATACAGAGATTAGTTTGAGGTTTCCATAGAAAAACCCTAAAAAGTTACCACATAGTGACTGGGAGTTTCTTTCTTTTGATTCAGTTTTATACAGTGTTCCGATAGTCAATAAATGCAATTAGTTTTATAAAATTTTGAGCAACTGTTACTATGAACAAATGTACTATTATAGCATGATACATTAAAAAATAAACATGCTGTTTAAAAGAAGTTCTCATAATAAAATTTAGGGTTTTGATATGTCATATTTTATGAATGATACATCAGTATCTTTCCATGTATTTATTATTGAGGACATGAGTATTGATTAATAATAGCCCAACTAACAGTTATGCACATCATGTATGGATTTCGGATTTCTAATGAAACAACTCTATTGTAAAGCTAGATACTTCAACAGTGAATTCACAGTGATTCTAATTCATCTATCTGTTTTTTCATAAACTCAAAACCCTGTAATTGTGATAGTTATCCTGATAAGTCCAATTATCAACATAAAGGACTCAGAAAACCATTTTGGTTATTGGAGCTTTATGACATTTTAATTAATTTGAATTTAAAATGTGACTTAAGGTAAGTTTCTATGTGAAAGAAATCCAAAATTATGTTTATTCCTTTTATAAATTCTTTCCTAATCCAAGTGGAATACTAGAAAATGCATGCAATTTGGACTCAGATAGACTGGGGCCTGAGATCTGAACTCCTCAATGTGTCAGCCAAGTGACCTTGGAAAAGGTCACGTGACCTGAACTACAAGGTTTTCATCTCTAAAATAAGAATAATTTGATTTAGTAATGTGTGGAAGCTTCAAGTTAATACATGAAAAGCCCATGGCACAAGGCCTGGTTTACAGCAGGTATTCAAAATTGGGTGCTATTGCTATTAAAAATAATAACACTAATAAAGAATGCAACATAACAACACCAAAACTATTAATTAAACTGATCATAATATGTCAAGATTTAATAGCTTGGAGTCGGTAGGTAATAACTAGTTCTGGACCAACACTCAATCTTAACATAGAAAATAGAACACTTTTTCTTTCCGTCAACATAAAGTATTTTCTTGCATCGAGAATTCCACGTTTCACAACAAGATGGTAGCAATCATCTGTTCCTTCACTTGTGTGCCCTGGCTTTCACAGCTGTCCATCATTGATGTTTCTCTCTCCTCCACCTCTCTGAATGTGATTTTCCTCCCCAAAGGGATGAAAAGGGTTACTCGTGAGATTCTTACTTAGTAGATGCTTATATATCTCCTTTATATATTCAAAGAATACTCAGGAAAAATACCAAGTTTGAAAATACAGGCAATTTCTGAGAGGATAGAGGAAAAAATTACTGTGAGCTTCGGAGAGTCTCCTGAAGAGAGGGCAGTGCTTATAGATATGTCCAGAAAGATTGATTAAATTTTATTATTTTTCTCCTCATCTTTAAAATGGAGATTAAATATCAATCTTTTATGGTTATTTGAAGCATTAAAATTCTAAATAATATAGACAATATTTGGTTCCTGGCAAGTAAAGAGGGTTTATTAATTATTAGTGATTATGATAATTATAGTGCTGGTAAAGATGACGATGACGATGATGATATAAAGAAATACCAGGACAGTTTGAGATGAGAGAGAGAGGGGGGATTTGGTATGATATATTTAGGGCTTTATGAAAATTTTCCTAAATAAATGGTGTCATGTTCTGGTATTCTTACGTAGAACAGATATCCAAGACACACATTCTGCCCCTAGATGATACATATTTTAACATCTAATTATTTAGATGTACCAGATAATTGGGAAGTAGGACGAACAGATCCATAAGTGTGTAAAAAATATTAGGGAAATTATCTATCTGAGATGCAGCACGTATAATACTCACACAACTGAAGCAGCATAAAGTATGATGTAAATCATTTTACTAAGTCAGATTAAAGGTGCTATTACTCATGGTTATGTAATACTATCTGTAATTTCTGTGTTAAACTTGACATTATAAATCCTTTAATCTGCGTATTTAAAAGCCATTCTATGGCTCATTTTTCAAACAGATTCCCGTTAACACATTTACTGCTAATGAACCACTAACGCGTTCTCTCTTTCTTAGATAAACGCTGTTGACCAACATTATTATTTGCTCCTCATATAATTATTTTTTTGGCTTTTTAATTTAATTGCTTCAATAAAAAATACACCAATAATGCATTTTTAATTACACTTCCCAGGTGACCTATGTAAAAAGAGGTTTTCTAATGAAGCCACAATAATTAGCCTGTCACAGTCCAGTTTGGGGCTATTGTCTAGTTGTCCTTTCCATGGCTTGTTGTGGCATGACTAGAATTCTAAAGACCTTGTGTATTATCTCCCATAATACTTAGGAAGGTATTAAAAATGTGTGCAATACTGGCAGAAGCAGGCTTTCTAATTATTGTCAGCTATTTCTAGTGTGACGTGGTAAATTCCCTTGAGAACAGAAACAACAGCCCACTCCAGGGTTTGTAATAGGCCCTAGAGCCTAAGTAGTTGTAGACAGAGCTGTTTCCCTCCGGATAGATAATTGGTTTACATAGCAGCTCAACATCTGAACCAAATCCATTTTTTTCCTATTGTGATTTCACTGTTTACTCTAATATACATAAACTATTTTGATATATTAAATAGCATATGACTCATTCTTTAATAGCTGAGTAAATTTGCATGTTCTGTCTTACCTGGAATACTAATGGCTATTATGTCTGCCTATTTTTCATGCATGAAATATTAAATATTTGGTTTGTTAAGCATACCTTCTTACTGTAAATAATGTGTTCTGGCAACTTGTTAAGTACGATTATCCTTTAGTTTCATTTTTTCACGGATGAAATGGGGGCTTTAACTTAAAGAGAAATGCATGTGATTTCCAAGAAATTTAAGGGTAGCTGTCCTTACCAGTGCAGTGTAATCAATTACTGAGAGATATTTGTTAATGTTTGTGTACTACTATTCATAGTAACCTGGTGACACTTGATTGTGCAAACAAAGAAAGTGTTTCGGAGTCTCGTGGGTAGGCAGATCCCTTGCCTCACGGCAGTGAGTACATGTATCCTGGCACATCGAAGCTCCAGCTAGACTGGGTTCCAATATTGCTGATCTCTAACAGGTAAACTGCTATTGATAAGTATTGTGAGCAGATCCTATTGTAAATGCTTTTCTTTTAAGATTATATCAGATCTTCAAGTTACTACTTTTCTCCTCAATTCCAAAGTGACTAGATGTAAAAAAAAAGGGTCCCTCTCAGAGCCCAGTATAATCCTCTGATGCTTTCTGTCTTGCCCTGAATGTGGGTCTTTTCTATGTGTACCCAGTGACATCATGTGTAAGGCACTTTGTTACTACTTAGTAGGATAATTCCATTAGCCTTCAGCATTTCCCTCTCTACTACTAAAGAGGCCTTGTGAGATAATTTTGGGGACCCAGAATGATAGGATTATTTGGTCAGCTTGTATTTAATATCACGTGAGGGGCACAGAGACGAGATGTTATGACATTCTGGTTTCTATTTTCCCGGAAAGAAAGAGGTTATCGTCGATGAATAAGAATGTAAAGTGGGAACTAAAATATTACGTTGTATCCCAGCAAATTAATTGTTTTTCCTGTGTTTTGCCATCATGTGTAACAGAAAGGGACTCTTCCCCATCTCACAGTAAATGGTAGTAAATAGTAAATGGTAGCTCCATGACTTGAGGCAAGTTCTTTAATCTGTTTGAGCCTTAGTTCTGTCATCCGTGAAAGATGAAGAAATGACATTGACTTCATTTAGGGTAAAAATAGGTATTGAAAGTTCATAGCATATAGGCAGCTGGGTGGCTCAGTTGGTTAGATGACTGCCTTCGGCTCAGGTCATCATCCTGGAGTCTCGGGATCTAGTCCTGCAATGGGCTCCCTGTGACCTTCCCCATCACATGTTCTCTCTCTTTCCTCCTGGCTCTCTCAAATTAATAAATAAATAAAATCTAAAAAAAAAAAAAAATAAAGTGCAGAGCATCGTACTCAAAAAGAGGATAATCACTCAGTAAATGTTTAGTTCTTTCTCCTTCAACTCATGTTTTTTTATGTTCTTTTTTAATGAGGTTGACAGAAACATTATATGAATAGAGATATAAGACTATGATTTTAATCAGAGATGCAAAATTTGCCCTTTGAAAAAAAATATTCCAAATACTTTACCCCCCTGTATGTGTTTGACCTTGTATGAAATACACAAACCTGTTTGCCAAATAGAATTTTTAAGTATCTGTGTTTGTATTTTAATAAAGATTCAATAAGGATTGATCCAAAGGTATCTTAGCAGATAATAAATATCTAGAAAGGACAAAACATACTAAGATTAAAATACTTCTCTTCCTTAAAAAAAAAAAAAGAATTTCTTAGAAAAACAGAAAAAATAGTAAAAAAAAAATCAGTGATGTGAGTGGTCAGATATCACCTTTGGCATTCTAATAAACTGTTGCTTAGATAGAAATATCAAGCTATTACTAATGGCTATTAATGTGTACATGCTTCATGTAATTTTATAGTATCTTATTTTAATATCTGTAATTTTAATGAATTGCAATTTAGGAAAGAAACAATTTTCATTTACTTTATATAACATAATTATGGATCAAATTAACCCCACACTAGTCTTAATTACATTTAGTTTCATTTGGCTGATCAAGCAATTAACATGCCACTGTATTTTGGAAGTAAAAACCAAGTTGTTATGGTCTTTCCTCCAAAAAACATGTACTTGTTCATCTGAAGTGTAGCACCATGTAAAATTTTTTCTTGGAGTGTGTGTGCATGTGTGCGTGTGTGTGTGTGTCTATATATACACACATATATATTTTTTGTTTATTGTACATTCAGTGTGTTCCTGCTCAAGAATAGGTATAATGAGGAAGTACGGCACCTGGGGTCTTGTTAATAATCTCTCCTTCATGCCACCCTTTATCTGCTACATTCCGATTGGTTTTCATGCATTTCTTTTTTAATTGGAACTAATTTTAGGTTTGCCATTACTTGTGATTAAACAGCCTCTTCACCACACATATATTTCCTTCCATTTATGTATTGTTACCTTCCCGTTCTTCCAGAGAACAGAATGATTTGTCAGGAAGAGACCATCGTTTTACTCCATTAGCTAAGTTATACCTGTAAGGAGCATAATTTTAACAGCAATAAAAAATATTGGGTTTAATAATAATAGCATTCAGTACCATGTGAGTATCACTGCAACTAATCTTTTTCAACTAATTGAAAATGAAAATGGCCCTTTGCAATATGTGTGTATTGTGAATAATCCTAATTAGGATAATGCAAGGTTATTTTAGCACAGTTCAGAGGCAGGGTACAGTCTCAGAAAAACAGCTGAGCTGAAGTGTAGTCCATTTAGAGTTGCCTTGGAGCCTATGGAAAGGCACAAACTTGGGGCCATGAACACCACAGAAGAGAGGTCCTTTTGAAAGTATCAGTTCCCAATTGTACTTAAATAGGCTTAAAAAGGGAGAAGGGCCCCATATTGTGATATTTCTAATAGTCTCCAGTAGGAAAAAAAAAATTCTAAAATCTATGACACCGACCCAATAACCATAATAGCATATATCTCAAAAGGGCTGAATAGAAGATATTTGAACAAGCTCCGTGCTGGTGTATTATTTGCTTATATTCGAAAAGCTTTGTTTTTGTATTTCATGATAAGTATTTTTCTTTCTCTTCAGTCTGGATAAAGATAGTAGCTTTCCCTTGTTTTCCTGTGACATTTCATATTGTGACTGGATTTGTCAGGTTGCATCAGTCACATTTGATTACATTATATCATGTCAAGAAACAATGAAAAATAAGGTGTGTTTCTACTTTTTTACTGAAAGAAGCAGGATTCACGGCTCACCAGATTTCTTACATAAATATTTCCATTCACATAAATGATAGAAACAAAAATAAATCAGTGTGGTAAAAAAATGAATGAAACTAATAATGACTGACAATTTAAATAAGACATGCTCATTGTAATAATTTATTTCACCTGCATGACAAAATATTATAGTTCTATGTGTGTCTCAACCTACTAGTGATTTATGGCTTTTAAAAAATTATGGCTAGAGTTTGGGTGTTTGCGATCAATAGTGACTAAAGATCAATTATTTTTTTAATAATTTGAACAGTTTTAAGAAGTTATGTTGTATTCACAATACAACTTTCTACTGTTTTCATTATTCACATTTTGCTTTTATAGTAGAGTAATCATACAAACAGATATTCTGTCAGTGAAAAGGGTGTTTGGCTAATTAGCGCATACTGACTATTTTAAATCAAGACAAAAATAGTCGTGATGTAAGAAGTTCATTGACTTCAGTTTCTCACTTCAGACAAAACAAAACAGATAAAAGAGGAGAAACAAAAACTCCTCTAGACCACCAGGAATACATCTGTACTTTGTGATTGTTACTTGTTATAACAAGAGAGAACCTTTGTGTGTGTGCCTGTGGCACGGTGGGGGTGGCAAGCGGGATGGGGTGTGGGGGGTGAGACTTGTACCCAGGCAGCCTCTGTTCAGCTCTTCCCTCAAGGCTGTGGTGGGGAAGGATCAACAGTTGGGCCTCAGGCTTACATGTCCTAGGTGACTTCTTCACCATGTTCTGATGTCTCATTCTGAACTCAAAACAAGCCTCTGGAGTTGAAGCGGAGAGGTTAGGCCTATTTCCCAGGTTCACACAGTCAGTAAATGGCTCAGAGGATGCTTAGGTGATTAAGCAGAAAACAGCAGCTAGGGAAGCCTTGGAAGGGACCCAGAGCAGGTGGGGCATGGAACTCTCTCTCCAATCTGAGGGTCCTGAGAGGGAAGGGATGGGAGAGAAGGATGGGAGAGGGGGGAGCACCTTGGACGCTTGCTGCAGGCATCATACCTGGACTTCACTGACACGGGGGGCTTGGCATCTCTTCCTAGCCCAGGAGAGGCTACTGGAGCTCCTCTTCCTACAGAGCTGCGCTGAGACAATTTCCTTCCAAACTCTTCTTCAGTGCCCTTGTGGCTGACTTAGTTCCTTTTGCTGATTAATTCTCTCTGGGAGTGGGCTGAGACTTTGTGGGTGGCAGAGGGACAGACAGGTCAGAAATCCCACGTCCCCAGTTAGCCATAGAGGAACTCAGACCTGTGGTGAGTTCTAGCCTTGGTCCTTCCATTTCCAGTACCTCCAGGGATGCCAGGAGCTCCTCTTGACCTTTTCAATCTGACCCAAGCCCCCAACAGGGAATCATGAAATATCTCAGTAAGAAGTTGTTAGAAAGGTCTTGTTATATAGAAGACTCAGGCTTTGGCTGTGTGATTTTTGGGGTGATCCTAGTAAGGGGGATGGTCTCTCTTGTTTGGGTACTGTCAGTAAGAGAGGACAGTTCTACATTTGGGTGTTTTTATCCCTGGTTTATCAGGAGAGCAGACTAGAGGGAAGCTGAAGCTGTAAATGATCGCAGCAGCTTCCCTAAGTCCCTCATATTAGCCAGGATGAGGAAGAGTTGAGAGTTTTTTGTGATTTGAAAAATGTTGTGTGAAATCCTTCATTTTAAACAGGAGAAGCCACGGCCTGGCTGATGATACCAGACCAGCTCCTAGTAACACCAAGGCCGGGCTGACAGCCAGGCTACCAGTTCCCAGACATCAGGCTGCTGTCCTTTCTCAGTGTTAAGACTTTTAATCTTGACTAGTCAGTGGGTCGTCGTAGCCTCCAGCCCAGAAGAAGAGTAAGAAAATCCCATTTCTTTGTGTCTACACATTCTACCTAGAACCACACATCCATTCCTGTGAAATTTCTGTGTTGGAAGTTTCAAAATATATGAAACTATTGTGACTCTTATCTCAGATCTAATCCTTTATTTCTTTTTAAAGATTTATTTATTTTTGAGAGAGAGGGAGAAAAAAAATAGAGAGAGGCAGAAGGAGAGAGAGAATCTTAAGCAGACTTCCCACTGAGGACAGAGCGCAATGTGGGGCTCGATTTCACGACTCTGAGATCATGACCTGAGCCGAAATTGAGTCAGATGTTTAACCGACTGAGCCAGCCAGGTACCCCAAACTTTAGGATGTTGTTGCCATTTTTTATAATTGCCTGCCTACGTCCTTTTCTTTTTTTTTTTTTTTTAAGGAATTTGTGGAATTCTTTTTTTCTTTTTAAGATTTTATGATTTATTAAAAAAAAGATTTTATGATTTATTTCACAGAGAGTTACACAGCGAGAGAGGAAACACAAGCGGGAGGGGGGTGGGGAAAAGGAGAAGCAGGCTTCCCGCTGAGCTGGGAGCCAGATGCCCTGTGGGGCTTGATCCCAAGACCCTGAGATTAGGACCTGAGCCGAAGTCCGAGGCTTAACAACAGAGCCACCCAGGTGCTCCCAGCTGCCTACTTATCACCCACTCTGAGTTAAATGATCTGAATTTCTGAATCAACCTTCTTAGATCTGCTCCTCCACAGAGCCTTCCCATGCTCCTACCTCTCTTCCGTAATACATCACCAGGGCCTGTTGATTCTACCTCCAAAATGGAAATCTATACTTTTATCTTTTTAGGACTTTTATGATTTTCCCAGGCAAAGCAAATTGCTGCTTTCTTTATAGCGTATGTTTCCTTACAAGTGTGTTTATCAGATCACATTGGTTTTCCATGTTTCACCACCTAGACTCTGATCTCCTTGTTCATGTCTTATTCCTTTTAGTCTCTCCAGCCGCTTACACATGAGGAAATAGAACGTTTGGTTAAGATCATATGTTGTGGAGTCTACCTAGGTTGTCTCCTTGGTTCTGGCAGTTCCTAGCTGTGAGGTCTTGGTCATGCCACATAGCCACTCTGGGCCTCAGTTACATTATCCATAAAATGAGGTTGTTGATAATAGTACCCACCTTATAGAGTTGTTCTGAGAATTGATGAACATAAGGCACGTGTGTGAAATAGCACTTAACACACAGTAAGTTCTTGATAAATGTGCTAACTATCATTATCACATTGTCTGCACACGAGGTTCCATCAATCTTTGTTGAATTGGGTTAATATTGAATTGTGGACCATTATATATAAAAAGTGAAGTCAGTTTAGGATATGGACACAATATTTCATCTTTATTGAAGTTGAGTCATGCTAGGAAGTCTGTAGTCAGGCTGGTGTCTGTGACCCCTTATGCCGCCAAAAACTAAATCAGTAGGTGCATAGATGTTGAAGTCAGCTAGAACCAAGTTTGAATGTGGGTGCAAATTAGAGTAAATTCCTTCAGTTTGCTGAACATCCTCTGTTAAATGGGAATAATATCTAGTTCATGAGGCTATTTGGAAAATTAAGTGGGTTAATGTGTGTAAACTAATGAGAAGTTACCAACCAGATAGTTTATATTGGTTATTTCCCCTTAATTTCCCCCCCCCCCCCCACTCTTCAAGGACATACCCTCTCACATAAACCTTCCAAACAGCATGGTAAGGGACTTGAGAGGACTACAAAGCTGTTTTCTGATGAATGGCCTCCAAATACAGGATCTCAAGTAGAGTTAACTAGTAACAGAGACAAGCTAGTCGACATTGGGTACTGGTTAGAACAGGTCAGGATCCAGGCTGAGGCAGACAAGACTTTTTGAGGCAAGCAGGGTAGCTTAAGTTATAGTGACCAGGCAGGGCGGGCACTACCCAGGCAGGGGTATTGAGGCAGGCAGAGATCAAGCAAGTCCTGTCCCTGCTGGAGAAACAAAAGCAATAAAAATTTCAAATAGAGAATTGGTGGTAGTGGTATGAGAGGACTGATAAGATGACAGAATGACCTAAAGGAAACATAGAATAACCATAGAGAGCAACCACTTCCCTAGGGATGGGAGTGGTGGGGGAAAGAGGTCGGAGGCACCAAATATCCTCAAAGGGAGTTGTTACTTTCCAAACCCTCAAGTCCTCACTCTTAGGTTCCTGGTGCCGATTATGAAGCTATTATTAACTTTCAGCTATAAACTTACTCTTCCATATTGTGTTTTGAAATAATGGGGCTAGGACTCTGCCAACTTCACCTTCCTTTTGCTTCCTGTCTCCATTCAGTTCTGCCAATAGAAGAGACTCCAGGTAGACCGTATGACAGGAGGGAGAAGGGACTTGCTCCTGTCTGTTTTGTGTGATGTGTCTCTTAACGGTGCTTCGGCAATGGCCTTCCCTGAGTATTGGTAATTGATTCTAGTTTCCATCTTTTTCCCCCATGCTCCTAGAATCAGCCATATTATGCCTATTCTAAGGTCTCAGCTTTAGCTGGAAGAGTGTCCCATCCTCAGAAGGAGTCAAACTCTGCAGAATTCCTCATCGGAACTTTAAGGTCTGATATCCTCAACCTCTTCCTTCTGCTGCCTTTTCTCGATGGAGGGAACTTCTTCCCGCGTTACTGTCTCTTTATACCCTTGTGTTTTCTTGCTGCTTCTTGATCCTTCAGTACCCACTTAACCAATTCTCTCCTTGAAATTCTCGTCCTTTCTATTTCCCAGTCCAGATGTTGACTGACATATTCTCCCACACCCTTATGAGATCTTTGGATCTGCACACAAAAAGTAGATGATGCATCCTTTATGCACCAGATATATTAGAGAATAAGAGAATCTGGGAGTTTGGGAATGTTGTGTTCCTATAATATCCCCGAGGAAATCATCCTGAGCTTTTCATGCCCGCCCTCAGCATGGCTGACATCCTTTGTTCACGATCAGTCCTTCGGTTGGCACATTCTAGGAAGACACGGATCACATGGCAACATCTGGCCTGCCACATAGACACTCATTAAGTTATCTGTTGATAATGTAAGTAAGTAGGGCATGGAAATGTTTTCATGTATCTGTGTAAAACTGGTGACGATTATCTATATCTAATACTCAATATTGTGGTCATTTATAAAACTTATGCCTGTAATACAGTTTGCTTACATGAATTGTTAGTAAAGAAGTTATGCAGTAAACAGCTTCTTTGTGACAGAAAGATGCTTAACTTACAAATTACAGCCAAATAAGTAAGTTGGGACTTTTCCTGAATTTTAAGGAAAAGAAATGGACTTTATGAACTTTCTGGATCTGGATTCATATTGACAGATTTTGAAGGAAATGTATAACCCATGCCTTATATTTTCTGCTAAATAGAAATATGTTCAATAGAAAACTCAGATCTAAGTGAAAAATCACTCTCTATTTTACAAAAGAATGAAATTCACATCAAACTATTTTTTTTAATTTAAATGACACTATTTTACCTTATTTTATTTTTTTACATAACACTATTTTAAAATGATAGTTTAAGAAGTTGGTATTACTGTAAATATGTTAAATTTGAAATTCACCACTTGAGAACTTGTTAAATTTCAGGAGCATTCTTTGAAGAGTATTATGCTATTGGTAATACATGAGTTAAAAAGCACATTTTGTATAACATGTGTGCAGACTGGTCCTCTTGTGACTTAAAGACAGGGTGGGAGAAGTTAAATGACTGATCCTACTCAGGGCTTCTAACTCCCAACTCCAGATTTTTTCCTATATCATGCACCCTTCAGAGAAAAAAGCAACTGGTAGGAATTCACCTGTATTAGTACTTACATGAATAATAGGACAGCTTTAAGTGATTGTTTATATCAACATATGTATATATACACGTATGTTATTATTAAGTCTTATCATGTCACTAAATGAGGCAACATGACTGGATGATAAAGGTTATCCAGAATTTGAGGGAAAAATGCTCTGGGACTGAATGTCATGACATGACTCTGGAGTGAGAGACATTGTGGGAGAAAGAAACTTAGAAGCCTGAATCTTCCTCAAAGAGAGAGCATATTTATGGGGATTAAACACAAAACCTGAAAGAGTAAAGGCATCATCGATTTGGAGGAGATAGGTTCATAATCCTCACAGTCATGTTGCAGACTTAGGCATGGAGATAAATATTCTTCATATAATCCTGAGCTTGTTTTCCTGGTCAACCCCTGACCAGAGCAGATGGATTGTTGAATCCTTTAACGTTATAACCTGGTCATAGAAAAATGAAATGGTCGAGGGAACAGAGATGCTGTCATATGGACTTGTTTTACCAGATATTCAAGAAAACACATAAATTTAACAAGTTCATGTTGATCATTTATAAATATTTTAAAAATAAATTGCAAATTTCTTAAGGTCACTATGGGTAATGATGGCATTCTCATCTTCGAAAATACCTGTATTTGTAGTTACATGGTATCTTATAAAGTTCCATGACTTTATTTGCTGAGAAGACATTTGAGAACAACATTCTCAATTCTCTAATTTGTGGAGGCAAATGAAGTTCTTTCGAAGTTTTAGAGTGAAGCATTATTGAGATTTTCTACACAATACAGAAAACATGGATTAAAAAGATCTCTCTGTTAAACTGCATGGGTAGATGTGCTCTGTGAATGCCTTCTGCATTCCTCCCAATGCCCACCTTTTGAAAACCACTAAACCATTTTTGAGGAAGAAACAAAATGATCCAATTTGAGACTTTCTTAAAAATCTCTAAGGGAGGCTCAGTGGGTTAAAGCCTTTGCCTTCTGCACAGTCACGATCCCAGGGTCCTGGGATCCAGCCCCGCATCGGGCTCTCTGCTCAACAGGGAGCTTGCTTCCCTTCCTCTCTCTCTGCCTGCCTCTCTGCCTAATTGTGATCTCTGTCTGTCAAATAAAAAATAAATAAATAAAAATCTTAAAAAAAAAAAAAAGAATCTCGAAGGGGAAAATGTACTCCTAGTGTGGCCTGGTGATTCTGTGCGAGAATAGATTGTTATAACCTACAAACTTAAAACCAGAGACTGTCAGGTTTGGAAGGGTTCTTAAAGTATCTTACCCAACCAGTCAAAGTTCCATTGTCCCTCACCTTGCTACAAGGTAGTCATTCAGTTTACGTTTAAATATCTATAGTGACAGGAGTTTATCACCTTTAGAGGTAGTTTATATGGTAACCACAATTATTGTGACTAGTTTGACCTCCTGAGGTTAGAACGAGGCCAAACCCATCTATATGAAGAGTGTGCCATGTCACATCACCTTGGAGTTAGTATTTCCATGGAAAACACTCATTTTTCTATTAATTTTTCTCTTGTGACAGTTTCAAGTTCCTTTCCCATTCTAGCCAATTGTGTCACCAGTAGAAGAGGGAAGCTTTCCACCTATCCACCCCTTTGACTGCCTCTCTTATTTAAAGATGCACCCAGCTATAACGTTGTAGTTATTTATTTTAGTTTTTCCCCAAATCGGTTCTATGTAACATCATTCTGCAATCATCTTATATGAAAAAAGTCCCAAAGGGCAAATTCATTCAGGAAATATTGCAAATGTATATGCTTCTCATGTAATTCACAGTGATTAGGATCATACTAAAAGTTCTAAGAAGCCCTTAAGAAAAGAAACCTGTTTAACTTTCTATAGTTTAGTATTCCCCAAACTTCTTTGATCTTAGAACCCTTTTTCAAGTAACATCTGCTAGCATTTCCTTGAACCAACTGTTCTTTAGAAATGCATGTTGAGAAATGCTGGGCATAAATTTATTGAGATGTCAAATCATAAGAGGAAGACCGAACAAATATTTGCTCTGGTATGTTTTTAGTAATAGGAGATATCATGTAATAAGAAGAAAAGGCAACATCATCACCACAATGTCATTGTTTTCTGGCTTTGCCCTCCCTGATTTTGTCCAAGTCCTCCCCCTGGGGTCTCACGATTTTGCCCGTTTGTCTTGTTCTATACGTGAGCATTGCAGCCTCGTACAAAACTATATGTCAGAGAACATTTATAAGAATTGTGTGAAGCCTTGAAACATCGTAAATAAGACCACCACTATAATGTTCTTTTTAAAAGAAGAACAATGGGTTGGGAAGAATTAGCCAGAGCAACTATTACACACATTTATTTTCTTCATTATAAAGACAAGAGGTTACAAAATTCCTTGCCAGACAAAAAATAAAGTGACCCAAACCATTTATGAATATTTAATAATTAAAGATAATTTATCCTCAAGTAGAGTTTATCAAAGAAGTTCCTAGAAACAGGTTTCTTTCTTTCTTTCTTCCTTCCTTCCTCCCTTCCTCCGTCCCTCCCACCATTTCTTTCTTTCTTTCTCTTTTAAATTACATGCCAAGCTATGGAGGCAATATAAAATCTTAACAAGCCACACCAAGAAGGAAAAAAAAAAAAGGGCCCTGTTATTTAAACTGTATTTTATAGGTAAATGGCTGGAATTGTGGCTTTCAGTTGATATTTCCTTGTTATGATTTGGTGGTATTTGCAACAAGGGTTTAATACTTTGACCTGTGTTTTATTACTTATCAGTAATTTTATAGCTAACCACCAAACTAAAGCAAAATCAGAAAATGGACACAATTACAGTAGAATTTACAGAGAACACAATTCATCTCCTCTGATAAGGCAATATAAAATCTCTCCATTGCTATAATGGGTCATTCTCAAATGGGGGTTCTCTAGAATGTTTGATTAGCCAGTATTTTAAGAATTTAAAGAAAATGCTCTTATAATAATGTAGTGGTTTTTTAACAAGAAAATAAGGTATCCTTTTTTAAATCTCCCTTTTTTAGAACATGAACCAATACTCTTCATAGTGATAATTTGATAATTACTGTATTTCTAAGTTGAGGAAACTGGTAGAAAATAAAATCTCCTTTGTTGGCAGTCAGTAAATGTTAAAAAAAAACCCCAAAACCCACAAACCAATAACCCTGAAAACAGAATCAGTGGGGTTCTTCAGAATATAAAACTAAGAAAATGGAATTGACTGAGATGTTGCCCAATAATAATAATTTATGAATTGTAGTATTTATATATGTATACATACATATATATGTATATATTTTATATATTTGTGTAATTATATATATATTATATAATATATATAATACCCACACACACACACACACACACACATGCACAGACATACACACATATGAGAACCATTGCCAAGAAAGTATATTAAAATTTGATAGGAGGAAAAAAACCAGGGTCTTCCTTTATTTTATGGTCTTTAAAATTGGAATTTATAAGAAATTAGTTCACATAAAATACTAAGAAAAGCAGATGAGAAGGCCCCTGCCTTTATTTCAATGCTTTGACTCTGAAACTAGTAGGTATTGATTAAAAGATGTTATCATACGGACAGGCATTCAATAAGTCATGTGGAATGGGTTAGTATTTTTAGATTGAGGAATATGTCTGTAAAATTTCCTAAACATAAACACCATCTCCCTATAGCCGCCCCGTTCCTGTGATGTTCTGAGAGGTGCAGTGTGGGATTTTGAATCCTAGTTCTGCCCCTTATTAGCTATGTCATCATAGGCATGTTGCATACACTTCTGAGTCTCGACCATTGGTTATTGTAAGCAAAACAGGTGTGAAAGTGTCTTCCTTCCTGGGCTGTGATCATGGCTCATACAGGATTCCAGAGTGTCCTCCCTTTAGTAAGGGAGTAAGTATCTCCTTTCGTCTCCTTCTCTTGCTTCTCCTCCTGCTTCCTGTCTTCTCTTATCTTTCATTTTCCTTCTCCATCCTTACTGTTATTACACTTCCTGACATCTCACTTCGAATTACTATATCTCAGCTCTCCATTGAATCAGACTTCACCAGGTCAAGGGTCAATGGGCTAACTGCAATAATCAGAAGTACAGTGACCTTGACAGAGTAATAAAAAGAAGACAGAAGTGAGAACTCTGTTGCCTCAGTTCCCCAGACTTGATCCTGCCATGGACTCCACCTTAAAATACGTCCAGTGATGTGAAAGAAGAATTCTTCAGGAGGCTCCCAGAGCAGCTGGCTCGAGTGCAATGGTGGGAAGTGTGTCTCGGTCTGCACTGACCTGGCTGCTGGCAGGACTCCCTGCCTCTAGCTTCTCTCCCCAGCCTTGCCACCCTCACAGGCTGCGGTGCACAGTTGGGGGAGGAGGGGGAGGAAGTTGTGGAGGGAGGATTTAAGAATTCAGTAGCAAAAGTTGGAGAAATTATGAGGATTCTGACATTTAAGAATTTCTTTTTGCTGTGCCTTATAATTTTTAAATGTCAGAGAGAATTGGAGTGGCTATTAAGTCTGAGATCTTAGCACAGAGTTAGGTCAGTTTTATTTTATTGAAATTGGCTTGTTTACGTCTCGTGAGTAAACACTGTACTCCAATGTGACCATCTCTTTTCCTCTTCTGTAAGAACTCTATCATTGGTTTAAAGATTAAGGGCCACGATTTCAAAGTCAGCAATAACAACAGAACCAGATTCACTTATTGGTTATGGGGTTTGTCTGTTTTGTTTTGTTTTGTTTATTTTGTTTTGTTTTGTCTATTAGGACAATAAAACAAGAAAAAGACTAACAATTTTGATGTGTTTCACATCCAAATAGTTCTATTATCAAGACACTTACCAATAATTTGATAAGAACACCTATTCAGAGACACCAGAGTCACCTTTAGAGTAATATTGATATTTAGATTTTCTATAGACATCAATTAGGCCGTAAAATGGTGTCTTTCAAAAGTAAATCTAAAGGAAAAAATCCAGGAAATTACATTTTCATTTGGTTTACTATTTATAAAAGGCAAGAGAGTTTTAAAATCTGTAGCAAATACTAAGTCACTAAGTATGTGACTTGCTGGTAGGAGGGTAATTTTGGATTATAACTGAGTCTGCTCTTGAAGGTTTTCTGCAATCTCATACGTACACAAATAATTTTTGAATGATTGTTTCCCCATCCTTAAGGCTTGGTCCAAAAGCCATATTCCTAATGAAATTTTCCAAGACTCCTTCAGAGGAGAGCATTTTCTTTCCACTCTGAATTTCCAAAATGATTTTTATCTACTTCTCTTTTTATTGCATATTAGTTTTTACATTATGTTGTCATTATTTCCATATAATTTGTATCTTTCCTATTTAAATGTCAGTCCAGGAAAACAGAGCTATTTGTCTTATTTATTTTTATATTCACCATGATACCTTACATGAAATAAATACTTGTATTATTAAATATATGAGTGAAAGAATTAATGACTCCCCACTTGAAGTCCATTATTTTAAGATTAACTGCCAATGTGAGACACACACACACACACACACACACACACACACACACCCCTATACATACACATTCAGTCAAGAGTGATCTCAGAGATACTCTTTCATTCTCTTACCATATTTTACTCATTAAGATGCTAAATGAAGCTCAGAGAAACAAATACTAAAAGAAAGTACACAGTATGTCCAAGAACACTCATGAAAGTGTTTTTCAACTGGATGAAAACTTAAAGATTATGTAGTTCGATACTTTTACTCTTTTCTCAACCATTTATGTATGCATGTACATATGTATGTATGTATATATGTATGTATGTATTTATGTATGTATGTACTCCCAGTCGCGTATTGTAGAGCCTGGAAATGGTATAGTTTCTGTGACACACAAACCCACTAGTAGCTTTTGCACTTGGCTCAGCCAAACCAGTTCACACACATTACATAGGAACTGGGCTTGTCTGAGAATGCCCCATATGGATAGGTCAAGACTTAGGAGAGACAACACAGATCTCTAGAATGGCAAAACCCGCTGAAAACATACAGCTTGCTTTTTACTTTTATCTTAGTGTATTACTTTCCTCTTTTTATGAAAGAATCTTTCTAAATACCACTGCTTGTGGTTCTCACAACTATGAAAAAGATATGCATTCTCCCATTTCACCTTTCACCTATGATGAGGAGAGAGAGATGTTTACATTTAAAAACTGAGTTGGAGACAGAACCAAGGTTTAAATCTAAACATTTCAAGTCATAGCCTGCTGTTCTCTCATCTTCTATAGTTCCCTCATAGGTGCAGGATGTCACACAAGGAGCATAGAAAACAAAAAATAATTGTGTTTCTGTAGAAATGTTAACCGTTGCCCTAATAAAATATTTTTCAACTGAGGAAATCAAAATATTTTGTGAACCTGCAACAGGTAGACCCCAGTGGCTGCACTGTATAGGTCAGGGAAGTCAGAGAAGGTCCTTTTATTGCATTCTTTTTCCATGCCCAGACTCAAGCCTAAACATTTAGCCTATTAGTGATCCTGTTTTTGTTGGTTAATTGGGTTTCAAAAAACACGATTTTATTTGATATGTCAACAGTTTCTATGCAAACAACAACAACAAAATCAAACAGAAATGTAATATGTGAATACTGGATAAACATGGATGAGAATTTAAGGTTTCCTACCAAACTTTTTTACGTAATATATAAGTATATTATCTAAACATATCATATAGGGATATTTAAAACTTGAACTATATGTGTATCATTCTATAGCAGCCTTTTTAACTTCACAGTTTGATTTCTAAACTGTATTTAACTCTATTCCTAGTACAGATATTTAGCTTATGGGTCATTTTTGCTTTTGTTTTGTTCCATCTTCCAGATGAATCTACCTTGGGTATTCTGCCCCTTCCACCTGTACACGCCAGAACAGCTGTTTTCTTATGATAAAATCTTAGATGTTAGAATAGCTGGATCATTCAGGGGAGGTTCCCCAACAGCACACTGTGACATGAAGATTGCATTTAGGCATGTTAGGAAGTATACCCATGGGGTCAAGACCTGGGGAATGGAAAGGAAGGAAAGAGGACCAGGAGAAGTTGGCTGCCCTACAGTCTTGGCTGAACCTCCAGGGAAATCTTAAGCTGGCATGGCCACTCAGAGTTGCCTTGAGCGGGACTGAGGGGGTCGGTCCCAAAATTGATTAGTCACTGGATGTGGACTGCCTAAGGAAGGAGGCCTGCCCTTGAGCAAGGTGGTTCTTTTCAGCCAGGGTGATTCCTGAAGACTGTTGACAGCTGAGGGCTGTCTGCTGGCAGAGCTGCCAGCAGCTGGGGGAATGAGTCCAAAATTTCTGAAAGGGGTCCGGGTGATGCATCACTGTACTGTGTCAAAAGGCAATGTGCATGATACAAATTGATACATTTATAAATTGTTAAGTTGTACCAGATCACCATCCAAAAATTTGTTAAGATACACTAATTTATTTCACCAGCAATATGTGAGAATTCTTGTTGCTCCAAATCCTTAACACTAACAACTGTCAGTCTTCATTATATTTGCCAATGTGATAGACAAGAGATCCTCATTGTTGTTTTAATTTGCATTCATTTATTAGCGAGATTAATATCTCTTCATATATTTAAAGGCCATGCATATTTCTTCTTTAGTGACTTGCCTGTTTATGCCTCTTTTGCCATTTTCTAGTGTGCTCATCTTTCTGCACCAAGGATATTAACCATTTATTTATCACATATGTTGTACGCATTTTTCTGAGTTTTTATATATGCTTTTAAATATATAAAAGCATATAAATATATAAAAGCCTATAAATATTTAAATATAAAGCTTGTAAATATGCTTTATATATCCTTCAATGTAGTCTTTCATATATTCAAATCCATCCATCTTTTCTTAATTTCTACTCTTTACAGTGAGAAGCATGTTTCTTATTAGAGATTATAAATATATCTTCATATATACTCGACTTGTAATACTTTATGGTATATTGAATCCATCTTGAATTTTTTAAATGAATACGTATGACATGATACTACAATCGAAGTCTGTGTTGAGGCACCAAGATATGATACCTTATTCGAAAGGACCTAGATGGGGCAGGTGGAACATGATACAGCCATCACAATTTTATATCATGATGGTTGCAGGGCTTGTCAACCCCTCAACGATATCTAGGTAGGTGAGGGTCAGGAGCTGCTGATTAAAGGAGTGGACATTGTTCAGATAAAGCTCTTCGTGTCCCAGGAATCTCACTATCAGCCTCAGGGGGAGGAGTGGCATGGTGGGGCTCCCTTCACTTTAAGGAGACCACTTAACTTGTTCAACTGTCCTCTGAAGTTCTAGGGCACAGTGGGTAGGTGTCTGATGCGGGATGGAGAACTGAAAGGACAAGTGACTAGCTTACTAGCTTCTTTGATGTTAGAATGAAGGGCAGATTACTACTGAGTGGCTGATCTGCATTCCCAGAATTTCTCAGAAGAGAGGTTTCTGAGTGTTTCCTATGATCAGAAGCTCCCCACCCCTTGCCCCTCAACACAGAAGCACAGAACATGGGGTCAGCTTGGGTCCTATCCCAAAGGGTCACCGATGAGGACAAAGAGAGATCAGCAGAACTCAGATTATATTCAAAGGAGAAAGAAGGAAACAAGACAAAGTTTATAATTATAACCTATAAGCCTTGCTTCTTCAACATGATAATTATAGTAGCATGAGGCAAAGATTTAATTCTTTTCATAAATGTAGCTAATATTCATGAATTTAAAAACCACTTTTTTTAACATGTTAAATTTAAGTATCTATCTACTTGTTCCTGTATTCCACACTGTTCCAAAAATATAATCATTCTGGGCACCTGACTGGCACAGTCTGTTAAGTAACTCTTGGTTTTGGTTCAGGTTGGGGTCAGGATCGTGAAATCAAGCCTAGGGTGGGGCTCAGCACTCAGCAGGGAGTCTGCTTAAGATTCTATCTCTCTTCCCCTTTCCCCCTCCTTCCATCTCTCAAAAAAATAAATAAATTTTTAAAAAAAAGAATATAATCATTCTTCTGCATTGTCATAGTCTGCTAATACAATGAATTGATAAACTATTTCAATATCCGGTTAGAGAAATTTATTATCATTTTCGTCTAAACATTTTCTTCTTTAGCATTTTTTTTTAAATTTTATTATTTGACAGACAGAGATCACAAGTAGGCAGAGAGGCAGGCAGAGAGAAAGGAGGAGAAGCAGGCTCCCCTCTGAGCAAGAGCCCGATGTGGGGCTCGATCCCAGGACCCTGGGATCATGACCTGAGCCGAAGGCAGAGTCTTAACCCACTGAGCCACCCAGGCACCCCAGCATTTGTTTTTTTTTTTTTAAATGAACAAAATAAACTTTCAATTAAGCAACCTCCCAAGTTGTAGCTATTTTATTGGAATTACAACAGATTTACAGAAAGTTTTGGGGAGCCATCTTTTATAAAATTTAGATTGCCCACCAAATACTTGGTATGTCTTTATCTCCTTTAGTAGCTTTTTATGTTTTTTTCATATATATCTGTATAATTCGTATTATAGCCAATCCTAGATATCCTATATTTTAATTATTATGGTGAATTGGATCATTCATTCTCACAATTGCGAAAATCATAGGATAATATATATATTTACATATATATATATAATTATATGTACTGATAAATCCCTGATAGCTGACTCTCTGGAGGAATAACAAAATCCCTGACTTTTGGAATTTGCAACTTTTTTATGGATTAATATTTCTGCCATCTTATTTCTTAAAATACCTATGGATGTCCATGCCACCAGATGTGGAATTAGGAAAAGTGTGTTAAATTTATTCCTGGGAGCTGATATAAACCAATTCTAGAATATCACTGTTCTTCACATCTTTTCTGGCTAAATAATTTTTAAATGATTATAATCAATTGTGACGTTCAAAGTAAACTTTATAAATAAGAATTTAGAACCTAATAATCAGAATCTAAAAACTAGAAATTAAAATTTAGAAAAAAATTTCCATGAATTCACTACTCATCCCTCCGTCTAGTATATGTTAATTGAGGAAACATTTCTGATGATTTATCTTGGTCTTCCTCATAGGGGTTATTGATCTTGTGGTTTTCCTTTTTCTTTTGGTGGTGGGTCTACCATTGGCCTTGTAGATAAGTGAAGTGCATTGCATTGGATGTGGGAGTCTACCACACTCAACAGGTTTGAAGTCTCCACTTGACCATGCAAGTACTCTGTGCCAAATAGACTTTGAGAGAAACAACTTAAAGCATAATGTTCTTGTAAAATTTTTAAAATTCTTCCATGTGATCTTTGCTGGCGCAGCTCCCCAAAGTTTCCTCCATATCTGCTGGTTGGACTTCACAAGTGCCTGCCCCAGAGCTGAAATTCACAGTAGGAATGCTGTGGAAATTAATTGGACTTCTGAAACTTTTTTTTTTTTTTTTTGGCTTTCACTCATTTTTGTTGTGATGAGCCAAATTTCCTTATTAAGGCATTAGCCTGATTCTCTCGTCTTTCTCTCTCAATTAGGAGCCATCAACGTTTACCTTAAGTTAAATCCAGGGACAAATGCTGCATCCATTTCTTTGGGGTTCAGCTAAATTTCACTCCTCCATCATCTTTCCCTGATTCCTTTCCCACTCTCCCAAATTGGAGTTATATGTATTTTCTTAGCCACTATTTCATGCTTGAGGGTTTCCCAGGCCTTTTTGGGGAAATATTTCCAATTACTTTTGAAGTAGCTCCTTTCTTTTTCATATGAGTTTGCTAGGGCTGCTATAACAAACTACCACAGGCTTAATGACTTTAATAAAGAAATTTATCTCCTCACAGTTCTGGAGACTCTCTCCTTGGCTTGTAGAGGACCATTTTCTCTCTGTGTCTTCACATGGTCTTGTCTCTCTGTGTGTCCGCCTTTACTCTTCTTGTAAGGATGCCAGTCATAGTGGATTGGGGTCTACCCAAATTATCTCATTTAAGTGGAATTACCTCTTGAAGACCCTGTCTCTAAAATCACATTCTGAGGACTAAGGGTTAAACTTTACCATGTGATTTTTGGGGGGACAAAATATCAACCCATAACAACACCAGGGTTGATTTTAGATAATTATATATTAGTTGGCACTTTATTTCATCTCCTTACATGAAGACACTTAATGTGGTTTGCCATTCTTAATTCTGTCTTTTGTACTTTTATATTTTCTCAGACTTTTCAATAGGATATGGGGAAAGGGGGAAGATCAACACTGGATTCAAACTGCTATCTTTATTTTGAAGTCTTCTGATTTTTTCCAATAATGCCTGTGCAGGAAACAAAGAGAAGTGAAAATGTATCATTAGAGATTACTAGAGTGTACTTATCTACCCTAACCCCTAATGTGTGTGCTTGTGCATGAAACTTTAGAAAAGAATAAAACTGAAATGCCATCATATTTAGTATTCATTTAAATTGGTCCAAAATGTTTATAAACCATATTTTAAAGTTGTTGATTAAAGTATAATTAAACGTTAACATGACTTATAAAGTTAAAGATGAAATACGATGGAAATAAAGTGAATTTTCCTGGATCATGGCCAGACTATCACAGTAATGCTAAACATTCACAAATATTTCCATTGTATTTATCTATATATAACGTATATAACATAATATATTAATCTACTATTTCTGCCTACTTGTATCTAATTGTAACCTTACTTTCTATATCTAAACATCAGTCTTTATAAACTACAAAAGCATTGTTTAAAAAGGAAGGTTAGAAATGGGTCTTAAGGTTTCATATTGTAAGAACATTTCTTGTGAATGTATTCTTTTCTACCCTCTTGACGCCTCAGCCCACACAACTAATACAACTGCTCCCTTTAATTAAAATGAGAAAATATATTACTTATAAACCTCGGTCTTAAGCAGAACTAGATACAAAATCTATAGTTCCCATAATGGAAGAGGCACTGCAAAATGGAATAAAATGATAAATTGATAAATACATTGTATAATTATTTGTTCCCTATTGCTATTTATCTTTTATCACTGGTAAAAAGTACAAAAGAATTATAAAGCCTCTGTTTTAATAAAAGAAAAACTAGGAATTATATAACTTATGAAATCTTGAGATTTAAAAAAAGTTTTTGATATTAAAATTCTCCTTAGATCTTTTTACCCTTCACATAATTTTTTCTCTTTTCTTTGTAATAATCAGCAAAATCCTTCCAGATAATTTCTCCTGTTATTTATTTCAAAAGGGCCAAATTATGGAGGCAAAAATAGTTCTCAATGGCATGTCCTATTTTGTACTTGTCCACTAATGCTTTGCTCATACATTGGAAAAATGAAAACAAATGCAGCTATATTATGACATGAACTTTAGATACCTAATAAGTATTCCCTGGAGGGGAAGAAACAGAAATACGAGCATTCACTCTAGGAGTTTTCCAAGTCCTCTAATCTGTTTGAAATTATTTGGGTGCCATTAATTAAAGATTATAATTTTCTTGTTGCTGTAAGCAAACCTCAGTCTGACATTTTATACCTGTGCTGTGTTCCTAGTTTTTAGGATTCTTGGAATCAGGATCTCCCTTTATTGTGCCTGAAGTACAGTTGGGTCTTTCTACTCACAATTACATTTTGACTCAAATGAAATGTTCACATTTCTGCTCATAACATAGACGGTTTCTGAAAGGGGGAGGAGGGGATGTGGAAATTGGGGGAATCAATGCAAGTGGGCCACTGTGCTCACATGTATTTTTGGTCATACAGATTGATGAAAATACTTTTTACCTCCATAGCTTTGATTATAGGTTTCAAAGTAAATGAAAGAGATACAGTAATGCAGAGCTATATTTAGAAAACTCTTCACACTCAAAGCAGTTTCAAGATGTTTCTCTAATAATATAAAAACCGAAAAACTGCACCATTGTTTCATTGTGTTTATCCATAGGCTAGTGTATAGGAATATAAAGCCCAATTGCTGCTCCTCAGGAAGTAGAGAATCTAATATGTATTACATTTTAACTCTGTTTAAAATAAAGTATGAAGGTACTACTTAGCTTCACTGGGTTCTTGGCTTATACCTTACTTTAAGGCAGTTTTTAAAACTCCAGGGTCTCCAACCTAAGTCCTGGGACACATATAGAGACTAGGTTGAATCCGTCATAACTGTCCAGTGATGAGAAGCAAATAATCAAAATAGCACTTACCTACTAAATGTCAGATATATTTCTCTATTTTTTATAACTCTCAACTACTCTGTTAAAGTTGGTTGTTTTAACCATGATCGTAGAGAGGAAAAAATGGACTCAGAAAGTAATCATGGTGCCTAGGTTTGAAACACAGAACTGTCTTACTCAAAAGGCTACATTGATTCCCACTCATGAAGTCGCCTCCCAAATATTCAAGCCCTTATACTGATTCTATGGCTTACAGTTACTACAGTGCATATGAAGACACAAGAATGGAGGTGAAGAATATTTGAGGTGAATCACAATTCTAAACTTTCTTTTGGCTCTACCTAAGAAGTTCAGCCAAAGGAATAAAACATATATATACATAACCTCTATAACCCATTGCTCAATGACTTTCTAACCAGGGAATAGCTAGGATGAATTACAGACACACTGAGATTGACAGATATGGAATATCTGAGCTCTTTAAGGTAGTGAGTCTACCCCCTCAAGCTTCTTAACTATCTTCTTCCAAGTCACTCTTGCCACAGGAATCCTTTACATTTCAAGAACATCCATTGCCTAACTGGTCCAGTTCTGTCTCCTGCCACTCTTCATTTGGTACAGTAATACTGAGACAGTAATACTGGCATTTCCAGGACACATTTTGTTTTTCCAAGCAGTCATGTCTTTGCTCAAGCTGACCTCTCTTTTGGGAATGCTAACACCACTACTACCTCTTTCCTAAATCCAACTTATCTACTTGGGGTATCAGATCAAAGACAATTGTTTCTGTGGTTCCTTTTTTAAGTCCCCCAATAGACCAAAGTGATCCCCCCAAGCTCCCACAATCTTATAAAATGGTTTGCTTTTATCTTTCATTACTATCTTACTGTACTCTAAAACTCATTCTGACAGAAACAATGCTCTCCATGTCTAAATTGGTGATAGGATCAGAGCAAACCCTCACTAAATTTTGTTTAAATGATTGCTTAAAAATGATACAGAGGGACGCCTGGTTGACTCAGTCAGTTAAGCCGCTGCCTTTGGCTCAGGTCATGATCCTAGGGTCCTGGGATTGAGTCTTGCATGGGGGGTGATCCTTGCTCAGCTGGGAGCCTGCTTCTCTCTCTGCTTCTGCCTGCCACTCTGCCTGCTTGTGCGCTCTCTCTCTCTCTCTCGCTGATAATAAATAAATAAATACATACATACATACATAAAATCTTTTAAAAATGATATAGAAAATAAGACTACAGGGTCATTTTCTTTTTAGTTTTTCTTTTGGCAGAGAAACCAATATATATCCAATCATATAATAATTAATAACAAAAATATATTCCCAAGATTACCCACTACTATGTACATAAAGGAGTATACCATAGTTTCAAGTTTCTCTTTGATGAGAAAATCAAAGAAAAAATTTTACTATTAAAGAATCATTCCTTTAAAAAAATTTAAACATGGAAAAAATTGTAAATTCTTCAAAAAAATGTATTGTTTGTTTTCCTTGCATGATACTAGTTTCAGTGGTTCTGCTATTTAAATACTTAGAATTAAGGGACAAGATGAATATAAGGTCAATGGATAGAATTTTTTCCTATGTTATATTTAGCAGTAGAACCTACTAAAGGGAATTACCAAAGAGCTAAGCATATTTCTATGGATTATCATCAAAGGAGTTTTTGTGTACTACTTTAAATTACAGTTTTAAAATTCATAGTCAGGAAATACTGACGCTATGTTCCTTACTTTTTTGAATAAGTTAAAACTTGAATTTATTTAGAATAACACAATCACAATGAAACATTATGAATGTGTCTGAAAGGATTGGCATTCAGTGAGTAAACCACATGTATTTCAACATATTTTCTTGAAATGTATTGGGGAAAACATAGCCCTTTTAAAAATTATTTTTAATGATTAATCAAACAGCACTTACTGCATTGTGCATAAACTCTTCTTTCATTTTTTAAGAGATATGTAAGAATGTGAACAACATAAAATTAACCCTATAAAACTCAGAGAGGAAATTTCATACTCAAGGTTCTAAGTTGAGAAGTGTGATTCACTGGATGATTGTGTAGAATTAGAGAAGAAGCACTTGGAGTCATAAAGGGGTCACTAGGAAAAATTCGACAATACCTATTTTGTTTTTCCATAAATAGTACTGTAATAAATATCCTTGTAATTACTTTTTATTTTTCACTTGTAATGACCTTCTTTAGAAAGTTACTTAGAATTTTGTGTAAAAGAATATGCAAAATAAGGGCTTTTTTACATGTTATTTTTTAAAACCTTTTAGCTTTTTAAAAAAGTTTTTAATTCAAATTCTAGTTACTTAACATACAGTGCAATATTAGTTTTAGGTGTATAATATAGTGATTCAACACTTCTATATACACCCAGTGTTTATCACCACAAGTGTTCTCCTTAATCCCCATCATCTGTATAATCCACTCCCCCCACCTTCTCTCTGGTAATCATCAGTTTGCTCTTTATTTATTTATTTTTTTGTTTGTTTGTTTTAGGATTTTTTGTTTTTTATTTAATTATTTTTATTAACATATAATATATTATTTGCCCCAGGGGTACAGGTCTGTGAATCATCAGGCCTATACATTTCACAGCACTCACCATAGCATATACCCATACATCCATAACCCAGCCACACTATCCCTACTCCCCCATCCCCAGCAAGCCTCAATTTGTTTTATGAGATTAAGAGTCTCTTATGGTTTGTCTTCCTCCGGATTTGTTCTCTATTGTTAAGAGTCTGTTCCTTGATTTACCTCTCTCTCTTTTTCCCCTTTGCTTGTTTTGTTTCTTAAATTCCATGTATGAGTGAAGATATATGGTATTTTGTTTCTCTGATGGACATTTCATTTAACATGATAATTCTAGCTCCATACATACACCCCAATGTTTATAGTAGTATTATCTACATTATGGAAACTATGGAAACAGCCTAAGTGTCCATCAACTGATGAATAGATAAAGAAGATGTGTATATGTATACAATGGAATATTACTTGGTCATTAATAAAAAGAATGAAATCTTGCCATCTGCAGAATAAAGTTTTCAGTCTGTGTTCCTAAATGCTTCTCCAAAAAGTTTTCCTAAATTTTCATACCATCAGAAGTATGTGTGTGTGTTTGTTTTTTCATCAAAATGTAATTTCTCATCAAAATATGTTATTTAAAAAAAATCCCTACCACAATGATCATTTTAAAAATATTATTTAGTTTGCATGTTTTTGGTATTAGTTTGCATTTTGATTTGTGATGAAGTTCAGTTTGGTCACAGTCATTGTATCTGTGTGAGTGTGTGTGAACATCTGAAACTTTTCTCAACATAGAAAAACTAGTTGTTTGTCTTTCTCTTGTAAATGTCAAGGCTTTGTGTATGATAGAGAAGTTAACTTTTGTCTGTTATATATATTTCAAATCCAGTTTTCCACTTTGCTATTTGATTTTAGATATTATTTATATTGATTTGTGACATACGGAAATTAAAAATTTCAATGTAATCAAAATCAACATTATCTCCTATTATCATTTCTGGGTTTCATTTTCTGCTTAGACAGTTTTTCTGCATGGTAAGATAATGTTATTTTCACCCATATTTTCCTAGAGTGTGTTTTAGCTCATTGCTACATGGATAAAAGTTTGGGTGATTACATTCTCATATTTGCTTTAGCATTGAGCATGAAGAAACCCATGTTACCATTTTTCAATCACATAAGGCTTTATGGGTAAGAATCTTTAAAGTTCCTTCCAGTTGAAACATTTTGATTTTATGATTCTGTATTGTGACATTATTCCTGCTAGCATAAACCTTCACAAGTTACTAAATGCACTGGATATTTGTTCTGACTCTATGTCGGTTTTTAAAAGCTCCTTTCTTGGTCATCCCTTCCGTGATGAGACCATAAAAACTCAAAGGCAGACTGCTTCTGTTACAGATTAGAAAAAAAATTCTACAAAAATCTTAAGCTTTTGACAGAATGGCACGAGTGTCTTGCCATTGCTTCTCTAGACAGAGGCGACAAAAAGTATCAGCAGAATGCTGTTTAGTAAGGTTTTCAGCTAAAAAAGAATTGCTCTCTTATGTGCTACCATGTCAGTCCTGGTAGTCCTATTTTATTTTGTCTCATGAGTTTTCCCCCCTTTGATGTTCACCTTACCTCTATTTGCTCTCATGATTATTTTACGTGAATCATAGACACGGAGACTATGGGGAAAATGACAGGTCATTGTATTCAGACCTCTGTACCTAGTGCATGTTATTGCCAGACACTTATATTATTCCCTTTAGAATTATATTTAATCTCTTTCTGAATGTCTTATTGATGTTTCTTCAATGACCTCTTTGGGTGGCTATTCCATTGTTAAATTGTTCTTGCCTTTAGGACACTTTCTCTTATAAGTAATTTAAACATGCCCTTCTTATTTCTTGTAAAACATTCTAAGTCAACCACAAATGATTCTTCCCTCTACTCTATATTATTTCTTTCTTCTCCAGTAAAATACCACATGTCATTGGAGGCAAGATCTCCATTCAACATATAGACCATTCAGAAGAAACTTCAGATTTATGACATTCCATCATCTCTAAAGTTCTTTCCAGCTCTAATATTCTGTGATACTATGATTCATACATTTGGTTGTGAAATTTATAAATCAATCTATCCTATATTTTATTATGCTTGTGAACTTTTAAGTTTTTTGTTCTTAAATCTATTCTTTTTAACTTTTAACAATCAAAATTTAAATTATATCTTATAAAATTACCTACTTTTTTTTAGTACTTATTATGTACTACTTTATATTATTGAAAGTTTTATGTATTTAAAATTTTTCTCCTAGTGTTGTTATCTAGTATTTTGTTGGAGCTAAACGTATGTACACACACACACACACACACACACACACACACAATATTGAAATTCAATCCACTGGAGCCATTACATTCAACATCTCCTTTTTCTACACCTTTTCTTTTTGTGCTATCACACCACGTTTTCCTTTTCCTTTATGAAGAATTTTAGAGGACACTTATCGCATGAAGACACTTTCTAGAATTCTTGTCCTATCTTCTACAGCACTATTTTTCCAATTTCTTTTATTTTTCTACTGCTACCAAGGAAGTTCCTTTACTTCTATATGTTTTAAAGAACTCTAAAGCAAGCTAATATTTTCAAAAAATATGTATTTTATTCCTTTTAAAATTCAGCTTGCAAAATTAATTGTTTAATTAATAATCTCATACTGTATAATTGTTGTATGAAGTTTTTTAGGGTAGACTATATTTTAGGCCACAAAACAAGTTTCCCAAATTCAAGAAGATTGAAATCATGCCACATATCTTTTCTGATGACAATGGCATGAAACAAGAAATCAATAATAAGAGGAAAATTGGAAAATTCACTAATACATGGAAATTATTAGATCTAATCAATGAACTCAGTAAAGTTGTAGAATATGAAATTAATATACAAAAATCAGTAACATTTCTATACATTAACAACAGAATTAATGAAAATAAAGAAATAAATAAGTTGATCCTAAATAATAACATCAGAAGCAATAAAGTACTCAGGAAAAAATAAAATAAGGAGATGAAAGAGCTACAACATGGATGTAGAAAACTGCAGGACGTTGTTGAAAGAAATTGAAAAAGACACAACAAAATGGGAAGGTAGCTCATGGTTATGGATGGAAAGAGTGAATATTGTTAAAATGTCAATACTACCAAAAGCCGTCTATAGAATCAATGGCAATTTCCATTGAGATTACAACTGAATGTTTTACAGAAGTAAAAAACAAACAAACAACAAAACAAACACAAAGCTCCTAAAATTTATATGGAACCATAAAAGACCCCAGAGAGCTAAGGGATTCTTGAGAAGGAAAGTCAAAGTAGGAGATATTAGATTTCTTGATTTCAAGCTATACTACAAAGCTGTAATCATCAAAACAGTATGGTACTGTTATAAAATTGATCAATGAAACAGATCAAAACCCCAGAATTAAACCCATGCATATACAGTCAACCAGTATCTCATCAGGGAACCAAGGATACTCAATGGAGAAAAGATAATCTCCTCATTAAGTGTTGCTGGGATAATTGGATATTCACCAGGAAAAAAATGGAACTAGACCCATAGCTTATACACTCATAAAAAGTAACTCAAAATGGATTAAAGACTTAAGTGTAACATCTGAAAACATGAAACTCCTAGAAGAAAACTTATGAACAGAATTCCTTGACATGGATCTTGGTAGTTATTTTTTAGATATGACACCTAAAGCACAAGTAACAAAATAAAAATAAAGTGGAACTACATCAAACTAAAAAAGGTCTGCACAGAGGCACTTGGGTGGCTCAGTCCTTAATCATCTGCCTTCAGCTTGGATCATAATCCCAGGGTCTTGGGATGGAGCCCCACATCAGGCTCCCTGCTCAGTGGGAAGTCTGCTTCTTCCTCTCCCACTCCCCCTGCTTGTATTCCCTCTCTTGCTGTGTCTCTCTCCATCAAATAAACAAATAAAATTAAAAAAAAAAAAAAAGAAAAGCTCTGTACAACGAAAGAAACCAATAGCAAAGTGAAAAAGACAACCTATAGAATGGGAGAAAATATTTGCAAACCATATATCTGATAATGCATCCAAACATATGAACAATTCATACAATTCAATGGTAAAAAAAACCCAAATCAAAACAAAAACACAAATAGTCCATTGATAATTAAAAATAATTAATAATCACTAATAATAATTAATAATTAATAAATAAGCAAAGGACCTGAATAGACATTTCTCCAAAAAAAGATACAAAAGGCTAACAGGTGTATAAAAAGATGCTCAGCAACACTAATCATTTGGGAAATGTAAATTAAAACCATAATAAGATATCACCTCATGCCTTTTAGAATGGCCATCATCAAAAAGACAAGAGATAACAAATGCTGGTGTAGATGTGGAGAAAGGGGAATCCTTGTTGCACTGTTAGTGGGAATGTAAACTGGTGCAATTACTATGGAAAACAGTATGAATTCCCAAAAAATTAAAAATAGAAATACCATATGATCAGCAAGAAAACATTAACTTGAAAAGATACCTGCATCCCCTTGTTCATAGCAGATTTATTTATAATAGGTAAGACGTGGAAACAACCTAAGTGTCCACTGATGGATGAATGGATAAAAAAACTTGTGGTATATACATACAATAGAATATTAATCATAATAAAATGAGGAAGCCCTACCACTTGTGACAACATAGATCCAGCTTAAAGGCCTTATGCTAAGTGAAGTAAGTCAGAGAGGGGAAAAAATGCTGTATGATCTCACTTATATGCGGAACTAAAAGAAAACATCAACAACAACAAAACTCAAGGAAAAAGAGATCAGACTTGTGGTTACCAGCAGCACAGGGTGCGAGGAGAGAGAACTGAAGGAAGGTGGTCAAAAGACACAAACTTCCAGTTGTAAGATAAATAAGTACTAGGGATATAAGGTCCAACAAAATAACCCCAGCTAACACTACTCTATAATATACAGAAAAATTGTTGAGAGTAAATCTTAAAGGTCCTCACCACCAGGAGATTATTTTTCTTCATTATTTTCTTTTTTTCTTTCTTTTTCTTGTATCTATATAAGAAGATGGATAGTACCCGAACCTATTATAATCATCTCACAATATATGATGATTTGAATTATTAAATCATCCTACCGTATGGCTTTACCTCCTCCAGTAATGTATGCAACTTATTTCTCAATAAAATGGAAAAAAAATCAATTACTTTCACAAAGATTAGTTTTCCATGTATGAAGTCCATCATCTTTTGTATTATTAGGTAGATGAATATAGGTTATAGCCAACAAACCGCAAGAAGGAGTCAAATATGTTAAGAAAAACTTTTCGATCATTGGTGAACTGTTTTCAAAGTTTAATAATTTCCAGAATTTGTAGCTATTAGTGATTAAGGGGAAGTAAAACATAGTTGTTGGATAATTCACCACCAGATGATTTTTATAGCACCTGAAAAGTACAGCTGTGGGTTCTTTCTTAAGGTAACATATGTTTCTGTGTTTCTGAACTGATGACCTGCTTTGCACTTCTCAAATAGCAGCAAAACAAAATTCTCTTAGAATTGAAAAAAAATTTTAAACATGTCAAATAGTATGTGAAGTTGAGAATCCTCTAAGGCAGAGGAATCTAGTTTTTAAGAGAGTAGAAAAATAAGCAAAATGACCCAGACAGAAAGCTTACCCTAAGAGAGAAAATAGCTGGGAGTGGAAAACCAATTCTTCAGAGGACAAAGATAGGAGGATAATTGGTTCAGAAGAAAACTTCTACCTGAAGTGGAGAAAAAGCAGGTTTATAACCCTTGTGGAACTATGAAGGAAGAGAACCAGAACTGTCTTCATAATCATGGAGGCTGGGATGGCCCCCAGTATTAGAGATCCTATTGTGAAAGTTCAAAGATAGAAGAAAGGAAGTCATTGTTCACTTGGAAAGGAGCTAAAATGTTTTCAGGCCAAAGAAAATTCAACACTGGATTGAAACTATGAGGAAATAAAAAGATAAATGAAACACTAGGTGGAAAACTAAAAATTAATAACTTTTAGGAAGACACTTGGAAGGATAATTATATTCCCCAAATTGTTGAATGCATTCACATTTCTGTTTTTATTAAACATGTATCATTTCAAAATAAGTGAAGTCAGTGATCGTTTTTCCTCTTTCCTACACATCATTTTATACATACATATTGGACATTTACACATATCAAACATGATACTTGCAAAGACAACTCAGTGCTGCATAAGATGATTTTGCAGTGAAGCCGTGAGCTCTAGTAGGCTGGGAGTAGGAGCTGTGCATAGTTTTAAGTGTGTCATGCTGGCAATCGAATGGCTTCCATGTTTCTCTGTAATTCTGGGAAACTTTTCCATTTAGGCTACATCTGGAATTTTGTTCCTTCTTTCCAAAAGCAAGGAGAATAACACCCAGATATTCCAGATTATGAAATTATATAAATAGAGACAGAACTAAGGAACATTGCAAATCGATAGGCAATTTTTGGAGGTTATAGATGCTTTTAAATACCATCATTAAAAATCAGGTACTAAAAATGGAGAGTGGGGGGTTTTACACAAATTTTAATGATACTATACAAAGGAGAAACCATCCCAATATAGAAAGATTTTGGACAAAGAACACGGCCATTTTAAAGAGAATCATAACAAGTTGAACGATTTAGAAGAAAAATGCAGATCTATCTCTCATGTATTTCCTTTCTTTCTAAAGACTTTCTTAAAATGAACCAATCCTCAACAGACACATGAAAAAGTGCTCAACATCACTTAGCATCAGGGAAATACAATTCAAAGTCACAATGAAATATTACCTCACACCAGTCAGAATGGCTAAAATCAACAAGTCAGGAAATGCCAGATGTTGGCGAGGATACAGAGTAAGGGGAACCTTCCTACACTGTTGTTGGGAATGCAAACTGGTGCAACCATTCTGGAAAACAGCATGGAGGTTCCTCAAAACGTTGAAAATAGAGCTACCCTACAACCCAGCACTCACACTACTGGGTATTTACCCTAAAGATACAAATGTAGTGATCCAAAGGGGCTCGTGCACCTGAATGTTTACAGCAGCAATGTCCACAATAGCCAAACTATGGAAAGAACCTAGATGTCCATCAGCAGATGAATGGATAAAGAAGATGTGGTATATATATACAATGGAATACTATGCAGCCATCAAAAGAAATGAAATCCTGTCATTTGCGATGACAGGGATGGAACTAGAGTGTATTATGCTGAGCAAAACAAGTCAGTCAGAGAAAGACAATTACCATATGATCTCTCTAATATGAGGAATTTGAAAGGCAGGGTGGGGGATTGTGGGGGATAGGGAAGGAAAAAGTGAAACAAGATGGAATCAGGAGAGAGACAAACCATAAAAGACTCTTAATCTCACAAAACAAACTGAGGATTACTGGGAGTTTGGGGGATAGGGATAGGGTGGTGGGGTTATGGACATTGGAAAGGGCATGGGCTGTGGTAAGTGCTAGGAAATATGTAAACCTAATGATTCACAGACCTGTATCCCTGGGGCAAATAATACATTATATGTTAATAAAAATATTTTTTAAAATAAGCCAATCCTTTTTGAGAGTAAATTTAAAACTAAATAAAATATCACCATGCAATTCAAAGACATTGGCAGTTCCTCTGAGCTTTAGAAATCTAGTAAACTTCTTTAAAACTCCTGTCAGTTCCAGAGCCAGGGGAAATCAAATCCACTGCAGTAGGTGATGTTGGTGACCTAATCATATGCCTTCACTCAACATGCAGCTTCCAACACCTATGTATTTACCACTCTCTCTTGCGGCCAGAAGTACCAAAGAGTACCCTCTGAGAATTTCTTTCTACCAATAATTGGCAGGAATGATATATTTATACCCCGCACCCTGCATATCTCTGAGGTGTGTGTTTCACACTGGCTCCTCTTTTTGCAAAAGGAATGAAGCACAATCACTCACGGTGCTGGATGGGTCAATAATGAACATTTGGGGCGCTGCCTTCCCTTCCTGGGCTCATTTCCTCTCGTCTTCTTCTCAGAGGTAGATTATTTGCATCAGAATCCTTGTCTCAGCATCCATTTCTGGGGGTATAGAAACTGTGGTGCCCTTTCTGAAATCCATATGCATTCCCAGGGTGACAACAATTTCAGAGACCCTGTGTTCTCATAAGCTAAACACCAGCGAAACTCAGCTGCTTCTTCAGTTCTCAAAATAAATATTCACTCCCACAACTTTAGTCAATTTAAATGACTTTATTGAGAATTTGGAACAGTCTCTGGGAGGAGTCACTTTGCGCAGCACACAGATTTTCTTTTTTTTGTCTCCTATCTCTTTTTTGGAGATTGCTTGTGGAATCTCAGATTCTTCTCCTTTCTATTACATACAGCAACTTCTTCTAATTTCTTCTTCCTTTCCTGGCACAGTGTTGGCCAACAAAGTTCTGGGAGTCCCACTTACTATCCTAAGAACTTCTCTTTTCTCAAAGCTAGCCCTCTTTAAATTAACATTTTCTATACTTTGTTATGGTCACAATGATCATACTAAATGATCCTTGTATTTTAAGGTTATTATTAGCTATTCTGATATAAAATAAGTATAAAGTAGTTATTCTCAAGGTTCTGTGTACAGTAAACTGAATGTATTCTTCTTACCTAGTTAGTGTTCAATCACAGTCAGCTCTTGTTTTTGTCATCTTGGTAAAACTCCGAGTTAAAGAAGTCCTCCTACTACAGTTATAAATAATCATCTGGACTGAGTCCACTCTACTTGACCAGGGATGGAATTAAGCTCTATTAGGAAGCCGCCTATACCATTTGGGATGTGCTTTAAGGAAGAAAAATACAGGGGTGCCTTGGTGACTCAGTCAGTTGAGCATCCAACTCTTGACATCACTCAGGTCATGATCTCGGGGTACTGAGATGGACCCCCGTGACTAGCTCCTCACTGAATGGGGATTTTCTCTCTCCCTTTCTCTCTGCCTCTTCTCCCACCCCTCTAAAAATAATTTTAAGAAAAGAAAAATACAAAGATTGATAGTATTTCCTTGGGAAGTCAGGAACTTGGAAAATTAGCTTTAATAAACTTCACAATGAATCAGCTTTGGTGCCTGGCTTTCTCACACAGAGTTGGCAAGTCAGAAATGTAGCATCTCTTAGAAATCGCCCCTTAGTAGAATACTGAATACCTATAATCTTCCAGGCATTATCCCAAGAAATTCATTAGGATGAATTTTTTTAATCTATTTTTAATCCCAGATTTACAGATTGAGGAAGCTGCAGAACAGGTAGGTTAAGTACTCTGATGGAAGCCAGACAAATAGTAAATGACAAAGCAAGAGCTTAGATTGGGAAGATGTGTCTCTGGAATGAGTAAACATAACTTCTACTCTCTAATGTTTCTGAAAATTTTGTCTTCTAACGAGCCCACTCAGGCCCTGAAACAGCTCACTATCTGTGAAAGGAAGTACATACCAAAGATAATTCCAGCATAAACAATAAAGCTCTACTTGCTACTTCCATACTACCTCCGCTGGTAATTGGATCAGCCGTATATTCAGGCAGAGGAGTACCAAAGGTGCTCTTATCTCATGCATCTTTCCCACAGGGCAGTCACAACAGTAGGGAGCTCACTATTTTATTCCCTTCAAAATAAATTTAAACTGTCCTATGAAGCCTGAAGCATATACTTTAGTGCAGGCGTGTTAATCTGTGCAATGTTGTAATAATACAATTACCACAGCAAAGTAGGTCCAAATACCGAGTCCCTGAGGCAACCCAAATTCCTGGGTTAGTAAATGAGCCCTGCTGGTATTATAATAAATACTTCAGAGAATATTTTTCCATCGTACAAATAGCTCCTACCTCAGTTGCCTTTTGTCAGTTGTACTTGAGGGCATAATCAATCTTTCTATTCTAATGGATTGAACCAAAAGAAAAAACTCTCCAAACTGACAAGAAAGAAGAGTTTTTCTTTCCAGAGAATTCATAACTGATATTAATATATCCTTGTTCAGTTAGGAGCAGCTGAAAACTTAGAAGTACGGGGTGACTCTCTTCTACCCGCTATTGGGTGGTGATTTGAGAGACAGAGAAAGCCAGCTCACAAAGAGAGAAACTGCCAGGAAAATTTCCTGTTCATAGACGTGGGCTATATAATTTCTCCTTTGGGGTCATAATATACTTGTATATAATTTATAATATTTGGGGCTTTGTCATTTGTTTCTTTATGTTTTAATCTAGCTTGAATTAACTCTGTTAAGTATAATTTACAGAGTCCTAATTAATCCAGATGTAACCAAAAACTTAACGCTTATTTAAAAAAAAACAAAACACTTTTTATCAAGTTGGTCCTCATTTAGAATTATAACCACAATTCGCTGTGAATCTTTTCAGTTATTATTAGCAAGAACCAGAATGCTCAGTGTCATCCACGACCAGAGATGTATCTTAGCGTAATGTGGTCAGGACTGGCAATTTCTGAAAGCAATGGTTATTTCAGGGTACATGGTATTAAATGTGTCTTTACTAGATCCTTCCTTAATTCCATGTGCTCCCTTTTTTTTTTTTTTTAAGATTTTATTTATTTATTTGACAGACAAAGATCACCTGAGCTGAAAGCAGAGGTTTTAACCCACTGAGCCACCCAGGGGCCCCCCATGTGCTCCTTTTAAAGATTGAGAGGTCATTTTGTTTTTAGTTTCTTCAAGTCATTAATATATTCCTATTTTTCCTCTTCATAAAAACTTTTGATAATCCTTGCTTTATTAAAGCTTGGGGCTTTTTAAAATTTCAGTTCTACTGTGAAGTCAAGGTCTTAAAATTCCTTATGAGTAAATGATATTTGCTTTATTTTCATCTCATCTACTAGATTAGTTATAGCTTTAACTAAACTTTTAGTTGACAGTTCATATGTGTGCATATGCAAGCATGGATTTCTGTCTGCGTGTGATAGTAACTAAAGTAAATTATGTTGAAAATAAGAGGTAGGTGAAGACCATCAGTATTAACTAACTAAATACAAATAATTTCTTTGGTGAATCAGATATAATCCTTATAAGTCTGTTGTTTTGGGGAGCCCAATGTAATTTCAGGAGTTTCTGAGGTACAGAATATTTCCTCCACTATTTTGGTTGCCTACCTGACTCTCTTAGATTTTCTGTTCGTGAGAAAATATTAGAAAAAGCTGAAAAATATTTTAAAAGGAAAAATGTCACTTGTTAATTGCTCCGAGCAAATGGTAATGTATTTCAGTAACAAAAATTGGAAAATGGGTTTATATTCTTTTCAAATTTTGTCTCATGAGTAGTTTAAAAGGTTTGGATTGTCATCTTTGTAACTTCCAAAAAAACAATAAAATAAAATTATAGAAAATGAAACAAAATATTGATTTGGTTATTCCAGGAAGAGCTAATAGTATTTGCATAACATTACAGTCTCCATTGTTCTCTCTCTCTTTAAGCACATAGTTAAATTTTGGAGCTATATTTACTATTTAAAGTAACATAAAAATATTGGAAACAATAGATACGTTCAAGCCATGTCTCTTGACATCTCCAATACATGAATATTGTGTCCTCACATGACATTAGTAAGACTCACCAGAGAAAGGGAATTTTATAATAACTGATTACAATTTTCCTGTAGCAAGCTGAGCTGGAAGAATCATATATAGGGATCAGCACAACAATTAAAGCTTAAAGATCATACAGGATAGAGCAATCATTATGCAATAAATAGTTTACTTGCAGGGCATATTTTTTTTGTATTGACTTTAATTTCTTTGTATGACACATAATCATACCTAAAATACATAAAATGTGTTGGAACCATTCAATGGTCTTCATAGGTTTTTTTTTTTTTTCCTTTAATGAATTTTTTTTTTAAAAGATTTTATTTATTTATTTGACACAGAGAAATCACAAGTAGATGGAGAGGCAGGCAGAGAGAGAGAGAGAGAGAGGGAAGCAGGCTCTCTGCCGAGCAGAGAGCCCGATGCGGCACTCAATCCTAGGACCCTAAGATCATGACCTGAGCCGAAGGCAGCGGCTTAACCCACTGAGCCACCCAGGCGCCCCAATGAATTTTTTTTAGAGAGAGGAAGAGTGCTGGGGAACAGGGAGAGATGGAGAGATTTTTTTTTTTTTTTTTTTTTAAACAGTAGAGAACAAGCAGGGGGAGCAGCAGGCAGAGGGAAAAGCGGGTTCCCTGCTCAGCAAGGAACTTGATGTGGGACTCCATCCCATCCCACGGATCATGACCTGAGCTCAAGGTAGACGCTAAACAGACTGAGCCACCCACGCATCTCTGGAGAGAGAATCTTAAGAAGCCTCTACACTGAGCACAGACTTGATGTGGGGTTCGACCTCAGGACCCTGAGATCATGATCTGAGCTGAAACTGAGTCAGACACTTAACTAGCTGTGCCACCCGCGTGTCCCTTATTTATAATTTCATCATATGTGCCGTCACCGCATTTTTAAAAATTTTTGAACTTTATATATATGAAATCATACTGTCTGTATCTTCTGATGAATCACTGTTTTTTAAATTCAACTTTATGACTTTTAAAGATTTATCAATTTGTAGGTCATTTATTTTTACTTCAAATAATAGTCTGATTTTTAAGGCACACTGTTTCAAGATACATTATTTAATTCTCTATACTCTTGGTAAGTATCATCTGGGTTGTTTTCAGGTTTTAAAATTTTGTTTGTTTTTAGTATTGCTGTGTTCCTTGTATGTATCTCTAAGCTACATATCTAGAATCGAAATTGCTGAAACAAAGCATATGTGTATATTGAAATTTGTTAGATATTGCAAATTGTTTTGCAAAGTGTGATTATTTAAAAATTCCTTCCATATGTGAGAGTTCATTATTCTAAATCATAGTCAAGATTTAGGATGCCCTAATATTTTAATTATTATCAATCTGATTGTAAGATGTATTGTTATGTGTTTAATTTGCCTTTCTCTGATTACTACAGATAAAAAACTTTTTAATATAAATGTGTGTTAATTGTTTTTTTATCTTTTTTGAAGTGTCTATGTTATTTGTTCTTTTTTTATTGATTTGCTTATCTTTTTATTATTGACTCATAGAAATTCTATTTATATTAGGAATGCTAATCCTTTGTCTTTTGTGTGTTTTGCAATTATCTTTTCCCAGCCCTAGATATGGTTTGTATTTTCTCTATTTCTAACGATGGAGATAGAGAAAATACAAACTTTTTAAAACTATTTTAACAAAGCCAAAAACATTTTTCTTTATGTTTTGTGTTTGTATGTCCTTCTGTAATTGATTGTGTGTATGATTTAGAGTAGCATTTTTTCTTTGTTTTTATTTCTGAGGACATAATCAATTATAACTGCACCATTTACTAAAGAGTCCATTCTTTCTACCTGTCTGAATATCCTGCTCTCTCATTTTTTTAAAAAAGATTTTTTTATTTATTTGACAGACAGAGATCTTAAGTAGGCAGAGTGGCAGGCCCAGAGAGAAAGAGGAGGAAGCAGGCTCCCTGCTGAGCCGAAAGCCTGATGCTATTCTGGATCCCAGGATCCTGGGATCATGACCTGAGCCGAAGGCAGAGGCTTTAACCCACTGAACCACCCAGGCGCCCCTGCTTTCTCATTTTTTTAAGTCTCTGTGTTTTCAGAAGATTTTTGAGTGCTCTCAAACTATCACATTGATTTATCTATTCCTGCACCATTGTGACACTGTACTGCATTAGATATGTTAACTTTGTGATCAGTTTTGGTCTCTAATAAGGAAGTCATTCAACCTGTTATTTTAGAATATCTTTTGGATATTCTTTGTCTTTAAATGTCTATAGGTATCATAGAGCCAGATCATCAACTTTCATTTAAAAAAACTTGTGATATTCGGCATTGACTCTATAGATCAATTTTGCAAGAATTCATATTTTTAGGGAATTTATTCCTTCTATCCATATTAATGGTATACTTCTTCACTCAGTTAGGTCTTAAATATCTTTCAATAATATTTTATAGTTTCCTGCATAAAGTCCTTGCACATCCTTTTTAGCTTAATTGATAGAACTTTTTTTTCAATGCTCTTGTAAATTTATTTTTATATTAATGACACTTTCTATATCATTCTCGTATAGATTCATACTTATGTACATTCGTGTGGTTGCCTCCATAGCTCAGGGTTTACAGCACTGGTCTTGTATACCTTGGTGTATTGAATTGCTTAATACTTTTTAACCTAAGAAAATTTTTTCTTAAATCCCAATTATTTGTCTATAATGTGTCATGAATTTTCTTTGTAGGAAATCATGTAATTTGCAAATAATAACTTTAATATTGTCTCCACTAATTGGGAAGTTATATATTATAGTTTCATTAATGTATAACTTTAAACATGGATATAAAATTTAACAAAATACAAAGCTAATGGAAATCTTCACCCTTCTCCCAAACATTTAGAATGTTTAAACTCTGATCACCCACTTCCTAATATGCTATTATCATATAAGATTTTTAGTCTGCTTGATTTTATACAAGCCATTAGGTAATTATTATTACAGTTTTACAGAATAAAATAGAATAGTTTAACATTTTCTTCAATGTCATTTCTTTTTTCATAACCCTTCTTTTTTTTTTTTTTTTGAAGATTTTATTTATTTATTTGACAGAAAGAAATCACAAATTGATAGAGCAGCCGGCAGAGAGAGAGAGAGGGAAGCAGGCTCCCTGTCAGGATCTATCCCAGGACCCTGAGATCATGACCTGAGCCAAAGGCAGAAGCTTAACCCACTGAGCCACCCAGGTGCCCCTCATACCCCTTCTTGAAAGAAGTACACCCTTGAGGATTTCTTTTAATGAAAGTCTTAGTTTTGAACTCTTTCAGTTCCCTTAATGTAAAAAATCTTTATTTTTATTTTCTTCTTTTTTTTTTTCCTGAACATGCAGTTTGTTATTTATGGTTTGTTATTTACAGTTTGTTATTTACAGTTATTTTGCTATTTGGAGAAATTATCTGACCTCCTTCTTTCCCTCTGTTGAAAAGCCAATTATCTGTGCAATTATTATTTCTTGGTAGCTAGTCTGTGTTATCCTTGTTTTTTTCTAATATCATCTAACTTAGTGATTTGTCCCTTAGCTTTGTCTTAATATGCTTTCTCGTTATTTTATGAACTAATTATATCTGTTATTTTTTTCTTTCCCAGACATTCTACTTCATGCTTTTTTGAATTTCCCAGTCTCTAATTCCTCATCACTTAAATAATTCTATGTTTTGTTTTTTAAAACGTTAAATATTTGTATTTTATCTCCTACATCTATTAGTTCAAATACCTGCAGTCTTTGTGAATTGGATTCTGAGGGGATTTTTTGGTTGTTATTTATGCTTATACTCATTTCTAATGGCTTCTTTCTACATTTCTTAGTGACTTTTTTAGTTATGAGACTATGTGCTTATAAAACTAGAGACTATGTGGGAATTCTTTGAGAACTGGGTTTAAAGACAGACTTCCCATAGAAAATTTGTGTATGCTTCTCTTAGGTGGTAGAGGGAATTATAAACCAAGTAACATTTTAAACTAAACATTTGGGTTGGGATTTGGGGGGTCCAAATAAGAATTTGAATTCTAGTTCCTAAATCATATAAATACAGAATGATAACTGGAATTTTTGGGGAAATATTACTCCAAATTTTCTCTAAACTTACTCAGAAGGAAAGCCCAAACAAGGTAAATGTTCTCTAAAGTCATAGGTTGTTTCTTAAGTCACTTATAGAAGATTTATGCTTTTGAGAGTCCAGCTTTTTGAGGATAGTGTCTGATTTCCATCTACCTTTGGTCCTACGTTTATCCTGTGCTGCTTTCCTAAGATGGCATCTTTGGCTGGACACATCAGCAAATGCCCTCAAAACAAAAAACTTCAAGGCTTCCTTACTACTGTAGAATGGTTTTTTATGGTTCTTTGCTTCTTAGAAAATTTCTTATTTTCCCACTGTCTTAGCTATCACCTCCACCTCCTCTCCCTCCCTCTTTTTCTTTAACTATTATATCAATTTTTTTCCCTGCTGGAAAATATTTCTTACACATTTATAGCTCCATATTGTGAGAAATTTAAACATTTTTTTTCTCCACAAAATTTTGGCTATTTATGTGCATAGAATATTATAATTTTAAGCAGAAGCACATCTTTGGCATCATTTCTTTTTGGTTCAAAATTATTCTTTGGGCACTTGTTAGTGTTGTCATCTTGGCAAAATTACTTCATATACTTCTATCTCAGTTTCCTTATGGAGTTAATAATTTTTCCAACTAATAGGGTTGTTGAATTATTAAATGAGTTTTATAGAATGGTAACTTACAGATAATGTGTACTCATATACATAGTACACAGATAATATATACTAATGATAGTATTGATAAAGTGGGAAGAAATAAAATGCGGTCTTGTTAAATCCATTTGCGTGGGCAGAATTAATTAGGTCAGGACAGACAAAATTTGTAAAATTTGACTTATAGACTGAGTCAAAGATGAAGATCTTATTAGTAATAAAAGCTATATTTTTTCTCCCTCCATGTACACTTTGATTCTCAGCTTACTCCCTTTTAGGGACACACCATTTGTCCAAGACAATAGGTTCACAGTGCAAAGTTGCCATAACTTCTTGATGAACGTCCTCGGGCTCTTTGTCTAAAATGTTTATTCTCAGAATCTTTTCTTATAGAATCCTTTCAATAGACCTATTTTAATTATCAGAAGAATGAATTTTAGTAAGTGTCAGTGTGCCCTCTTATGTTCAGCAAGTGGGGGTAAGTGCCCTCTTATGTTCAGTAACTGGGGGGTTGAAAATTAAACAGATAAAAAACAGATTAACAGGAGAAAAATGGTTTATTTATTCATACAACATATATACATGCAGGAGTTATCAGTGATGAGTAACTCAAAGGGGTGGTTAGCATTTGGGACTTATATACCATAGTGGAGTAAAGGGAAGGAAGAAGACTCCAGTTGGAGGATAAAGTAGGTTTCTTTGGAAAAGATAAAGGTGTTTTTCTTTTGTTTTTCCTTAAGAGAACTGAGGAGAGATAAGAAAAGTTGTGATAATGTTTGTCTGAAAAGGTATGGGTAGTCTTTGTCTCTGGGCCATAGAACTCCATTAGTGAGGGAATCTGTGGTAGATTTACTCCTGGTCTCTGCTCAGGGAATAGAATCCGTGTCAGAAAGGCAAGTTATGGCAGTCCTGATTTCTCAGAAGTTTCTGCTTTTTCTCAAATAGGGGAAGCTCTGAGAAGATTTTTCTCTGCATCTGTTGAATTTCAGATGTCTTCAGCCTAAAATAATCTTTCTAAAAACTCTGGAGTTCCAAGTGGGTCCTCACAGACCCTAGGGAAATCTATGAAACACAAATCTGTGACATCATATACTAAAAATAAAACAGAATGTATATTCTAGTTCTGATGTCACTAAAATGAAAGACCTCAAGGAAGTCAATTGTACTTCATTCTCTTTTATTCTACTCAGATAATCATGCTGGCTCTTTGTCATCAACCAGTTGAGGGAAATTGGGTAAATACCACTGAACATGTTGAAAAGAGATAATGTATCCAGCTGAAACGAAATAATTTCCTAAAGGACAGTATAGTTCTCCTTTTAATGTTTATATTTTGATTACATCCTCCAAACACATCTAGCCAGATCGAAACCATTTCTTGAATTCTCTTGTACCACAGCACAATTTCCTCTTTTGTAGTTTCTCTCACATTATCCCAAACAAACTTCTACCACCTTAAAGATGCTATTAATATATCTTTAGTGACTTCATTAGAAAGTGTGAACCATATGGAGAGTGAGCTCATAAATAAAGTGCAGTCAGATCAGTTCATATCTGATATATTAGAAGGTGGTTGAATTCAATATGAATAACAAAGTTTGTTTTCATCCACATTTTTCCACATGTTTGTGAAGAGATAAACTATACTAGTTTTCTGCAATTCATAAATCAGAAATACATCATGCATATAAGGGGGGAGAAAAAAACTCTAGCCACTAACATAAAGATTTAGATTTTGGGATCTTCTCTCTTCCTGATTGTATTTTACCGAATTCTTATGAGTTGAAATTTTCGGTATGGCTCCTTCACTTTATTTAAGATTTTAGATATAGAGCACCAGATACAGACATATTAAAATGTTCAGTAAGAATTTGTTCCTAAATCAATAAGAAAGGTTGTAATTTTGATACTTTTAGCCTACGTACTGAATGTTATGCATTTAAAAAATTTACTTTATTTTTATTTATTTTTTAAATATTAATTCCTATATAGTTAACATACAGTGTTATATTTATTTCACGTGTGCAATACAGTGATTCAACAATTTGATACATTACTGAGTGTTCATTATGACAAGTGTGCTCTTAATCCCCTTCACCTATTTCACCCATCCCCCAAACCCTGAATGCAATACATATTTTTAATTAAAAAAATGGATAAGATGATGTGGTTCCTGTCCTTCACAATAATGTAATTCTGCTCCCCCAGCTTCCAAAACCCCCTCCTGCCTCCCATCTCACTAGAATAGAAAGAGTAGAAATGACTTTTAATAAAAAGTACCTTATTTCCTCCATATATTGCATCAAGTCTGATTATTGAGTATAGCCCTATGGCTCATTTGTATCTAGCATTGTGAGTTCTGAGGAAGGAGCAATTAGACTTGAACAATGGGATTCCAGAACATAATGGACAATATGCCAGGTATTTAGTTTCACTATCTTCATTTCTATTCACATCTTTATGTACTGTGTGATTTTTCCTTAATTTAATTTTAGTGCCATTATTGTATCTTCTGTTTAATTTTTTTATAGCTTGCTATAATTAAGCTTTTATTTGGAAGTCATTTTAAAACCACTGCATCGTTGTCATGGAATTGTTGGTAATATGTGATTATATTATGTTGTCTTTTGCCAGGACACTCTTGTAAATGAAGCATTATCCTCAGAGATTTTCTTGGCTGAAAATGTAAGTAATTAAAAATGTAAACAAATATTATCTGTTACATATGCTGCAATAATAAATACTTCAGTATAATACAAGTTAATGTCTCCTTGGGGATACAGTTTAATCCTACTACAACATGTTTTGTAAATGGACAAATAAATGGTTAAGCACTTAATATCCTATGTACTATAGCATGCAGATGTCCAGGGTTTTTATACATTCTCTCTTTGAGTATTTATGCATTTTTTACAGGCACTTTCAATAATATTTTAGCATTATTTTTTATTTTATAATAATGCCAACTGTGGAGATGTGAAAAATAGAATTACCCTTCAAAAATTCCCAATTATTATCCAATGCAAATGATAGTCTAGGAAAATGGACACTCTTTGTATAGATTTTAGGATGAAAATTAGAACATCTTGCTTGGAAGGCAATTTGGAAATATATAACAAAAGCCTAAAAAATGTGCATAACCTGTAACCATTAATTTATTTTTTAGAATTTATTTAAAAAAAACACTGAAATATATACAAAAGAAAAGATACATGCTTTTAATCATTGTATTATTTCTAATAGCAAAATATTATAAATATCCTGAACAGATATCTATAGAGAATTGGTTAGGTAGAATATGGTAAATCCATAAGGTAGACTATAATGCTGCTATAAAAACTAAGTTACAAGGAAAAAGTAAATGACATGATAATGTAAAAGTTCATTTTACTAAATGGAAAAGCAACAACAAATAAAAATAGGCTTAACCAAAAATAGGTTTCAAATAGTTACTCTTGTCTGTTAAAAAGAAGTCATTATGGGTTCTATGTAAATGGAAATCCATTGTTTATCAGTGATTTTGTCCACACTAAAGGAAACCACCCAAAGAAAGTTGTTAGATCATCCAGTTGAATAGACTATTTTGTAAGGCAAATTGATTGAAATGTTCAGTAAGACATGAACAGCTGAGACTTTCTCAAAACTTACATCAGCCTTAAATAGCATACAGGAAGAAATATATTGTACTAAAAATCCCAGAAATCAGATATAAAATCAGATTTTTAAGGTGAAATATTAGCAGAAAAATTCCTGTGAGGTACTTAGAAAATGTATTCATCTTCTCTCTCTCTTTTTTTGTATGAAGATAACTTTACCCAAGTTTGGCTAAAATAGACACGGTTTTATCTGGCTGAAGATATTATCAAATGGGTGAATGGATGAACTAACTGAAATAAGTATATACCATAAAACACTACTTAGCTGTAAAAAAGAATGAACTCCAGAAACTTGAAACAGCAGGGATGAATCTTTGGGAAATAAAGCTGCGTAAAACAAAAACAAAAACAAAACAAAATCCTAAAAAGTTACATAGTATATGACTGCATTTATATAACATTTTGAAAGAACAAAATGAGATATGTGGTTGTCAAAGGTTAAGGTGTGTTGAGAGAATAGGAGGGAATTGGGTGTATTTATAAAAGCATAATGGAAGGTATTCTTATGGTTATGAAACTATTCTGTATCTTGACTGTGGTGTTTGGAATACAATGTGACACAACTGAAAGTTTATAGAACAAAATATACACACATACAAACACACACAAATGAGTACAACCAGACTTGGAGAAATCTGAATAAGATACATGGATTGTATCAATGACAATATTCTTTTTTTTCTTTTAAGATTTATTTACTTATTTAATTCAGAGGGAGAGAGGGAGTAAGCATATGCATGAGCACAAGCTGGAGAAGGGACAGAGGAAGAGATTCTTCAAGCAGACTTGCTGCTGACTGCAAAGCCCAATAAGGGGTGGGGGGCCTCCATCTCACAACACATGAGATCATGACCTGAGCTGAAACTGAGTTGGATGCTCAATCAGCTGAGCCACCCAGATGCCCCTCGATGGCAGTATTCTAACTGTGATATTGTAACATAGGTTTTTAAAAATTTTTATTTTATTTTTTTATTAACATATAATGTATTATTAGCCCCAGGGGTACATCTTTGTGAATCACCAGGTTTATACACTTCACAGCACTCACCATAGCACATACCTTCCCCAATGTCCATAACCCAACCACTCTCTCTTTCTCCCTCCCCCTGGCAACCCTCAGGTTTTTTTGTGAGATTAAGAGTCTTTTATGGTTTATTTCCCTCTCGATCCCATCTTGTTTCATTTATTCCTTTCCTACACACCAAACCTCCCACGCTGCCTCTCAACTTCCTCATATCAGGGAGATTATATGATAATTGTCTTTCTTTGATTAACTTATTTCACTCAGCATAATACCCTCTATTTACATCCACATCATTGCAAATGGCAAGATTTCATTTCTTTTGATTGCTGTGTAGTATTCCATTGTATATATATACAACATCTTCTTTATCCATTCATCTGTTGATGGACATCTAGGTTCTTTCCATATTTGGCTATTGTGGACGTTGCTGCTATAAACATTTGAGTGCACATGCCCCTTTGGATCACTACATTTGTATCTTTAGGGTAAGTACCCAGTAGTGTGATTGCTGGATTGTAGGGTAGCTCTATTTTTTATTTTCTGAGGAACCTCCATGTTGTTTTCCAGAGTGGTTACACCAGCTTGCATTCCAACCAACAGTGTAGGAGGGTTTTCCTCCCTCTGCATCCTCGCCAACATTTGGCATTTCCTGACTTGTTAATTTTAGCCATTCTGACTGGTGTGAGGTGATATTTCATTGTGGTTTTGGTTTGCATTTCCCTGATACCGAGTGATGTGGAGCACTTTTTCATATGTCTGTTGGCCATCTGGATGTCTTCTTTGCAGAAATGTGTGTTCATGTCCTCTGCCCATTTCTTGATTGGATTACTTTTTGGGGGGTGTTGAGTTTCAAAAGTTCTTTATAGATTTTGGATACTAGCCCTTTATCTGATATGTCATTTGCAAATATTGTCTCCTATTCTGTCAGTTGTCTTTTGGTTTTGTTAACTGTTTCCTTTGCTGTGCAAAAGCTTTTGATCTTGATGAAGTCCCAATAGTTCATTTTTGCCCTTGCTTCCCTTGCCTTTGGAGATGTTCCTAGGAAGAATTTGCTGCGACTGAGGTCGAAGAGGTTGCTGCCTGTGTTTTCCTCAAGGATTTGGATGGATTCCTTTCTCACATTGAGATCCTTCATCCATTTTGAGTCTATTTTTATGTGTGGTGTAAGGAAATGGACCAATTTCATTTTTCTGCATGTGGTTGTCCAATTTTCCCAACACCATTTGTTGAAGAGACTATCTTTTTCCCATTGGACATTTTTTCCTGCTTTGTTGAAGATTAGTTGACCATAGAGTTGAGGGTCTATTTCTGGGCTCTCTACTCTGTTCCATTGATCTATGTGTCTGTTTTTGTGCCAGTACCATGCTGTCTTGATGATGACAGTTTTGTAATAGAGCTTGAAGTCTGGAATTGTGATGCCACCAACTTTGGCTTTCTTTATCAATATTCCATTGGCTATTCTAGGTCTTTTCTGGTTCCATATAAATTTTAGGATTATTTGTTCCATTTCTTTGGGAAAAAATGGGTGGTATTTTGATAGGGATTGCATTAAATGTGTAGATTGCTTTAGGTAGCATAGACATTTTCATAATATTTGTTCTTCCAATCTATGAATATGGAACATTTTTCCATTTCTTTGTGTCTTCCTCAATTTCTTTCATGAGAACCTGAGAGTTTTCTGAGTATAGATTCTTTGCCTCTTTGGTTAGGTTTATTCCTAGGTATCTTATGGTTTTAGGTGCAATTCTAAATGGGATTGACTCTTTAATTTCTCTTTCTTCCATCTTGCTGTTGATGTATGGAAATTAACTGATTTCTGTGCATTGATTTTATATCCTGACATGTTACTGAATTCCTGTACAAGTTCTAGAAGATTTGGAGTGGAGTCTTCCAGGTTTTCCACAGAAAGTATCATATCATCTGCAAAGAGTTATAGTTTGACTTCTTCTTTGCCAATTTGGATGCCTCTAATTTCTTTCTGTTGTCTGATTGCTGAGGCTAGGACTTCTAGTACTATGTTGAATAGCATTGGTGATAATGGACATCCCTGCTGGGCTCCTGACCTTAGCAGAAAAGCTCTCAGTTTCTCTCTATTGAGAATGATATTTGCGGTGGGTTTTTCATAGATGGCTTTGATGATATTGAGGTATACACTCTCTATCCCTACACTTTGAAGAGTTTGATCAAGAAAGGATGCTGTACTTTGTCAAATGCTTTCTAAGCATCTATTGAGAGTATCATATGCTTCTTGTTCTTTCTTTTATTAATGCATGGTATTACATTGGTTGATTTGCGGATGTTGAATCAACCTTGCAGCTCTGGAATAAATCCCACTTGGTTGTGTTGAATCATCCTTTCAATGTACTGTTGAATCCTATTGGCTAGTATTTTGGTGAGAATTTTTGCATCTGTGTTCATCAAGGATATTGGTCTGTAATTCTCTTTTTTTGATGGGATCTTTGTATGGTTTGGGGATCAAGGTAATGCTGGTCTCATAAAATGAGTCTGGAAGTTTTCCTTCCATTTCTATTTTTTGGAAGAGTTTCAGGAAAATAGGAATTAATTCTTCTTTAAATGCTTCATAGAATTCCCCCGGGAAGCCTCCTGGCTCTGGGTTCTTGTTTGTTGAGAGATTTTTGATGACTGCTTCAATCTCCTTACTGGTTATGGTTCTGTTCAGGTTTTCTATTTCTTCCTGGTTCAGTTTGGATAGCTTATATTTCTTTAGGAATGCATCCAATTCTTCCATATTGTCAAATGTGCTGGCACATAGTTGCTCATAATATGTTTTATAATTATTTGTATTTTTTTGGTGTTGGTTGTGAACTCTTCTCTTTCATTCATGATTTTATTTGGGTCATTTCTCTTTTCTTTTGGCTAAGTCTGGCCAGGGGTTTATCAATCTTATTAATTCTTTCAAAGAACCAGCTCCTAGTTTTGTTGATATGTTCCATTGTTTTTTGGTTTCTATTTCGTTGATTTCTGCTCTGATCTTTATGATTTCTCTTCTCCTGCTGGGTTTAGGCTTTCTTTGCTGTTCTTTCTCCAGCTCCTTTAGGTATAGGGTTAGGTTGTATAGTTGAGTCCTTTCTTGTTTCTTGAGAAAGGCTTGTATTGCTATATATTTTCCTCTCAGGATTGCTTTTGCTGTGTCCCACAGATTTTGAACCATTGTGTTTTCATTATCATTTGTTTCCATGAATTTTTTCAATTCTTCTTTAATTTCCTGGTTGACCCATTCAATCTGTAGAAGGATGTTCTTTGGCCTCCATGTATTTGGGTTCTTTCCAAATTTCCTCTTGTGATTGAGTTCTAACTTCAGAGCATTGTAGTTTGAAAATATGCAAGGAATAATCCCAGTCTTTCGATACCAGTTGAGACCTGCTTTGTGACCCAGGATGTGATCTATTCTGGAGAATGTTCTGTGTGCACTGGAGAAGAATGTGTATTCTGTTGCTTTGCGATGGAATGTTCTGAATATATCTGTGATGTCCATCTGGTCCAGTGTGTCATTTAAGGCCTTTATTTCTTTGTTGCTCCTTTGCTTAGATGATCTGTCCATTTCAGTGACGGGAGTGTTAAACTCCCCTAATCTTATTGTATTATTGTTGATGGGTTTCTTTGTATTTGGTTTATATAGTTGGCTGCTCCCATGTTAGGGGCATAGATATTTAAAATTGTTAGATCTTCTTGTTGGACAGACGCTTTGAGTATGATCCAGTGTCCTTCCTCATCTCTTATTATAGTCTTTGGCTTAAAATCTAATTGTTCTGATATAAGGATTGCCACCCCAGCTTTCTTTTGATGTTCATTAGCATGGTAAATTGTTTTCCACCCTGTCACTTTAAATCTGGAGGTGTCTTTGGGTCTAAAATGAGTTTCTTGTAGGCAGCATATTGATGGGTTTTGTTTTTTTATCCTTTCTGATACCCATGTCTATTGATTGGGGCATTTAACCCATTTACTTTCAGGGTAACTATTGAGAGATATGAATTTAGTGCCATTGTACTGCCTGTAAGGTGACTGCTACTGTATATTCTCTGTTCCTTTCTGGTCTACTAATCTTAGGCTCTCTCTTTGCTTAGAGGACTCCTTTCAACAATTCCTATAGAGCTGGTTTGGTGTTTACAAATTCTTTTAGTTTTTGTTTGTCCTGGAAGCTTTTTATCTCTCCATTTTTAATGATAGCCTAGCTGGACATAGTATTCTTGGCTGCATTTTTTTCACATCCCGTGCTCTGAATATACCATTCCAGTTCTTTCTGGCCTGCCAGGTCTCTGTGGATAAGTCTGCTGCCAATCTAATATTTTTACCATTGTATGTTACAGACTTCATGTCCTGGGCTGCTTTCAGGATCTTCGTTTTGTCACTAAGACTTGTAAGTTTTACTATTAGATGATGGGGTGTGGACCTATTCTTATTGATTTTTGAGGGAGCTTCTCTGTGCCTCCTAGATTTTGATGTTTGTTCCCTTTGCCATATTAGGGAAATTCTCTACAATAATTCACTCCAATATACCTTCTGCTCCTTTCTCTCTATCTTCTTCTTCTGGAATCCCAATTATTCTAATGTTGTTTTGTCTTATGGTATCACTTATCTCTCAAATTCTCCCCTCGTGGTCCAGTAGTTTTTTGTCTCTCCTTTGCTCAGCTTCTTTATTCTCAATCATTTGGTCTTCTATATCATTAATTCTCTCTTCTTCCTCATTTATCCTAGCAGTAAGAGCCTCTATTTTTTATTGCACCTCATTAATAGCTTTTTTGATGTTGGCTTGGTTAGGTTTTAGTTCTTTTATTTCTCCAGAAAGGGCTTTTATTTCTCCAGACAGGGTTTCTCTAATATCTTCCATGCCTTTTTCAAGCCCAGCTAGCACCTTGAGAATCATCATTCTCAACTCTAGATCTGACATATTGCCAACATCCGTATTGATTAGGTCCCTAGCCTTCGCTATTGCTTCCTTTTATTTATTTATTTATTTTTTGTGGTGAGTTTTTCCACCTTGTTATTTTATTAGATAAGAATATATGAATGGGAGAATAAAATACAAAATGGGTGGCAAAGACCCCAGAAAAATGTGCATTAACCAATAAGAAGAGACCCCAAATCATGGGGGGGAGAAAGGAGATAAAAAGAAGTTCAAAAAATTAAAAAAAAAGAAAAAAGTAAAAAGAAGACTTGCTGAATAGAACAGAGCCACCCACTCAATTTTGGGAATACTTTGGTCTCTTAGAAGAAACTACCTCACAAAATTTTAAGAAAGAAAGAAAAATATATATATATATACACACACACACACACACACACAAATAAGGATAAACACAATGAAGGGATGGGATATGACTGTAAAGATAAAAATTTTTTAAAAAAATCCTTCAAAAGGAGTTGATAAGATAAGTTGGTTAGGAAAAGAAAGAAAAAGAAAGTGGAGAGAATTTGCTCAGGCTAGAGACTAGAACAAAGTCCTGTGCTAGAATTAGGGTATATTTTGATCTATTGGAAGTTGTATCCCAAAATTTTTTAGAAGAGAAAGCCCTACGTGTATACAAAAAAATAATGTTAGATACAGAGGGATAAAATATGACTATAATAATAAAGGTTCAAAAATATTTTTTAAGAAAGGTATTGTTAAGATAAACTAATTAAAAGAAGTTAAAAGAGAAAAGAGTAAAAGTTAAAAAAAATTAGAATAAGAAAAAAATTTTAAAAATTTAATTAACTTTGCAAGACTTAAGAATCTTGGGGAGAAAGTCACGAATTCCATGCTTTGCTTTCCCTTCCTCTGGAATTCCACTGATTTCCTGCTGGTCTTCTGGGGGAGAGATCTGTTGTAATGATTCTCAAGTGTCTTTGCCCAAGTTGGAATTGCTCCACCCTTGCCAGGGGCTGGGTTAAGTAATCTCCTCCAGTTTGCTCTGGGGAGCTTTTCTTCTCTGAACACTTTTTGTAGAGCTCTGGAGGACGGGAATGAAAATGGCGGCTTCCCAATCTCAAGCCTGGAGGAAACGAGAGCTTGAAGATTTGCCACTTGTGGGGTCCCAGGGGCCCAACTGTGCCATGGATCACAGTTTAAGGTAACCCTGAGTTAAGAGCTCACTCCTTGGCCCCATCTCTGTAGCTGGCTTCCCTGCTCTAATACATGCAAGCTCTGTGACACTGACACCCCAATCCTTCTGTGATCCCACAGGACCTGAGACCATGCTGTCCCTGCAAGGGCTCCACACCTACATAGCCTCTGGGCCAATGTCCTTCAGTGGAGCAGATTTTTAAAAGTTCTGATTTTGTGCTTCATTGCTCTGCCACTTGCTAGGAGCTGGCCCCTCCCCCATGGTATATCTTCCAGCTGCTTTGGATTCACTTCTTCACAGGTCCTACCTTTCAGAAAGTGGTTGATTTTCTGTTTCTAGAATTACTGCTCTTCTTTTCTTTGACTTCCTCTTGGGTTTGTAGGTGTTCAGAATGGTTTGATAAACTATCTAGCTGATCTCCTGCTACCTGATATTGTCTCAGCCTGCTACTCTTCCGCCATCTTGACTTCTCCCTCTGTAACATAGTTTTTTTGTAAGATGTTATTATCAGTGGAGATTGCACAAAGAGTAAAAGGAATATTTTTGTATTATTTTTTACAATGGCATGTGAATCTACAATTATCTCAAGATAAAAATTTAATTTAAAAAAAAAGCATCATATCACAACCAAATGGCATTTATTTCAGTGATACAAAGCTGGTTCAGTATTCAAAACCATCAGTGAAATGTCCTATATTTGCAAGCTATAAAAAATAAAATTACATGATCACATCAATTAAGAGAGAAATCCATATATGTATTAGCAAGGAAAGATCTGAAAATGAAATTAAGAAAACATTTTCATTCACCATAGCATCAAGAAGAACATAATACTTAGGAATAAACTTAATAAAAATATTTAAGACTTACATATTAGAAATTATAATACATCACTGAGAGAAATTAAAGCAGATCCATATAAATAGAAAGGCGGTCCATGTTCATGGATTAAGTCAAGATGACAACTCTCTTCAAATTGATCTTTAAGTTTATTGCCATCCCCATAACATGTTAGCAAACTTTTTGGTGGAAATTGTCAACTTGACTTTAAAATCTATATCTAAAATCAAAGTACCTAGAACAGTCAAAACAATTTTTAAAAGGAAAAAAATTGTTGGAAGACATACAATACCTAGTTTCAAAATGTATTTAGTTGACAGTAATCAGGACAGTGTAGTATTGGCATAAGGACAAAGAGATCAATGGAACAGAGTTGAGAGTTCACAAATGTGTTCTCACAGCTAAGTTTCATTGATTTTCAATAAAGACAAGTCAATGGGGAAGGGTTAGCTGTTTCAAAAAATGGTGCTAGAACAATTGGATGCAAAAAAAAAGTTTAAAAAAATCAATTAGACTTATCCTATTACCTCAAAATAACACTTCAGAACCAAAAGTAAGGGTAAAACTATAAAGTTCTGGAGAAACACAAGAGAACCATCTTCATGACCTTGGGTTGTGTAAAGAGATCTTAGATATGATACTGAAAGTATGATCAATAAAGGAAAAAAATGATCTACTTGATGGCCCAGACTGGGTGAAAATTTGATAAATAATTCATCTGATAAAGGAATTTTACCTGGAATACAAAAGGACTCTAATGACTCAATTAAAAGAAGACATATAACCCAATTTTTTTAATGGAAAAAAATAGATTACAACAAATAAAATATATAAATGGCTTCTGCTATATCAAAAGATACTCTACATTGTTATTCATTAGAGAAATGCAAAGTAAAATCATGAGAGAGCACTATACATCCACTTAAATGGCTGTAATCAATGAGAAACCATGTGAAGTGGTGGTGAAGTTGCTAAGAAATTGGAATCATCATGAATTGTTGGTGGGTGTGCAAAATGTTACAGGCACTTCAGAGAACAATTCTGCAATTTCATAGAAAATTAAACATAAACTTACTACATGAGCCAAAAAGTCCTTTTTCTAGGGACCTAAGAAAAATCAAAACTTATTCTCACCCAAAGACATGTACGCAAATATCACAGCAATGTTAATGAAAATAGTCAAAATGTAGAAAAAAAAAATCCACAAATCTGTTAGCTGGTAAATTGATAAGCAGACTGTAATATCGACATCAGTGTAATTTCATTTAGTAATTAAAAGGAAGGAGTTAGTGATACATGGGTGTCTAAAATATTATGCTCAGTAAAAGGTGTTAGAAGCAAAAGTTATTCTAAATGTCCAGGAAAGGGATATATAGAGAGTTAGAAATCACAATAGTGGTTGGCTAGGGCTTAGAAGTCAGAGCAGAGATTAACTGTGAAAGAGCACAGAAAGCTTTTTATTTTGATGGAAGTGGTGTAAAACTAGATTATGTGATGTTTTCACATTTTTATAATCTACCAAAAAATTATACATTTACAAGGGTGTCAATTATTTATCTCAACAAATCTGTTCAAATATAAATATTGATATAATATGCAGTGCATATTTCATCTGAACAAGTGTAAAATAAACTATTGAAAAAGTCTAAATCCTTCAGTCAACAGTTTTGTGATCCAGGATTTTTATTTGTTTGTTTTGTTTAGCCTAAAAGCCCCCAAACTCTACTCTACTCTACTCTTGCTCCCTTCGTCCCTTCCCTCCCGCCGCCCTTCCTTCCTCCCTTGCTCCTTCCTCCCTCCCTCCTTACTTTCTTTCTTTTTTCTTTCATCTCTCTCTTTCTCTTTCTTTCTTTCTTTCTTGAAGTATAGTTGACATACCCTTTTATGTTGTTTTCAGGTGCACAACAAAGGCAATTCTATACTTTACTCAATGTTCACCACAGTAAGTGTTGATGCAGGATTTTGGTGACTACTCATTCATTGTGTTTTGTTTCCTATATCTCGTGATGAGCATTGCTTATTAGTGTTTTCAAGTGATGAGATTCACTAGATAAGTGCATAATATGTTCAGTTAAACTTAATTTAAAAAAAAAAAACAAATTTCGTGGGTTTTTTTTCAAACCACATTCTTAGACAAGTCATAGATGCCATCATTTTTAGAAACATGGTTCACACTCTAGTGTTTCCTGATGCTTTGGTAGTTCATTGAGCAGGTGAACACACAGATGTATAGCTATCTTTATCAGGAAACATTTGTTTAATGTCCACCTGTGCACATGTCTACTAAATACTAAATTTGTTCATTTTGTATTTTGCATACTCTCTAATGTGGTGTTCTAAAATCATAAAGGAGATGTCAACAATGTTGGAGACAGTCAGATGCAGAGCCAGGGAATGGGAATAAGCTTGAAGAAGTCTTAATTAAAATCAAAGATGCACTGCGTGTCTAAAGTGTGACTAGAGTTAAATCCCATCTTCTAGTCCTTAATATCCAGCTCTAGTTTACTCCTTTTTCTCTGACTTATTGCACATACTTTTATTTTTCATATCAGATTATCACATAAAAACTATTTTATGAATCTTACCTGTACCTAATGACATACAAAACTGCTTAAACACACATGGTCTTTGACCTTAAAGCAAATAATTTAAAACAAGTAACACTTACATGAAAGACGTATGAACAATTAAGTATATATGATTCTAATATTATACTTTAGTTCTTAGAAATATGCTTATTTGTCATTAATATTTTATAAAGATGGTTATGGGCATTCATAAGCATTGAGCCATTTCATTTCACATTACTCTTCATTCACTTTTATAGCTCCATATAAAAATTCCTCAGGCTTTATTTTAAAGAAGTATGGAATAAAGTTAAAACATGACACAAAGTGCTTTCTCTAGAGAGTGTAAAAATTAGGCTTCCCTTTTTGTTTATTTTGTTTTGCTTAGTTTTGAAGTGTTTTGTTTTTGTTTTTTTGTTGTTTTTTTTTTTTAAAGATTTTATTTATTTATTTGACAGAGAGAGATCACAAGTAGGCAGAGGCAGGCAAAGAAAGAGAGAGGAGGAAGCAGGCTCCCTGCTGAGCAGAGAGCCCGATGCGGGACTCGATCCCAGGACCCTGAGATCATGACCTGAGCCGAAGGCAGCGGCTTAACCCACTGAGCCACCCAGGTGCCCCTTGTTTTTGTTTTTGTTTTTGTTTTTGTTTTTTAAGTATTAAATTAGAAGGCCAATCACATTTAACAGCCCTGCCAAATTCTCAGGTGTCTCACTAGGGTTGGAAATCTTAGGTCTTTGCTGAGTCTGACCAAGCAGAGACTCACACAAAGGCAGAGGAGAACAAGAAAATACAGGGGGACAAGGGAGTAAGTATTAATTCCATGGTCATCTTCTCCACTGCAGAGAAAAAATGAAAAATGTTGCCATTAATGAAATCTTATCTTACAAAGGCATGGTATCTTTAAGTAAGGCCAAACACAATGTAAGAATTGCTATGTAAAGAACATATGTTAAATATATAGATCATACAGTCTCATTCTCTGGCTATAAAACCAAGTGATACTTCCATAGAGTCGAAGGAACCTCAGTCAGCATCTGTGTTTGTTGTTCCAAAGTATAATAAGGAGAAGAAGGAGGGCATTATTATTGATCAGAAAAAATTCTTTGATTACTTTTTTAAATAAATGAAAATTATGATATATACCATTACTATACATATGACATTTATAATGTGTGTATTAGATGTCACAAATGTTTAGAGTAAATTAGAGAGGGGTCAAAACACACTAATAAAAGTGTCTCATATTTGAATACCACTTCTTGATACAGGGTGGAGCTTTACTAAAAATGGGACCTATTTTCTAAATCAGCAGGAAGGATTTCTGAAGGAGATGGGCTTACAGATCTTATTAATTCAAAATTGCTATATTTTTTCAGCCTCAGACCATGCATCAGACATTAACCCTCCCATACTCTATTTCCTTTGCCCCCTTCCTTTTGACTCTGGATGATAACAGATACAAAATCAATAGCTGTGTAGAAGAAGCAGATATAACATTCCGAGGGACACTGGAGAGAGGGAATGGAAGCAACAATTCATTTTTCTGTCTCAGTTTAGATTGTATTTATACCACCTGCTATGCCTGTGGGAATGGAATCTATAGTAGTGTCTTTAGACACAAACTTTCTCTTAGTGACTTTCCTTTTTCTATTCAGCGTGATAGCATTTTTTTTTTTTTTCTGGGAAAAGTAGCCTATGGCACTTGGCTGAAGAGATGAGACTTCAATGAGATATAGGAGACAAAGAGTGACAAATTAAAATGACAAGGCTGTCTTATAAGATTGTGATCCAGTGAAATGAAGTATTTCTGGCCCAGTCAATGTAGACAGCATTATGCTATGTGGGAATAGATTGCAAGACCTGGGCAGCCTGTATATGTCTTTGAGATAACTGAATTTGTCACTATCAACACTCTCCCAAATTGTGTCTTTACTGGCTTTTGAGAATAGGAGTATGGACAAAGGTATTCATATAAGTCAAGTATTTAGGGATACTTTATTTTTCCTAAAAAAAAAAAGACTTTAAAAAAAGAAATTTTACTAATATGCTTGTCTCTGGCATGATATTAATCCAAAGAGAAGCTTTGAAATAGATAACTAATAGCCCTAAAAGTGATGGTAAACTTAGGCACCATGTCTGTCGAATGTCTTGTTACTTCTATCCTCTTGTAACTTTACCTGGTAGGTGACCACACAGTCTCCTGAGCTTCAGTCCTGCCCACTGGACCTCTTTACCTAGTGTTAGCACTATTATTCCAAATTCAACAAACATTAAATAAAATTTGTAGGCTTTTTTAAAATCAGTGGAAATGCCATTGAAAATCATCAGACAAAAGTTTACGTTTCCCTTGTATTTAGCTGCTGTACCAAATGGGGAAGGGAAAAAGAGTAGAAGGTTGTAAGCATGCTTGAGTTGGAAGATCTCTACCATGTCCTTCTTCGTCATCACCTATGTGTCCCTCGGTAAATCACCAAATCCTGTAGTTTCTTTACAATGTTTCTTACAAACATTTCCCCCCTTTCCAATCCTTCTGCTTCCTTCCTGACCCAGGTCCTCATTTCTTTTCAAAGTGAGAAATATGATTCATTCAGGGACTCTAATCATGTTATAAAATACTTTCAGTGGCATCCTGAGAATACATGAGAATATTTTTTTGTTCCTTCAATCAAAGTTCCTTTTGATGATTATCATCATTTATATTATCTTAAAAAACTGGGACTATCCCTGGCAGACTGTACTTATTGTCTATTTTGGAAATATTCTAAGATTTCTTGAGGATTCAAGCAAGAAAAAATTACCCCTTCATAAAGCAGTGAATGTCTTCAGTTCTGGATAGCTGCATTTTTCATCTTTGGCTGGCCAGATTTTTAGTTGTTTGTAATTTATTGATGCAAGCACTACAAAAACTGGAAGATGGTTGCTTTTATCAGGTATATGACAGTAGTAGTGTAGCCAGATTATTATACTTGTATCTTTACTTAAATGTTATGCCCATATCTCCCAGTAAGATTATGCATTTCTATTATCATTATTATTATTACTCATTTATATAGTAAGGAGGATGTTTTAGGTGATTTCTATCTTCCAAAACTCAATTCTAAAAAAAGTTTTGTTTTTTTGTTTTTCTTTAAGATTTTGTTTATTTATTTGTCAGAGATTGAGAGAGCGCGCGCATGTGCGCACAAGCAGTGGGAGGGTCAGGCAGAGAGAGAAACAGGCTTCCCTCTGAGCAAGGAGCCTGATTCAGGACTCCATCCCAGAACCTGAGCCAAAGGCAGACGCTCAACCAACTGAGCCACCCAGGTGTCCCTAAAATTTAGATAATTATTTAAAAAGTTGAATAACTGAGTGATGTCAAGCCTAATTGTTGCAGAAATCTTAGAGTCCACCAAATTGAGGCTCTTGAGGCATCTCTTTCATACCCAGCCCTAGGTGTGGGCTATAACAATAGCTCTTTGGATGCAAAAAGGTTTAAGTGGAGTAGTGTTTTGTAATTCATAGAAAAACAAAGGAAAAGTTTAAGATTGAGTTATTTCTTTTGGAAATAAGATGGTCCTTTATACTGAATAAGGAAAGCTTCCATACATATTCCCATTACATGAGAAAATAAAACTACTTCTTAAAGTCCCCATCCTTATCCTATTGTCTTTTTTTTTTTAAATTTAAGCTGTCTTACTCAGTTCCCATTTTTTGATTTTTCCAATGTGTTAGAAAAATAAAAGTTAAATTATATAATGTCAAAACAAAATTTAAAATAATCATGTAAAATGTAAGACCCAAATGTGGCTTATTTCTCAAACCCATGGAGGTTATAAAAATCAATAAACATAATCTTTCTTTTGCAAAGTTATTGTTTTCAAATTATAAATTGCTCCTTACACAAAATTTCCTTTGGAGCCAGTGGAAGAAAAAAATGTGACTTCAACATCAAAGATAACACTGCATGAATGAGCTCAGTGATGGTCATAGTAGACTCAATGGGACTTAAGATGAATAAACAATTTCAATAAATTGAATTAATTAGATTGGGATGAAGTGTGCAAGCAGTCTGTTTTCTGAAATCATGTACAATAACTTGTTCAAGAAGTGCTAGTGTATAATTGCTTGAAGTCAGAGGATAAAAAAGAGAAAAAACTAAAAATCCATTATGTTCATGTTAACAGTCTAACTAAACTAATTAACTGCTATCTGAATTTTCACACCTCTATTTCATGATCTTTCTTGCCTCAAACCTCCAAGCCTCAAAAGCAACAAATAAACAAAAAAGCATTTGAAAAAGAACAGTACTAAATATAATGCAAACCATCCCATTTTGATGGGTTACTCTTATTATTTTTTCCATCTTCATGTGTTCACATTGCCTCACCAACAACCTTGTTGCATATACTCTCTCTATGAACTTCTGTATTCTAATCAGTTATGTGCACACAAATAAAATAATAAATATATTTATTTATTGTGTAAAAATAAAAATATTTTTTACACAGTTATCAACTGTGTTATGTATAAAGCTATCTTTAGATTTAGTACCATGAATTAGAATTCCTAACATTCCAGAAAAGTTTGGAAGATCTTCAGATTCCAACTTTTAAGATAATTGGATAAAAAATATTTCAAACCAAATACCAATACCCAACTCTCTATATTTGTTATATAATATCAAAAACATCTAACAGGCTTTCTGTAGTTTCTACCTAGGTTAGAATCAATTGATTCACATACCTTCACTAACTGGGAACTACTCTTTATATTTGATTTTCAAAGAAAGAGACAAGAAAAGGAAACAAGTTTTCTTAATAAAGAACTTATGCTTATGTAACAGGAAAGTCACCAACAGCCAACAAAAATCAAAAACAGAACTGTTATTTTGAACCATATGAAATCTCCAATATTTGGCTATTTTGTCATATGTAAATGTTTATTTAATACATTTCAACCAGATTTATGTCTGATTCAGAGTTATTCGTTCCCTATACCTTCCAGTTATTGGAGGTATAATAATATATTGAAAGATCTCCAAAAACCTTCAAATTTTCATGTCAAGATGCCAATTTTTCCTTTGAAAACTGAAAAAATATATTCTATAATATATCCTGATTTCCAAATAACACTTTTCTCTAAGTAAATATAAAATGTAGTTTACTGAAGCTTCAGTTATTCTCATATTATCTTATTCTCTTATAGAAGATGTTCTGATATTGCTCAACAATTGGTTTTATACATTTTTTTTGTGATTTACTTTTATAATGTAATTAAGTTAAATTTATTTAAAAGAAGAGATGATACTGATAGTGATAGTATTTTACATTTCAACAAACATATTTTATTTTCAATAAAATAAAATCACTTTATATAATATTTATAACATGTAACATATCATAATAAATAATATTTTACACTGATTTTTTCTTTATAGTTTGAGACACACTTTAGAGTTGTAAACAAACTACCCATGAACAGATTTCTTAGTTCTTAATAAAATTTCTTCCCTTGAATTTTCATTTGTGATTCATGAATAACACTAAATCTGAAATTACACAATCAATTTAAGTAAAATAAGGTCTCACAAACCACAAATCATGTTATATTTATTCTAAGAGTTAAATCTGCTACTAGTCAGTGTCATATCCATGAACTGAAATCTTTGAGACTGATCAGACCCTAATTTCTTATACAGCAATCCCTCTTTCATGCTCTTCAGTATACAGATTGTCTGGCTAATTTCTACAGTCGAGTTTTGACTGTGAAATGGCACTGAAGTTCAGCAGGACACATTTCCTGTCTATATCCATGGCTGTGGTGCAACTGGTAAGAACACTCAACTAATGAATCTAAGGTCATGAGTTCACTACTGTGTGCAATCATTTGCTTTGTTGTATTCAAGGGTTATGGTTCACACCCTTCATCACAAATAACTTTCTTGCATATATATGTTACTTGTCACAGGAGAGGTCCATGTGCTGGAGTTTGGAAGGATCAAAGCAAATCTATAGGCATGGGTGGAGAAATCACTCAATGTGTATGCTTGAGACTGAGTCAATATCTTCCTCACCCAGGATTCCTGCTGTTGTAGGTTCACACATTCTCCATACTCTCCTCTACCCTTCACAGCAAGGTAATAATGGGATTTTCATTTGGAGGAGAGAACCCCTTACTAATTATGTTCTGTCATCCCATTACCCCTATGGTAATGAATGAGTGGCTCTAACAGAATTAGTTCTTATAAATCCTGTTCTTCCAGCCTTTCTGTATGGATTTCGAGTTTTCATTAAGATTAAGAACACAAAATATCTCAAATTAAGAGTCAAACAATACACAAACCCCAGAAATTTTCATACATTATGAAAGAATTTGCAAGAGTCAAAAAAGAAATTTTCCTTTCCAATTATTTATAAAATCATTTAATAAAACTGTATTTTCAAAATCTACTCCCTCCCAGGCTTTAAGACATAATCTCAGGAGATATATATGTACATGTATATTTATTTATTTATTTATTTATACATACAAACTTAGAAATATTTATTTTTGAAAAATATAAACAGAAAACCAACAATACAAAGGAAGATATTTTATAGAGTTTAGAATTAATAATACCCACTCCACTGGCTTTCATTTTCTAATATACTAAACCTTTGCCTATAAGTATTTACATTTTTCAGGCATTAATAAACTTTAAAAAGTAGTCACTGCTGGAATGGAATCCTCCACATATAAAAAGTTGTAATAGCATTTCCAAAAAAAATTCCAAGGCCTAAAATAATAGTGTTAAAGCAATATGAACCAGGCATGTCAATCTTGAAACATCCATGTAAATTTCAGTGCTATTGTGATATTAAAGTACACAGGGATTTCTTACACACGATTCAAATATAGAAAACAGGTATGCAGTTTACATCAATTAAAGAACTTTTGTTAAATAAAAAGAGAAAGAGGAAACTAGAAAATGTACAAGTACAGCATTATTATTACTAAAGAGACCAATGCAAATTAAAATAACAATACTCTACCTGCAGTAAGAGGTTAAAGTACTCAGTGAAGTTTAATGTGAAGACACCTCTACTGTATGACTCTACAATTCTCTACCTGAGTATGCATGCTGTCCAGAGAAATTCTTGCTTCAGTTCATAATGGGGTACGTATAAGCATGCTACTTCAACATTGTGTGTGTGTGCATGTACTTGATGTGTGGAAGCAATTTAAGTGTCCATCAGTAATGTGATAGGTAAGTAAATGTGTGGATAGTCAGAAGTGATAAACCAGAAGTACCTGGAGGAAGAAGAGATCTTAAAATTTATTCCTGAGTGAAAAAATAAAATAAAAAGACAAAACCCAGAAAAGTAAAAGCAAAGACAATAGTATGATAGGCATTATGTAAAAGTAAAAATCCCAGTATACATCTATAGAAGTATTTCAGTATTTTTATGTATCTTAAAAATTCACTTTTTTAGAAAGATTTATTTATTTATTCACTTTGGGAGAGAGGGGCAAAAGGAGAGAAACTTCAAGCAGACTCCCTGCTGAGTGTGGAGCCTGACACAGGGCTCCATCTCACAACCCCGAGATCGCAACCTAAGCCAAAACCTAGAGTTGGATGCTTAAGACACTCAGGTGCCCCACAGCAAGTTCATGTCTCCGGACAATGTGTACCGAGTAGGAAGTGGAAAGGGGAAAGAAAGATGGGGTCGATGGAGAAAAAAATAAATGCAAAATAAAACAGCCACAGACCTTGAAGAAATGGGATATGAGGATGTGTTCTGAGCTGAGAGATTTAACCTGTTTCTTTACATCTGAAGTTGTACAAGAAAAAGAAAAGGAGGAGGTGGAAAGAAGATGCAGATGAAAGAAAAGAGAAGAGACTGAAGCAAACATGTTAGTCTCAGTCTTCCTGAATAGCTAAGGATATAATTTAAGGTAAGTTTTAAACTCAAAGCAAAAGTGAAGTCAGTGTTCTGTGAGCGTGCCCAACACCAGCGCATTCAGAGAGGATGGAAGCGGTCAGTTTACCCTACACTTTCTGCAGAAACACTGCTGGGTCTCATTAATCAAATGCTCCTTACATTCTGACAATGATAGTCTCAGATTTTATTAATTTGGGAATTGTTTTTCTAATAAGGCTATTTGTGTGATGGCATGCCCATGTCGCTTTGAATATATTTGGTGAACTATTAGAATCTTAAAAGACTACAGTGGGTATATTGTGTTTGATTAGAAAAAGTGCCACTGATTGCCCTACAGCTAAACTCTTTATTAATTTGTACCATGCAATTTCTAGTTTGAAATTCATAGGCATTTAGAAAATTAATCCTTCACAGAGAGAGGATAATTCAGGTGGTGAACTTAGTAGAAAGAAGGTCTTTGGGGTATTTACTTTGGACACATTATCCCCAGCAGACCTGAATGAAGAGCACTCTCTGAACCATTTGCTGCAAAAAATCCTTTCAGTAAGGCAAGTTCAGACATTGGCCTTCATCAGCTTATGGTGGATGAATAAATTTTGCATTTACATACTGTTTTGCATTTTAGTTTTAAAGTATGTTACATAGTACACTTGATTAAAGTGGGCAGAAGTATATCATCTTGGGGACTGGGGCAAAGCAACTGATGGCACTGACCAACCACAAATACGCATGCACACACACACACACACACACACACACACAAACAAAAAAGCCCCCCATTCTTTCTCAGTGGTAGAAATTAGTTTTGACAGGAAAATCTTTCACCAAGAAGCCAACTGTGATATCACAAGCATATGATTACTGGCAAATTTTCTGCCAGCCAGCTCTGTAGAAACTTCAAGCTGAATTACATTCTTGGTGATTTTTGGTTTGATTCTCAGAGAAGTTTCTTGGCATAAATATCAAAGTGCAGAATTGAGTCGGGAGCAAAAGTACATGAAATAAAAAAAGGTTTTCATAGAAAAGGGAGGGGGTGATTAACTCTTATCAAATAACAATTACTTAAAGTTCTATGTTTCTTTCATACAACTCAAAAGACCAAAAATAAATTCACAGGAAAATAATAAAATTAGTGTATATGCATCCGGAAATACTGTTCAAGGAGTGATTATCTCTAAAATTTTTTCAGAGTATGGACAGGTAACACTTTGGAACTGAACTCAGTCTTAACTAGTATAGTGTAGTTGTATACTACATACATTTATGTGTATACCTACATACTTATTTCTCAGAATACACAACTCAAACAGAGATGCATGTAATCCATACATATCCACATGTAAATGTGTATGTGTGCATATATAGGCATACCAGATGGTTCCCTGCAGAATAAAACCACAAATATTAGTGAAACTTTAATTAAACAAATACAAAGGTATCTTCAACTTTGCAAGGAATCTATCCTCAATTGTCTAAAGAAAAGCAAAAACTGTCAGGTATATTTTTAAAATACAGTTTTTCTTATTATATTACCATTGTCTATGTTGACAAAGGTTCTTAGGAAAATTAATGGATGGCACTTTATGACATTTCTTTTCAAGTTTGTGGTTTCTTCTTTTTCCATTAATATATTCTACTAATGTGTCTAAAATGAATCACGAAGAAGCTGATTTTGTAGCTGATGATCTTAGTACTCACAAAGCTGTTAGTGATTTAAAACCCTCTCCTCAGCTGAGGAGAATGGCCAAGGATGTCTATTTCCTTTGTGTTGTTGCTGTTTTCAGAAAAAGAATTGGATCTTAAAAATAATAACAACCACAATTTAAAATATAAAAATAAAATAAGACAACAACAACAACAACTATACAATTCCTAACGACTACCTATCCTGGAGACTGTGGAGCTATAAATTAATGATTTGAACAAAGTTACGCAGCTGATCAACACAACTTGGGGCATAAAATGTTCAAGGTGTGTCGGTGTGCGTTTTGACTGTTTACTCATTAATGATAGTTTCTGGATAGAACTTCCCAGGCTTCAGCTAAGTTTACATCTGTTGTATCTGCGTATGAGATGGAGAACCCAGATTCCTTTCTGATAATGAGATAAGAGCCAAGGATGACCAACTCACCGCAGCCGATCCTCATGCCGAACACTTGATTTGGTGGTACTTTCTTAATCTTTGTTTTAAAATAAACTAATACAGTCTACTAATAATATGGTCTATGATTTTCCTAAATAGGTATTGTGGGGAAAGGGTCTGTTTTAGAAATAGGTAGGTTATAGATGGGGGGTACACTCGGATCTTAGGGCTGTAGCACATCTGTGGCCAATTCTGAACCAATTTCTCCCGCCTTTCAGCCATAGCCTCTGTGCTATGTTGGCAGGTTTGTAAACATCTTAAAATAACGAAGTGGGTGAGAGGGGTGGGGAACACTGATACAGTAGCAACCAGATTGATAGGCACACCACATTATTATCTTTTATTCCTGATTTTTTTAAAATGCACATATTATTAATTTTCATAGCATGTATAGAAGAAGAAAAAGGATGATTTAAATGTCTATTATCACCTATTATCTGGGACTACATTAAGGAGGTGTTGGTCGGCTTGGCTTCATTTGTCCTCCAGACGCTACAGAGACGTGAGGCCAGGCCAATTGGGGTTAAAGCAGGCAGGGAACTGGTACAGCTGGGGATCATTAAGAGTGATCAAGGGCCAGCCAGAAGAAAAAGTCAGCTGAAAACAAGGCTGAAAGCTTTTCCAGGCAGAGCGGCGGAGTCATGTGCACTCAGGAAACAGCCTAACCCCATCCAGCGAACTTTGTTGATTTAATTAGATTTTGTTTAAAATTCCAAAGTAGGAGCAGCTTGGTCAGCTTTGATGCAAAAATTGGCAGGGGAAACTATCGTTAATTTTCAAAAGTAATATTATTGGGGCATTTAAGCAATGTTAAAAATCTTTGTCATGGTTTAAAAAAATGCAGTACAGCACACAAATACCTCCTTGTTAATGAAATATTATCATTTTTCCTTGTCCAATTAACGCATAGATTGTGGATTTTATTGCAAGCCTGTTCATTTATGCACTTTTAATTTATTGGCTTTCCTCCTGTCTCTATCTCACATTTCCACTCCCTCACAGTACTTTCTGGATGACTTTCCAAATAAATTATTTGCATTCAAATCCTTGTCTTAGAGCGTATTTGGTGAAACTAAATCAAGACGCAAAAATCCTAGTAAGTACTTACATTTGACCCTTAGCTCACAGGATATTTCAAGGATCACATCTGATAATATATGCAAAAATCATTTGTAATAGTCAAGCGATACAATTGGAAGTTATTCAAAGACCCCCGCATTCATCTGTGTACCCATTATAATTTGCAGAATTATCAAAATGGAGGAATTTAAGAAATGTCTGTGTAAAAATGATAGAACTATGATGCTTACTTGGCCACGTAAAATAATTTCAGAACTAAAAGCCGGGTTGCTGTTCTCATGGTAACACACGCATGAGCAATGCTGCTGCAGAGTTCTCCCTCTGTGCTTCTGTGAGTCTCATGTGACACAAAACTAGGGAAAGGGAGGCAATGGAAGGCACAAATAGTGTCAGCTAAAACGAAGAAGTCCTTACCTATGCTAAACTTTGCTTACAAAAACATAGCTCCGAGGAAGACAAGCAAACAAACACAATTCTGAGTCCTAGAGATCAAGGCTAGGTTAAAACCAAGTAAGATGTTGAAGGAGAAGGACTCTGTTCATTTCCAGTATTTTCTTTTCTTTTTTTTTTTTTTTTTTAATGGAGTTTTGGAAATTTCATCTCTTCTAGAATTTGCCGGTTTAAGCATAGCTTACACCAGCGGTTCTCAAAGTGTGGTCCTCAACCACAAGTATCAACACTATCAAAAGTAGAAATTCCCTTTTTAAAAAAAAAATCAGGGGAGGTGGGGTTATGGACATTGGGGAGGGTATGTGCTTTGGTGGGTGCTGATCCACAGACCTGTACCCCTGGGGATAAAAATACATGTTTATAAAAAATAAAAAATTTAAAAAAAATCAATATTTACATATATCCAATATTTACATATACTCAATATTTACATCACCACAAGAAGACCAGTTAACATCCCTCATCATACATAGTTACAAATTTTTTTCTTGTGATGAGAACTTTCATCATCCACACTTCTAGCAATACTGTACTGTTAACTATAGTCACTGCATCCCCATGACTTACTCATGTTAAAGCTGGAAATTTGTACATCTCTCTTCACTCATTTCATGTAACCCCAATGTACTGCTTCACACAGCCACCAATCTGTTCTCTATATCCATGAGCTTGTTTTGTTTTGGTTTTAAATTCCATACATAAGTAAGATCATATATTTATCTTTTGAATATGACTTATTTCACTTAGCATAATGTCCTTAAGGTCTATCCATGTTGTCATAATAGGCAAGATTTCATTCTTTTTTTATGACTGAATAAAATTCTATTCTCTCTCTCTCTCTCTCACTCTCTCTCTCTCATACACACACACACACACACACACATCTTTATTTATTTAGCCATCAGTGGACATTTAGGTTGTTTCCATGTCTTATATATTTTATTTTTAATTATTTTTAAAAATCTGAGACAAAGAGAGAGAGCGGAAGCAGGGAGGAGGGTCAGAGAGAGAGAGGGAGAAGCAGACTCTCTGCTGAGTAGGGAGCCAGATCTTGGGCTTGATCTCAGGACCCTGAGATCATGATCTGAGCTGAAGGCAGACACTTAACTGACTGAGCCACCCAGATGCCCTTGCATGTCTTAGATATTTTAAACAACACTGCAGAGAACATGGGGGTACATATATCTTTTCAAATTAGTGTTTTCATTTTTCTTTGGGTAAATGTTGGATCATATAGTTCTATTTTTAATTTTTTTGAGGAACCTTCATACTGTTTTCCACAATAACCACACCAATTTGCATTCCCAACAGCTCGTAAGTGTTTCCTTTTCTCCACATCTTTGCCGACACTTGTTATTTCTTGTCTTTTTTTATAACAGCTATTCTAAGATGTGTGAGGTGATATCTCATTGTAGTTTTGATTTGCATTTTTCTGATAGTGATGTTGAATATCTTTTCAATTTGTTGGCTACTTGTCTTCATGGAACAATGTCTAGTCAGATCCTCTGCCCATTTTAAAAACTCAGATCGAATTTTTTGTTACTGAGTTGTGTGAGCTCTTGATACATTTTAGATATTTAACACCTTTTCAGATCTATGATTTGCAAATATTTTCTCCCATTCCATAGGTTGTCTTTTCATTTTGTTGATGGCTCCCTTTACTGTGAAAAAGGAAAATTCTTGAGCCTCACCATACATCTACTGAATCAGAAGCTCTGGACTTAGGGCTCAGTAATGTGTATTTTAATAAACCTTCCAGGTGATTCTGACATTTAAAGTTTTGGAAACTCTGGCCCATAGTGATCTCTCTAGATAAAATAAGAATGCCTCTGGTTTAAAATGAAAGTTCTAGAAAAACATCTATCCTTCTAAATTTCTGTTGGACCAAAGCTTGTCTATTTCTGTTTTTAGAGCATCTAAAATTCAGGATCTAAGCTGCATTATGCAACTTCTGAGTGCCAGAGCAATAGGAGGAAGCACTAAGGATTTCTAGGAATAAGACACTGGAAACCACTGGGTCCTGAATAACCCACTGAGGGTAAGGGAGAGCAGAAGCCTATGCACATCTATCTCCCAAAGTGGGCAAAGCTAACTTAGTGGTGGGAAAGGATGTTTCTTCCAAATGGGCTCTGCAATGGTGTCCGGATGGGGAAAGAAAGGTCTTGTTGATCTTGTTGATGCATAGGTCCTTCCCCCAGCCCATCTCAATGATATTATGTGTATCATTTCCTTGGGAAAGAATATCACTTATATTATTCTTGGTATTGGTTATATTGCTTGGTAAAAGTCCTGGTGTGACCTCTGAATGGTCATTCCCAACATTCTTAGTAAATACTAGTTCTTAGATAAATAGAAATCTGTATTTTATTTAGAAAGTACATGCAAATTGGATATAATGGCAGTTTATTTATATTTAGTAATGTGCTTGTTAATATCTTTAAACTCAATATTTCCATGACCAATTTGATGCTTGTACACTGGGGCATTAAACTTGGGATGGCATTAGTATTTGGGATCCTCACATTAAGCTAAAGAGGGGAAATTGAAGACAATATGAAGGAAAGAAGTAGAAATAACCAGAAGATTTGCAAGCAGGCTAATAAGGAAAAATGAAGGAAATTCAGATTAAATAATTTACAGAAGGAAAGACTAAAGGGCAACCTACTATTTTGCCTAAATCTTATGAGAAATAGTCATTAGTAATTTGTCTCCTTCGATGGCAAGAATGAAAACAACATAAATTACAGTGGGTAGGATATAGGCTAACTATGACAACCTTCTTGGAATTAGGATTAACACTGAAATGCCTCAGAATGAATGGAATTGGACTTCTTCAGTTGAAAACTGGGCAATGACTTGAAGAAAAGGAAGCTTGAGCCTTGTAATCTCTAGTCCAGGTGTGGAGTGGACCCCACTCCTAGAAATGTAATAAATGGTAAGGTATCATGGGAAAGGTCCACTTCTACTTCACAAATGGTTCAACTCCAGTTTCTCATGGATGCTAAAAGGGGATTTACAGTCTCCAATTTAGGACGCCTTGGGATCAATGACCTATTTAGCCAAATCTTCACTGTTTGTTTTTTCCTAAATTTGACCATTATAATTCCCATATCCAAATATTGATGTTTGTATGTTCTCTGTTTGAGAAATTTTCCATGAAAAAAAGATTATTGAATTTTGTAAAACTCTTGTTGAGATCTAAGGAAATTGATTAGGTTACTATTAACTCCTTTACTAAAAGGAGTATTCTTTTTATGATGGAGAGGTTGAGAATATTCATGCCTGAGAGGAAGATCTACAGATGCCCACTGGTATTCAAATCCGTATAACTTTCAAACTCAATAGAAAATTTGAAATGTTGTGTTTATACTTCAACTGTTTTCATATAACAAAGGAGTTGAGTTTAATAAATCAAAAATAAATTTGTTTCACTAAGAAGACTCTTAACATGTTTTAAAGTGAAAAAGATATATTAATCTTTGATTTCTTTAGGAGTTCCAGAGAATCTGAAATATTCTCTGTGTGTATGCAGGAGGGTGGCTCAGTATGTGCTTATGTACGTGTATCTAAGGATGCACCCTGTACACCCATATTTCAGATGTCTAAATAATTATTAAAAAGAGAATCTTATAAGAAGAGTGATTCCAGGACATGGCTGATGTAGATGAAATCTTAAGACTTGATAAATGATAGAACACTGGAGAAATATGGGTTCCAGGTTTATTAAATCCTGTATTTTTAAGTAGAGAACAGTCTTGTGTTATGTAACCAATCAGAAAAGCATAGAACAGAATCGAAACTACAGTAAAAATAATTGGATTTCAAACTGATAGGCTCATAAACTTGTATTCTGCAGTTTTAAGAGTTAACATAAAACTATTACACATCCACTTAGATAATAATGATTTGAATGTTTTCACGATTATCATTGCATTATTTTATTAATCTTTGCACATCTGTTAAATAACATTTACAACACAACTATATAAATCCATTAAATAGATAAATGTTTTGATTATCTTTTATTGTTTATTTTTTATCTTCAGGGATTCATTACATTGACTATACCTTTCAAAACATAATCTACAGCTTAATTAAGCCTCACAGTTATAAATTTTGAGCCAACATATTAAGAGAGAAGTTATTGCTTTTGGGGGTACAATATTACTAATGAATGTTTTGCTCTGTGACACCACTGTTGGTATAAAATTCTAAGTCTATCCAAAAGAAACTGTCCTTGATTTCACTATTCAGAGATCATAAGTCAACTTTTTATGTACTATAAGCTTCTTAGGAACAAAATCCAAACCTATTGATGGCTGAGTAAATTTCACAGCTTGTAGAAAAGACACATATCATTGTAATGTGTGAAATTTTAATCAAAAATGTTATGAAGGAGAAAGGTAAACTGACTGCTATAATTAATGTGTTCTGACACAGAGATTTAGCTGGCACATTTGTGGACCGTGCTGTGCTCTGTTAACCGTTCCATTGCTTAAGGACTGTCAGAGTTTGAGGAGCTCCTGCGTTAACGGTTTCACCGCTCGACACATTTTCCTAGAGCGTCAGCTTTGTCATGGTTTGAAATTTCACGTCATTTCTTCCTTGGCTTTTCCATTAATATTTAGTTAGGTGTCATGAGGGTCTGGTGACAGGGTATGGTATCTTCCCTTTGTAAGGAGCTTCCTTTAAAATTAAACTACAGAAACACTGCTTTCAAAATGAATCATCTTCTGTTTTGTTTCTCTGCCATATAAATATTATCCAGTGTCTTAAAAGTGAAAGCATTGAGTAAAACTAATTGAGGTAATGAAGAGAGTAGGGACCATACCTTCATGTAACACACCAAAATATTTTCTTATTTTTGCCACCTATATCTCACAATTAAATAACATACTTAGTCTCACAAAGCAGACAAGATATTTCTCCATAGAGGAAATATGCTCTGATTTTTTAAAAGAACGTCTGCTATATTTACAAGTTGGAAGTAGCATCAGAATCATGAACTCTTTGTAAAGTGGTGCTGTGATATTCTTTCATGCCAGACACTGGGTAAGATGGGGGTTTCATGCCAGACGCTAGGTTAGGTGATGGCTCTGTATTTCAGAGAGATTCTTCTGAAAATTATAGATTGGGTTCTTGGCTCTGCTGTGTCAATCTACTTGCAGAGATCTACTACAAACTCTCTCAGAGCACTGCCAGGGAGGTTGTGCACTAGACAAAAGACATACCTGAAAGGGGAAGACAGATATGCCACTTAAATTAAATAGGAAATGAATTGGCCAGCAAGCTGGCATGTCTGCTGAGACAAATCATGGACAACATGTCTCTCAACAACAAAACTTATTTGTTTGCTCTTGCCAACAGATTCATCACTGCCCAGGCAAAACAGGCAAAATACATTAGTGTCATGGTAAACTGATAAAGAGAAGTGCCTCAATCTAGCATCCTCAATGGTGAAAGTCTTAGGGCAGTATTGATCTGTGTTATATAAATCTTGTTTTCTGTCTGCAGAAGTGAATCAGGAATGACCCGTAAGGTTAACAAACATTGTAATGTCTTTCAGCTGGGGCAGATGCCTGTGAGTTCCACACATTGTATTTGGTCAAGTTCCATCTTGTCATTTTACCGCCAAGAAGCTTAACTAATTGCTGGCAATCATAAGAATGTTTGACGGAAGGAGAGAATTCCTACAATTTTTACCCTCTCTCCCATCCCCTCTTTTTTTTCCCCCCTTAAGTCTTAACAAGCAGTCAAAGCCAAGTAGCGGAAAACAATCAACACTGAATTAGTCAGCAGGAGTCTTCACTTAGCTGAAAGTTTATGTAATTGGCATGTCATGTTCCTACATTGCCAAGAACAGACCTGATTAAGCTGATGCACTTTGTTTCAGGAAAGTTTGACAAAGAAAGCTTCTCCTCCTTTTGAGTTGCATGTCAGGGTATGTACTTACCATGATTTTCTTCTGTTCACAAGGAACTGAAGGCTAAATGTATACTCTGTGAACTGATGAAATCAAAGCTGTCACCAAAACAAGGCCTGACAAAATAGGTGTTTGGGGGGAAAGACAGAACAGTATCGGTGATAAAAGATAATCATCAATGAAAAGAAAATTTATTAGCAAAAGTACAATTCCCTATGCATAAGAGCCTGTTTTACTTTATAAACAGAGCACTCTTAAAGGAATGGCAAATCCGATCTTATTTTGTGACGGGGGTTCACTTGACCATATACGCTTTCTCCATAGGCGATGTCTTATGCTTTTACTTACAAAAAATGGTTCCTGCAGTCTTAACAAGTTTTTACAATGGAAGCTCTCTTTAGAGACTGATCGGCCATCTGAATTTTGTCTGCTAATTTTTTACAAGGCTTTGTTAGGCTGTGTGTGATGATTTTGCCCTTATTTGGAAAGTCTGCCCTTACGATGAAAAAACAAATGCCTGGCATTGGAAAAGACTCTATAAAGCTTGCGATATTTTATTTGTATTTGCTCACACGAGTGTCTCCTTGTCATAACCCTAAATCAAATAGTAGATTTGAACTTGGCTTATATTATTAAAGCTACAAAACAACAGTGACTGAAGGAGCAGTCCACGCATCTATTACGTCATAGTTGATAGTATAAAGGCAAGATTCAGGGAACTAATGGAGTTTCTTTTCTTCTCCCCTTTTGTCATAGAAAGGTCAAGCTGGTTTTCAACATTTTTATGTATGTCATTCTCAATATAGTAACAGAATCTCTTATGGAAAACAATGTAAGTAAATGTCTCCACGATGCTACTAGTCACCTGATCAAAAGCCAATGTTGAAAAACACTTCTAATGACTGTCTCTTATGCATCAGTGCACCTACTAATGAGCTGCCAGAAAAGGCTTTGTAAAGCTTTGCTAAGATAGAGCAGGAATGTGAGAAGCCTGAGATATAACTTCCCTGCTGTGATCCCTGCCTTTCTACTAACAGGGAGCCTAGACTTCGAGCTGCTAATGAGCGTGCTGGAGAGAGTGTCCAAACCAATGCAGGCTGGAGACAATTCACCTGTCTGCTTTCAGATCCAGGGTATGATGCATGACAGTAAGACACTCGGTAGTAGCTTTTCTTTAAATAATTTAGATATTTATTGATTTTTCCCTCTCTACCCCCCATATTTTTATTTAGTCCCTGCATTTCACTTTCTTCCAGTGATTTCCAGCACCATCAGAGAAAAAGGGATAGGAATTGTTCTATCGCCTTCCTCCCCCACCCACATATATATGTATATATATACATATATATATATAAAAGAAATTAATGTCATCATGTCATCTACTAGCAATATGGAATACCTAATTAGTTTTTCTGTAGGAAAGAGAAATATGTGCTTTTCAGAGGTGATATTTATAAAATGAAGCAGTTGAAATTAATAGCTTTTTAAAAGCCAAAATATGGCTTATTTGAATTAAAGGAATTCAAAATATGGCATATATTTTGACACTTAAAACAATGTATGGCACAAGTTAAAGACTTTCTCCCTCTAGCAGTGCTTGTTCAACATCTTTATCCACCGCAAAACCCAGCAAGATCTTTATAAAGAACACTTATTTAACTTGGGTTGTAGAAATTCCTGGCCTATAAATGAAATAGTTAACTGCAGGATACCTTTCAAGTTCAATGCTAAGCTGTTCACATTACAGGTTTTGATGCTATGCTTCCTTTCAGTTTTCCTAGAGGCTATTTTACTAGTTAATTTTTTTTTTTTTTTAGTCAAACAAAATTACAGAATACAAACTGTGTAATTTCACCAATTTGCAATGCCACAGTTATCCCAGGAAGAGAATCACCATCCCTATCCATTAATTACAATCCTGACTATCTTCTAGCATCCCAGGAGGCAGCCTATGTGGTTCACAGGGGCTAGTGCTATCTATCCCTTCCAGTGCCAATGTTCCTATTTTCCACAGCTCACCCTTGCTTTTTCTCAGGTTGATACAACATGCCATGGGAAATCGCAAGCTCTGTGGCAACTGGGGAGATAAGAATGCTGTGTGCCTCCGTGGCATCTTTTATCCAAGGATCTCCAAAGAGCTTTATAGACAGCTATATTTTAATCCTCTGGATAGCCCTGTGAGATAGGTATTAGCCCCACGTCACAACAAACACAGCTAAAATCGGGGAGCATCTACCTGCCTCTCAGCCCCTGAACCCTTCTTGCTGTTGGATATGGTGCAAGAAGAGAGTTTGAATTCTGAACCTAGTTCTGACAATGTGGGGAGCCAGCTGGTGGACACATTTCCTGCCAGAAAATTTATGAGTTCCCCAAGAAAGTGGGCTGCCCATAAATACTTCTCTTAAAAAGAGAAGAGAAGAGAAGAAAAGAAAAGAAAAGAAAAGAAAAGAAAAGAAAAGAAAAGAACAAAACACCAGAAATATAAATAATGTTATAAATATTTGAAGTAACAACTATATTATAACAGGCTTGATTTGGAACTTTGTCACCAAGAAATCCTTACCTTCTCAAACTTCGTATTACAAAGTATCTATTTTATTTCTTTATTTGGTAAACACCTTGCTGAAAGAGCAAGAAGAAATAGTAGAGATGAACCAACGAAGGTTTTTGAGTAAATCTCAACTCTGTTGTAGAGAGCTACCCAACATGTAGAAATCAACTTCTTGCTCTCAGGATACGTTAAGAGGAAAGAGAAAACTAGTTAAATTTATCAACATAAATGACATGCATGTTAAATGTCCTTTTGAGAATTTCAGTAAGTATAGTGATAGAATATTGAGAAAACGTCTCTTTTTATCATGCTGTTTGTGGAATTCTGTCATTGTGTATCCACACCTAAAAGAAATATAAATTCTTAAGTAATATATTATTTTTTCTTAAGGGGCAATCTTGAAATATTATGGAATGTTCTTTTAGGTTTGCTGAGAAACCCAGGAGCATGTTAAATATAACATCGTCATTGTCCTTTGGAACTCTACATTTCATATGTAATATTTTGTTTTAGCACGAAGATTTTCTTTTCTATTTTCAGCTATTTGTCAAAATATTATACACAAATTTTAAATATACAGTTTTCTTTAAGTTTTCTCTTATTTTAGACCAATATGATTTATAATATCCTTTGCCACTCAGTGCCCAAATATTTCAGAACCTAAAAAAATACTAATAAATAAATTATTAAAACTCTAAGAAAACCTCCCTTCATTTCTCTTATTTTTCTCAGAATCTGGGCTTGTGGAGAAATGCAAGTAAAGCACAATGTTATCTTAGTCTATCAATAGATAAGCCACATTCTTCTCTAAGCAAGGGAATTTCCTGACAATAAGTTAGGTCCTTGAAAAGAGATGTTCATTCTTGAGCCACTAGGGTCCTATTATATACGTATCATATTGACTGGTTCCTTACACTCAGTTTAAATTTTTATATATCCCACTTCTCTCAGTAAAACACTTGAGCAAGCATCCTTAATATATTTGCATTTATAGATAAATTATACATCTATGTTACTGTACTCAAAATATATATTCTAAGATACACATGAAGAGAATATTGAGGATGGGAGAAAATAAAGGAAATATATTAATATCTTCTTTATTTATTAATAAGACAAAACATATTCTGTTTTTAGTAATTGTATTGATTATAATGTTTGAGTGAGTTCTACATAACTGGATATGATTCCTTATTTTTGGAAATCTTACTTAAAGACTTGGTGGTATAGCAGTATCTAAAAACTGGCTCTAGGGGCAGCTGTGTGGCTCATTGGGTTAAAGCCTCTGCCTTCAGCTCAGGTCATAATCCCAGGGTCCTAGGATCGAGCCCCACATTGAGCCCCACATGGGGCTCCCTGCTCAGTGGGGAACCTGTTCCCCACCCCACCCCCCCCCCCGCCCCCCCAACACCACCCCAGCCTCCCTGCCTACCTTTGATCCCTGTCTGTCAAAAAAGTAAATAAAATCTTAAAAAAAAAAAAAAGAAAGAAAGAAAGATTGGCTCTAAATTCAGATTATTCTGGTACTTGGTTTTACTTTTTACCATAGCTGGAAACAATACCTCATGAAGTTATTACAAAAGAAATGCATTTATGGAATCATTATACTGGTTTTCAAATTCCATCCCCAAATATGCAAACATTTACATTTAAATGTTGATCATAAATTTACATGTGTCTAATGACAATTATTTTGGCATTTAGTTGGATTGAATAGCATTTTAATATTTTTAATGAATAGCTTCAACATTGCTGAAACTCTTTAGATTTCAAGACATGTTAGAAAATTTTCCTGCCGAGAATTTTTTTTTTTTTTTTTTTTTTGGTGCAAAATGATGGTTTATTAAAGCATGGGGACAGGGGTGCCTGGGTGGCTCAGTGGGTTAAGCCGCTGCCTTCGGCTCAGGTCATGATCTCAGGGTCCTGGGATTGAGTCCTGCATCGGGCTCTCTGCTCAGCAGGGAGCCTGCTTCCCTCTCTCTTTCTCTGTCTGCCTCTCCATCTACTTGTGATTTCTCTCTGTCAAATGAATAAATAAAATCCTTTACAAAAAAAAAAAAAGCATGGGGACAGAACCCATGGGCAGGAAGAGCTGCTGCCCCGGGTTGTGAGGGGTGGCAGGTTATGTACCCTGCGGTTGGGGGAAGGTGAGGGGAAGGGAGGTGTCAGTGGAGTTTTCATATGCTAAAGAGGGCCTACAAGGTGCCAGGATGTCCGAGGCCTGCCGGTGGCCTTGCCCTTGCCCTTGCGGCTTGATCAATGTTATCTTTAGACCAGCCATTAACATTAAGATAGTTGGGAGACTTTTTGGTGGGATGTCACAATCCTGCTATCAATCGTCTTTGTCAGTGAGATTTAGGACATTTGTAAGCCAAGGGAGACTCCTGTCTAGCAGGATTGAATTCTTTAAGTAAACAAAGATGCCTCTTTGTAGAAGATACATCACTTTGACAACAAAATCCCAAAATGACAAATCACCTCCAAATATCTCCTTTCAAAATTTATTATATATTTTTTTTCAAATGAAGTTTCTTTATTATTCATTGGTATAAATACATCTTTATTTAAAGATATATACGGAGTGTTTTTATTCTTTGGGGGTAAAAAGAAAGTCAACTAATCATCATGTCACTGGAGCCACTTGTCATCATCAATGAATATGGAATACTTCTTTCTTTAATAAAATAAAAAGACGTTTTTTCTAAGAACTTTCTTGTAAAATAACCAGTGAATATTTTCATGGCATTCTTTATGTCTTTCAAAATTACTATAAAGATTTTACTTTTTCTAAAAATTTTTTTTTAATTTTTAATTTTTTATAAACATATATTTTTATCCCCAGGGGTACAGGTCTGTGAATCACCAGGTTTACCCACTTCACAGCACTCACCAAAGCACATACCCTCCCCAATGTCCATAATCCCACCCCCTTCTCCCAAACCCCCTCCTCCCAGCAACCCTCAGTTTGTTTTGTGAGATTAAGAGTCACTTATGGTTTGTCTCCCTCCCAATCCCATCTTGTTTCATTTATTCTTCTCCTACCCACTTAAGCCCCCATGTTGCATCACCACTTCCTCATATCAGGGAGATCATATGATAGTTGTCTTTCTCTGCTTGACTTAATTTCGCTAAGCATGATGCCCTCTAGTTCCATCCATGTCATCGCAAATGGTAAGATTTCATTTCTTTTGATGGCTGCATAGTATTCCATTGTATATATATACCACATCTTCTTTATCCATTCATCAGTCAATGGATATTTGGGCTCTTTCCATAATATGGCTATTGTTGATAGTGCCACTATGAACATTAGGGTGCTTGTGCCCCTTTGAATCAGTATTTTTGCATCCTTTGGGTAAATACCTAGTAGTACTGGGTTGCAAGGTAGTTCTATATTTAAATTTTGAGGAACCTCCATATGGTTTTCCAGAGTGTACCAGTTTGCATTCTTACCACCAGGGTAAGAGGGCTCCTCTTTCTCCACAACCTCACCAATATCTGTTGTTTCCTGCGTTGTTAATTTTAACCATTCTGACAGGTGTGAGGTGGTATCTCATTGTGGTTTTAATTTGTATTTCCCTGGCGATGAGTGAATGGTGAAATTTGGACAAATTTCTTTATGGGATTCAAAGCACTCCTATGTAAAACCAATATATTTTAGATCTCATATATTATTTACACTACTAGATGATGGTCAATTTTGGTTTTTATCTTTTTTTTCTATTTTTTAATTTAAATTATTATTATTTAACATTCAGTGTAATATTAGTTTTAGGTGTAGAATTTACCAATTCATCACTTCTATACAACACCCTACGTTCATCACAACAAGTGCCCTCCTTAATCCCCATCACTCCTTTAGCTCATCCTCCACCCACTTCCCTCCACCGACCCTGTTTGTTCTCTATAATTAAGAATCTATTATAGTTTGCTTCCTTCTCTCTCTTTCCCCACCATGTTCATCTGTCTTGTTTCTTAAATTCCACAAATGAGTCTAATCATACAGTATTTGTCTTTCTCTGACTTATTTCACTTAGCATTATACTCTTTAGCTCAATCCATGTTGTTGCAAATGACAAGATTTTATTCTTTTTATGGCTGAGTAATATTCCATTACATATATGTCATATATATATAAAATATATGTATTATATATATCTTGATCTTTCTTAAATTTAATTTTCATTTTCTAGAAATGTTTAAAAAAGAAAAGAGTGGATGAGTATCAAATTTCTGGAGCCTTGCATTTATCAAAAATGTGTTTTGTTTCACTGTGCCCCCAGTGGCATTCTGCAACTGACTCTTAACCATTTTACAAATGCTATTTCTCTATTGGTGACTTATACTTCTTATTTGCTCCTATGTTTTCTTTTCTTCTTTTTAAGAATGCCTTGAGTTTTATATACTCCAATAGAATGTGAACTCCATGAAGGCAAGATTCTTTCTTATTCATTACCATGACAAAATCCCTGAGACAATATGGAGTACATAGTAAGCACTCAATACATATTTGACTAATAAATGAATCAAATTCTGTTAGAAAAATATGGCCCTCCTAGATTTATTTTATGTGACTCCTTACTTTTTGTTCAAGTATTCAATCTTTTTTCTTTAAGCGTTCAATCTTTTTGATGTTTTACTCTATGTTCAAGGAATTTTTCAGTAAATTTTGTAAATTGCTATTATTATTATTATTACTATTATTTTGACAATCAGTTCAATTTCAGGAACTATTTCTGGTTCTTTGCTCCTTTTTCATGGAAGCATGTTCTTGTGTTATGATGCAATATCATCTCAATGCTCTTTGAGGAGGTATATTTGGAATTCTTTGAACATCCCTGTTCATTTTCTCTGCTACTGCTGATCCTAGTTTATCTGTTTCTTTATCTCAGTCTTCTTTTCAACTATTGTTATTCCCTAGGTCTTATCATTATTTAGCGATTTTTTTTATGTGTGAGTGAAAAACTAATTTGATTATATAGGTAGTTTATGTGGGCTTCTCTTATATCTTATAGCCCATCACCTGATTTAAGAGGACTGACCACAAAACCTATGTGAGTGGACACCGTTTAACAATTGGAGGCCTTCATTTCAGTATAGCAGGCAAGACTTGCCACACTATACTGCATGCCACATATCAATACTAAAATGTTCTACTCTGAAAAATCAATATTCTGTTCTAGGATGTATAGAGAGATATGATAGAGATATGAATAAATATATGTATTTGAATAATACTTTTTAAATTAGCTAGCCCTTCTTTATCCATAAGTTTGATTTTATGTGTGTCACTTTTAAGAAATTCTACAAAATGGTTGTTTCTCTTATATTCTTGTCCTCTGATTTCCTATAGCTTGTACCTCAGAATTTTTAAGTGTTTTTTCACTTGTATGCTACTATATAATCAACTCAATGAGTCTGACTGAAAGAAGTTACTGTGTGCTCAGCTCTCTGTCTTGAAACATATGGTTTGTTTGCATCTTAATATCTTTCTCAACAATAATTTAAATTCTGACTTTTGGAAAGATTTATTATTTTAAGAAAATAGATTACTGGTATAATATTAAATATTTTTGAGGAATACAGCTTGATTATCAAATTTGCAACAATTAACATTATGTGCAAATCCAGAGATACAGCTACAAATGACAATTATGTATAACACATCTTATGATCTCAAAATCAATACCTTCTTAGGGAAGTTGGGACATAGGAGAAGAGTTTGGCAAGTGACTTTCAGACTTAAGAGGAACTGTCTAATATAAAAGTCCTATGTTGTTCATTTAAACATATGACATTGGCCTCTCATGTAGGAAAATGAAGGAACAGATGTGTTTTGAATGTACTGCATTAAATTTAATAATAGGAAATCAAAGCTATTTCCTTTGGAAATGTTTTAGCCTATTATGGATATTTAAGTAACCATAATTTCTTAGTGAGTTCAGACGGAAGAAGACTTAGGTAAAACTCCTACATTATGTTCAGTTGCCTTTTGTGATTAGGCATAAGAAGGGGTTATTGGCTGTTAAGATTCTTTATTGGTCTTGCTTCTTGAGTTCCTGGAACTTTTCCTCTATTAATAAGTACGCCTAGCTTGAACTTAACAATGACAAATGACCATTGGCATATCTGTCTATTTCCAGTAATTGAGCAGGCAGTCTATAACTCCATGTACTATAGATTTGTTACGTTATAACAATCTAATTATATTAATGCCATTTATTTACAATGCTATCTCCTGATTGTGCTGTCTCCTTGGCTTCTGGAAAATATGTAAATTGATTACTTAATCCAAATAGTACATACACAGTTTTCTTCTGGATTGCTGTCACAATCAACATGATCAGAAAATGAAAACTTTTAAATATCTATCTCTAAGAGATCTGAATCTCTAAAGTTTTGGTTCAAAGACAATGGTTCTATGGATCACAGTACCAGATTGATCAACCTGACCTAGTCATCATTTCTAAGGTCAGTATTTTTTTTTTTACCTATAAAACAAGAGAATTGTATTGATTATTATTTCGTATACCTCCTAGCTTTAAAATTCCATGATAATAGGAATCAAAGATGGTAACACATACAGTAATACTTATATATTAACACATAATGTAAAAATCTAAGAAATATCTTTAAATTTGAATGCATCGCATTACATAAATTTAAAATTATGAAAATAATCCTGGGTTAGTGCTAAAGTTTTACACTTGGAAACTCTTGAAATTATATTAATGTAAAGCTTTCTTAAAACACTCTTCTTCAATTTTGGCAAAAAGTTAATCACTTTTCAATGTATTACTATAGAATATATTAAATGCCAAAAATGATTAATAAAAGTTGAAATCAGCTAGTAATTTCATTAAGTGAAATGGGAAATCAGTGGCACAAAAGGTGAAAAGTAAATGCCTCTTTCATGTTCTCATTTAAGTCATAAATAATGCAATTAGAGCTTTGTCTTAAATGTTTATTGAGACCATGCTCTCTCATTGAGAACTTTTAGACTTTGCTCTACCTGTGCTTAAATGTCCAATTTCATTAATATAGTTTTGGCATGAGTAATAAAGTATAAATGTTTTACAGAATCAAACTTCTAAGAAAGGACTATGAAACAGTTGGTGTATTTCTTAAAGTAGTTCCCTCCAAATTAATTTAAATTGGCTCTGAAATGAGCACTGAAAATTTGCTTAAGGACCATAAGAAAAAGGTAATTATAAATGGCAGAGCATCCGACTTAGGGGAGATGTCTGGTAGGGTGTTTGGTGTTCATCCAAGTTTTCTCTAACAACTTTATTAATTATCTGGAAGAAGAAATAAACAGCATGTTAATTAAATTTGCAGCTGATAATAATTGGGAAATGTTGCCAACTCTAATGCAAAAAGAAAATAAAAGAAAGAAAAAGAATAATAAAAAGAAAAATAGATTGGGTTGATATATGTTCAGAACTATAAGAAAACAAGAAAGAAGTGATAAATATGACAGAGGAAACTAAAAGAATAAAGAATCCCAATCATAAATCCATGAAAAGAATACATTAATAAATAATTTTAAATATTTGTAATATAGCTAGTAATATAACTAATAAATATTATAAGTTTAAATATGATAGACAAAGTACCACATGTAATGCTTTCATATCTTAAATATATGGATAATCATTGATTATACTCAAGAAAAAAGGATAAAAGCAGTAGCACAAAAGGTGCATTAAATCTTGGTGTTTGAGATTTGTGGAGATGAATGTAATAACCAGTGTAAGAGCATTTACCATACTAAATCATGTTTAGTCTTTCTTCTACCTAATCTCCATTTGAAAAACTCTACTACCTGCCTTTACCCAGTCTTTACCTATACTTCAAGGAAGATAATTAGGAATAAAAAAATCCTAATATGTTTGATTGTTGAATGTGGAATATATTATATAGCATTTGTCAGACATACTGTCAGCGTTCTTTGTTCACAAAGGATAGTTTTTATCGTATGTTCAGACCTAAATAGACATAAAATAGAGGGGAGATGAGGAAAAATGGCAGATTAATTAAAACCTATATAGAGAAGTTTAAAGTTGGAGTTCTTTCTTTCCTTACTCTCCTTAATCTATTTTTCTCTAGTAATGATATCCATATTACAGGAAGACTTCATAGCTTGAACTCCCATAATGTCTTACAGGCATTACAGTATATGTTTATCTGTCTCTCTTCAGTATGTGGTGAGATCCTGAAGGATAGAAACCATAGCCTAAACATCTTTGTAATTTTCAGCATATAAAGCTACATTCAATATCTAATATATGTTCAGGTAAAGTTAATTGATTGAATACATGTTACATAAAATTTAGGGAGCCTCTTGTCTACTTATTAGTTCTGTGATATTAAGCAGAGTTTTACCTCTCTGTGTTTCATTCTTCTTATTCCTAAAAATGGAGAAAAATTTTAAAATGAAGAAAATAATACCCTACTTTACATGAATTTGGATAAATCCTGCATATAAAATATAGTGCCTAGCCCATAAAATCCTAGCTCCCTTACTTCTTCTATAAAACTTATAGTTTTCTTCTGAGATTTTATCCAAATTTTATGTTCAACTCTATATGTACTGTTAAGTAGGTGTTAAGTGACTTACTTTGACTTTTCATAATAATAGTATGTAAAAATACCTTATGATTTATGTATTTGGGAATTTTAAGACAATTATTACTTAGAACACTATATGACCACTCCATAAAAATACACATCATCATAAAATAACCGCATATGGAGTATTTAATCCTGAACTTCTAAAGATGAAATGTGAAAGTAGTTACAATAATCATTATTTTCAATTTTATGTAGTTAAGTGGTTTTACACAAAAAAATTAGCCTTCCAAATGACATAGTTATAATGCGTTAATGGTAGCATAACGTGTTATTACATTATGCAACATAATTTCATGGATATTATGTATGGCATTTTAGAAACTCATGTACTTACAGTTATTAGAAGATACTCAATTCTTTCAGACCATATTCTTCTTAACCCTATTACTTAATGTAATCCTTGAGTGGTTTCTCTGCCTTTTGATGAGGTCTTTGTATGGATTGTATAACCTATTTTCTAACAGTTTAACTTAGTGCTCCCTAATTTCTTCATTATCATCTTTTTGTCTTATTCTTATTTCCAAGAGAATATTTAGAATTTTGTCTTAGAGGGATTCCAAGTCAAAAAGTAGTAATGATCTAATGTAGATAGTTTATAAAAAAAATGCTTTGGTTTTAAAAGTTGGTTACTTATGTAATAAATCTTAATGAATTTAGATAAAATTGATCACTTTTTCTGTCCTCATTAGCACCAGAATTAGTACTTTATTTTTCATAATTCATTCAACTCTTTAATAGTAAATTATCATTTATGAAATGGTCAACATTCATTTAAATTCCCAACTAGCTGCCTGCCCGCTTTTTTGGGAGACCATGCACATAATGGTTAAAAATACAGATCTTCCCTTCAAACAGAACTGGATTCAAATCCCAAACTGACAATTCCTATATGAATTTAGACCAATTAATGCACCTTAGGCTAATTTTTCCCTGTAAAATAAATTTATTAATAATCACTTCAAACATTTCTTAACAATCTACTGAATTAAGATTATTAAAACATCTGGCACATGGTAATTGTTCAGCTCATGATAACAGATATTATTATTCCAATTAATAATTTAATGTTTCAAGTGGTAGTGTTAGAAAGGTAAAAATAAAAGAGTTCATAGTTTTACGGAGCTAAGAGCTGAAAAGATCACATAATCAGGTAAGATTAAAGTCTCCACCTTCAAGAAATGCCATGTAGTATTTGTTGAATAAGTAAGAAAACTGGGAACAAAGATTTGGCACAACATTAATTTTAGTGGAGGTAAGTGTTAATTATCATAATTAATATATAAGCAAAGCAATGTGGATATTCTGGAGAAGGGTACTGACTGAGTATGTTTGAAGAGAATGAGAAAAGATTTAGAGATTTGAGTCTGGAGGATAAATAGGAATATAAATTTTGAAGAAGCTTGAAGGGTGTTCAAAGACAAGAGAAAACCATGGACAAAATCATGAAAGAATTAAATTATTGAATGTTTGCAAGGTCAAGATTTCCAGTATCTTACAAATGAAGAGTGTAGTGTTTAAGAAACAAAACAAACAGTAGTAAGAGGTACGCAGGGTAAAAATGGTGAATGAGACAATGAATGTTGGGGACCGCCTCCGGCCGGGAAAGTCCCCGCCATTACAAGATGGCGCTTGACTCACTGCCAGCAAAATATGCTGCAAATAAACAACAAACGTTCTGGTGAAGCCCGCCTAAAGGAGGACATAGTCATTGGCTGTTTCAAATTTAATCAGCATAGTAACAAGACTCTCATTGGCTCTCCCCATTGTTTGGCCCCTTATTGGTCACCCTGCTGCATATAAGCTAAGGAAGTTGACGAAATAAATAGGAATGAAGCATTAAATAAGCGGAATGAAGCATTAACACCATACCAGGCTGATTGTCGTTCTTGCAGGACGAGGGCAAATGGTGCCAAAACCCGGGAAATATTAAGAAAAATAGAAAAACCTTGCAAGGGAGAAGTCTGCAGGTAAGCAGGTAAGCACCACGACAAAGGTGGTGGGAAACTTGTACAAGTCTGCAATAAGAAGCGGGGCGGCCTTAGATCCGGGATTTATCGGCGAGTAAACGCGGAACAGCCATTAGGTTGGGATTCTAATTATGGGATCTGGACTGTCAAAGTCGAGGTTAGAGGGTTCCCTAAAGGACCTTCTAAAGGCCAATGGCACGCCATTAAAAACGAAAACTGCTAGGAAATTTTTTGATGCTCGATAAAAATGGTCAAGCAGCAGCTGAAAGATATTCAGCCCATATGGATTCTTCCCCCAAGCCCTTAGTTCTTTGGAAGGATATCCTTACGGGACAATGGAAAGGCCCGGATCCTGTATTAATCTGGAGCAGAGGTTCCGTTTGTGTTTTCCCACAGGACAAAGAAGTGCCAATTTGGATTCCAGACAGATTGGTCTGGAAGGCCCCTGAGAACAAGGATGAGGACAGAGAAAGCCATGATCCTCCTACTGTCGTGGGGGACTCTGATATTCCTAATTCCCCCGACGGCGACACATGAATTATGGGCTATTCTGAAGGCTTGGCCCTATCCTTTACCCTTAACTAATTCTTCCTTTATCTTCCCCCCCGTTCTTCACTAGTTGAAATACTGAGTGTTGGTTCTATTGTTCCTTTTTCTGCGCTCTGTGTTACCCCTGTAAAATTCCCTAACCTTAGTCAGATTTGCAATTCCTCCCAACAGCTCTCCCAGTATTTGCAGGGTGCTTGGTCTGACGATTTTCAAAATTTCACACGAATCCTTCTGGCTGAGATAACTCGACTAAATAGTACGTGTGTGCAACCAGCTTCCCTTCCAGAGCTATTTCAAACATTCAGCAATATGTTCCAGTTCACCAAACAATGGGCTGGCATAATTGGTCTTCTTGTCCTCCTTCTTATTGGCATTCTGCTTCTATTCAGAAAAGTTTGCCAATGGAGAACACAGCAGCGAGTGCAGAGCCGAGCTATAGTACAAGCCTTTATGTCAATAGAGGCTGGGACATCTCCCCAGATATGGCTAAGCATGCTAGGTCAGTAGTCAAAGACGGGTAAGATCAGTAGAGAAACATACTAACCTAAGACAGGACAGAGATCATCGATATCTTGTGTCTGATGATGGGTAAGGATGTTTTTTGCTACTGATGACCTAAGACAGGCACGATCTTTGCCATACAACAAAAAATGGGGAGATGTCAGGGACCGCCTCCAACCGGGAAAGTCCCCGCCATTACTAGATGGTGCTTGGCTCACTGCCAGCAAAATACGCTGCAAGTAAACAATGAACGTTCTGGTGAAGCCCGCCTAAAGGAGGACATAGTCATTGGCTGTTTCAAATTTAATCAGCATAGTAACAAGACTCTCATTGGCTCTCCCCATTGTTTGGCCCCTTATTGATCACCCTGCTGCACATAAGCTAAGGAAATTGACGAAATAAAGGTGGAATGAAGCATTAACACCATACCAGGCTGACTGTCGTTCTTGCGGGACGAGGGCGACAAATGAATATGACATTTTTTTCTGTAGAAAATGAGGAGACATTCAATGATCAAAACCATCCAAACAATTAAAAAGTTGTATTTCTGCATTTGCATGTGCATGTAAAGTGTTCATCTGTATGTAGGAATTGTGGTAGAGTTTTAGATTCTATTCACAACAGCCCAGAGCCTGCCCTCTAAAATCTTACAATCTATTCAGACATTGATTCCAACAGATAAATGAAAGACATATAGAAAGTGGTCTGAAACTGATGTTTGGAAGTTGGAAAGAAGATGGTTCTCATGAGTATCTGAATGGAGTAAGACAGTACTTACAGTCTGAGAAGACACAGCTATGATAAGTGGGCTGGTGCCAAGCAAAAGATTTATTCCTCAAAACAGAAGTGCTTATTTTTTTCCTGACTTGTTTCCTCTATTAGCTAGTAATCTTTTATATCCGAATGCTGCTCTTGCCCCAAGTTTGTTCTTTTCTTTCTATTTTTCAGGCCACTCTGAGTTTTGCTTTACTTCTTTCCTCTACTGTTTTTCTTTGGAAATGGCTCAAGAAAAGTTTTTGGCAAGAAGCCTGAGATGGTAGGAGGTATGGACATACCTTGGAGATATTGTGGGTTTGGTTCCAGACTTCCACAATAAGTATATGTTGCAATAAAGCAATTCTAATGATTTTTTTTTTAACTTCCCAGTGCATATAAAAGTTATGTTTACACTATTCTGTAGTCTATTAAGCGTAACATAGCATTATCTCTAAAAAACCCCAATATGCATAATTTAATGTAAAAATATTCGATTTGTTTAAAAAAACTAGTAATAATAACCATCCCCTTCCAGAAAATCATCAGTGGTGACTTTTTGCTGGTGGAGGGTCATGCCTCCCTGTTGATAGCTGCTGACTGATCAGGATGGTAGTTTCTGAAAGTTGGGGTAACCGTGACAATTTCTTAAAATAACACAACAGTGAAGTTTGCTGGATTGATTGATTCCTCCTTTCACAAATAATTTTTCTGTAGCATGTGATTATGTTTGATATCATTTTATCCACAGAACTTCTTTCAAATATTAGCAATAAATAAGGCTTGTTTTCATATCATTTGTATTCACTGGAGTGTCACTTTAATTTACTTCATGAACTTTTCCTTTGCATTCACAACTTAGCTAACTCTCTTGTACAAGAGGCTTAGCTTTCAGCCTCTTTTGGCTTTCAACATGTCTTCCTCACTAAGCATAATCATTTCTAGCTTTTGATTTAAAGTGAGAGACGTGTTCACAATTCCAGACTTCAAGTTATATTATAAAGCTTTAGTAATCAAAACTGTATGGTACTGGCACAAAAATAGACACATAGATCAATAGAATGGAATAGAAATCCCAGAAATAAACCTACAATTATATGGTCAATTAATCCTTGACAGAGCAGAAAAGAATATCCAATGGGAAGAAGTCTGTTCAATTAATGGTGTTGGGAAAACTGACAGCTACCTGCAAAAGAATAAAACTGGAACACTTTCTTTCACCATACACAAAAACAAATTCAAAATGGATTAAAGACCTAAATGTGAAACTTAAAACCATAAAAATACTAGAGGAGAGTACAGGCAATAATTTCTCTGACATTGGCGATGCAGTATTTTCCTAGATATGTCTTCTGAGGCAAGGGAAATAAAAGAAAAAATAAACTTGGGATTACATAAAAATAAAAAGCTTCTGCACAGCAAAGGAAACAATCAACAAAACTAAAAGATGGCCTACTGAATAAGAAAAGATATTTACAAATGTTGTATCTCATAAAAGCTTAGTATCCAAGATATGTAAAGAACGTCTACAACAAGATCCAAAAAACAAATAATTCCATTTTTAAAAATGGACAGGAGACATAAACAGACATTTGTCCTAAGAAGACATCTAGATGGCCAACAGACACATGAAAAGATGCTCAACATCATTCATCATCAGGAAATTGCAATCAAAACTACAATGGGATATCACATCACACCTGTAAGAATGGCTAAAATTAAAAACAGAAGAAACAACAAGTGTTAATGAGAATGTGGAGAAAAATGAACCCTCTTGCACTGTTGGTAGAAATGCAAAGTGGTGAAGCCACTGGGGAAAAGAGAAGACTATGGGGTTTCCTCAAAAAGGTAAAAATAGAATTACCCTATGTTCCACTAATTGCACTAACTGGGTATTTACTCAAAAAATACAAAAAAAAAATTCAAAGGGATATATGCACCCCTCAGTTTACAGCAGCATTGTTTACAATAGCCAAATGTCCACTGATAGATGCATGAATAAAGAAGATGTGATATATAGACACCAATGGAATACTATTCAACCTTAAAAAATAATGAAAATCTTACCATTTGCAAAACATGGATGGAGCTAGACAGCTCTTGTAATGCTAAGCAAAATAAGTCAGAGAAAGACAAATACCTTATGATTTCACTCATATGTGGCATTTAAGAACAAAACTAATGAGCAAAAGAAAAAGAGAGAGGGAGACAAATGAAGAAACAGACTCTTGGCTATAGAGAATAAACTGATGGTTAGTAGAGGAAAGGTGGGTGGGGGTATGGGTGAAATAGGTGATGAGGATTAAGGAGTGCACTTGTTCCAGTGAGTGCTGGGTGATATGGAATTGTTGAATCACTGTAGTGTATGCCTCAAACCAACATAACACTGCATGTTAACGATACTGGAATTTAAAATTAAAAAAAAAAATGAACACACACAAACACACACAAAGCTCACAAATAGATCTGTAACTCTTCTTCCACTTGAACACTTAAAAGTTATCATAGGGTTATGAATTTATCTAATTCCAACATCAATGTGACTCAGGGAATTGGGAGGCCCAAGAAGATAGAGAGGTATTGATGAACAGTTAATTGATGGAATAGTGAGAACACACACAACATTTATCAATTAAGTTTGCCATCTCAAAACCCATCTCAAATGGGTTTAGGGAGCCCAAAACAATTACAATGGTCACCTCAAGGATCCCTGGTCACAGATCACCATGACAAATATAGTAATAATGAAAAATTTGAAAAATGTGACACCAATGTGACACAGAGACAGGTAAGAGAGTAAATGCTATTGGGAAAATGGTTCCAACAGACTTGTTTGACTCAGGGTTGCCACAATTCTTCAATTTGAACTGTAATAGAGTGAAACACAGTAAAGCGAGGTACACGTGTAATCAGTTTAGGGTATTGGACTAGTATGAGCTTTGAATCAGATTCCCATAAGTTGCTTCTTACTTACTGGCCATGGTGATCAGGTATTCTAAGACTATTTCCTCATCTCTAGAATGGTGGGGTATGATATTAACCATAGCTCCTCTTTAGGGCTCCTTTGGGAATTAAGTTAAATAATGCATGCAAAAAATATAACACAGTTCTTAGTATATAGTATGTGCTCAATTTAAATTAACCTTTATTATTATCTTAGTGGTAAAGAAACTAGTGTTTTTGGAAAAGCTTGTTTCGTCTCTCTTTGTTACTTATGAACTGGATAAATTAAAGCAAATCATTCAACACCTTTGATTTCAGATCTAAGTTGTCATGAAGGTGTTAATGAAGAATGAGTAGAACAGTGTGCAGGATAGTGCTATTTGGACCACAGAAAGCTTTACAAATTTAAGACATTATTTTCCTCAATGTGGTTGTTAATAATAGTAAAATATAATAATTAAGCTTATTTTGGAGTCACAGATTAATGTCTGTTTGCTACAGAGCTGATGACCCTGGCCCAGGACATGTGAGCAAATGTAACCCATACTTTATCCAGTATTCCAGATTTATTTTCTGGCCCCCATAAAATCTGACTCTAAATAAGGGAACAAAAAAATGCTTTGTTTTTCAGATACCAATGTCAACACAGACACTGTGTCAAGTAATCTTCAAAATGGGTAAGCATTCCCCTTTCCCAAGTATAGATTTCTTTGTAGAAGGACTGGGGGATTCATTATAATGTATATTTACAATAGTGCTACAATGTTTTTTCTCCTAGATACCCAGGCACTAATTCTGTCAGTGAGTTCAGATATAAATGGTCTCCAGTTCAGTTCTTGGATCTAAGCAAGAAATGGTGACTTTTCTTTGAGCAACTTGCTGTTAGCCTTCTCCACAATTCATGCCTTTTTGTAGTTGTAGATGTTAGATTGTTCAGTCATTGGCTTCCTATCAGTTTTTCCTCCAGGGATATCATGAACCCAACCACCTCCAAAATTTCTATGGGTCAGGCTCCCTTGGCTACGCCTCAAACACTTCCTGTTGTTCTAGTAACTGAGGATCTTGGCTTCTGATGGTTAAGCACTATCAGCTGGTCTCTGTTACTTCAGGGCACCATCATCTTCTTGGAGGTTAATGAGCCTATCTTTGTAATTACCTCTGCTACAAAAAGCCTTGGATTATAAAGATCTACCATCCAGGTTCTCTTGTTGAACATAAGCTTTTAGTGAATCTTTTATTCAAGCTTGCATGGCACCCTTAGTCATCTGCCATCTTCCAGGGCAACACAATTGTTTCCATTCTACTTACATGGTTATCACTTTCTGAGACTTATATATATTTTTAAATATTTTATTTATTTATTTGAAAGAGAGTGTATGCAAGCAGGGGGTAGGGCAGTGAGGCAGGAGGGTAGGGGAGAGGGAGAGAGAGATCTTCAAGCAGACTCTGTGCTGATCGTGGAGCCTGACACAGGTCTCCATTTCACTGCCCTAAGAACATGACCTGGGATGAAATCAAGAGCCAAGAACTTAACCAACTGAGCCACCCAGGCGCCCCAACTTTCCAAGACTTCTAAAAACCATTCTAGCAGCAGTGTGCCATATCACTTGGAATTTTGTCTTTGACTAAGAAAGTGCCCCCATGTCAATGATGTCTTATTCAATCTTACATTCAAGCAACCTTGATCAAGCTCCCTTAAGATTTAACCAAAGGGATATTCCCTAGATGTTGCTACTATATACACAATGGCTCCATGTCATTGCAAGAGCACAGGTTTTCCTAATCAAAATCCTTACCTTTGAGGTACCTTGGGAGTCTCAGTGGGTTAAGCCTCTGCCTTCAGCTCAGGGCATGATCTCAGGGTCCTGGGATCGAGCCTCTGCTCTGCAGGGAGCCTGCTTCCCCTTTCTCTCTGCCTGTCTCTCTGCCTACTTGTGATATCTCTCTCACTCACTTGCACTCTCTCTCTTTCTCTCTCTCTCTGCCAAATAAATGAAATCTTTAAAATTTTTTTTAAAAAAATTCTTACCCTTGTGTAACAGACTTACCTTGACTGAGAATTTAAATGTCTCTGGAGCTCTACTATCATAACAATCAGATTCTGTTTGATCATCAGTCATGACTGTTCTTTCACTGCAGGAAGTAAAAACCAGTTTACATGCTACCATTTATACCCTCTAGCCCTAATTCCTAGCCTTTACATGTTTGTTACAGATCTGTTTCCCATTATTTCTTTGAAGGGCGTCAATATAACTTAGTAATATCCAGCCAATTCTATTGTCCTTGTAGGATTTATTTCCCTTTTATTTTTCAGATCCCAGATTTTCTGTACCAATAAGGATTTCTCCTGTACTAGAACATATTCCCAGGTCACCAATAGAAATCTTCAGGAATTGGGTCAGCACTTTGTGCAATAGGCACAACTTGCAGTGCCCACATCCCACCTGTATTATTAGACCTGTCCAGGTTTACTTCTGTCAGTTCAGGTTCTCTGAGAATCAGGCACTAAGATGAGAGTAGACATGTAAGAGGTTTATTGGGGGAAACACCCCTGAAGGACAAAAGGAAAGGAGAAGGTGGCAAGGAGAGCCATTAGGCTAAAAGGAGAGAAGTAATGGAAGATGGGGTAGAAAGAATATCAGACTACAGTGCAGCTCTGAGAATGTTCTTGCCAGATTGCAGGGGATTCCTGAGTAAAAGTTGTCCATCAGAAAAGACTTTTAGTGAGCTAAAATGTTCTGATTCTGGTAACTTCTGTACTTAGTCACTGGCTGGGTGCAGCCTCATGAAACCATAGGTTGGCATGAACATCACATTACATCTAATGGTATAGTGCCCAGAGGCTATCATTTTCCTATAAGTACTTAATACTTATTTTCTCCCACCTCTAGCCCTTGGCAGTCACCAATCCATATTATGTTTCTATTGATTTCTGTATTTCATATAAATGGAACCATATAACATGTGATCTTTTGGGTCTAGTTTCTTTCATGTAGTATAATGATTCCAAGGTTTGTTAATGTCATAGCACTTTTTAGTACTTCATCCTTTTTAGGGCTGAATAATAGTCCATTATATGTATATACCGCATTCTATTTATCCATTAATGGACATTTGGGGTTTTTCTATGTTTTGGCTAATGTGAATTATCTGCTGCTAACATATTGTGTACTTCTGTACTGTGTTCGTGTATAAGCAGTTCTTCAGGTCCTTTTAATTATTCTAGTTATATACATAAGAATGGAATATCTGGGTCAGATGGTAATATGATGTTTAACTACTCTCTACCTCCTTACTAACACCTGTAATTTTCTGCATTATCATTATTATTACTATAAAGAGGTATTTTCTTGTGATTTTGATTTGCATTTTCCCCATTACCAATGATGTTGAGCATCTTTTCATGTGCTTTGTTGTTGATTTGTGCATCTCCTTTGGAGCAATGTCTGTTTAACTTCTTGGCCTAGTTATTAATTCAGCTGTCGTTTATTGTTGAATGTAAGAGTTCTTCATATATTTTGGATACTAGTCCTTTATCAGATATGATTCACAAATATTTCTCCCATGGTTGTCTTTTCACTTTCTTGATTATGTTCTCTGATGCACAAGGTTTTTAATTTTGATGAAGTCTATTTTTTTGTTGTTGTTATTCATATTTTTGGTGTCAGATCTGATAGCCCATTGCCAAATCCAGAGTGATTAGGATTTACATCTATTTTTTCTCAGAATTTTATGGTTTTTGCTCTTGTGTTTAGATTTTTATTCTGTTTGATTTTCACAATATTTGCCAGTTTTCCCATTGATGTTATAAAGCAGCAGATTTTTGAAGATTCTTTGCCATTTTGCATGTATTGCTATCTCTCTTTGACATTTAATCTATTCATTTTTTTTTTTAAGGATTTAAACTGGTCATTTTAAAGAATGACATCAATTTAGGGTTGTTTGATATTTCCACATTGGTGACTCAGATTATAATAGTAATACCGAAAAGGTGATGCTTTTCTTTAGTGCATCCTATCAGAAGTCACATGATGCTAATTGTCCAAATATTATAGTGTTAACTTGGATCTCTTGGTTAAGGATCATATTTCTACCATGTGAAATTATTATTATTTGTTTATTAACAAGTGTGTTGTGAGGATATAATTTGAAACTATATAAATATCATGTTTCACATTAAATTTTTACCAATTGTTTAACCATTGATATTTCTTACTTTAATCAGTTATTATTATGATGGTTACTAATAATTTGTTAACTATTTTATTCCTTCTATGTTATGAATGAGTGACCATATCTATGTCCCTAGGTTGCAAAGAATTTCAAGCTGATGGTCTATAAGTTCCAAAGTGTTCAAGGCTAAGTCTGTCTCATTAATGGCCACAAACCTATGCTCAGCATAGTGATTGGGATAATGATTAATAAATATTTATTTAGTAAATTAATCATAAAATGAATGACACAAATTGTTGGCAGATTTAAGTTAAGAATTAAAGAAAATAAGTATATATGAAAATAAATTAATAATAATTAAGAATAATAGAAGAAGTTACCTATTTGCTGAGCATAATATCCAAAACAATGGGTAAGTCATCAGAGGTGAAAAAATCTAGAAATAGTCACATGTAGCCAAGGGGATTCAACTATACCTTCAGGTCCTTTATATCATAACATGAATGAGAAGAGTCATTAATGAATAGGTAGTTATGTCACTGAAGTGGTAGTTTGTAGTATTACTGTTCACCAGAATTTATTCCCTTCATATGCAAACATTACACTTTCCTTCTCTGTTGAGCTCAAGCATGACTTTGTGACTCAATTTGGTCAACAGAAATCAAGCAATGCATGTAGTAAACAATAGTAGAATGCACATTTTTCTCAAGCTCATATAGAAATTCAACTAGATAGACCACATTCTGAGCAATAAAGCACATCTTCATTAAAAAAAAAAAAAGAAAAAAGACATCCAAATGGCCAACAGATACGTGAAAAGCTGCTCAACATCACTCATCAGAGAAAGACAAATCAAAACTACAATGAGATATCACCTCACACCAGTCAGAATGGCTGAAATTAATGACATAGGAAACAACTAGTGTTGGTGAGTATGTGTAGAAAGGGGAGCCCTCTTATACTGACAGTGGGAATGCAAACTGATGCAGTAATTGTGGAAAACAGTATGGAAGTTCTTCAAAACTTTAAAAATAGAACTACCCTACAGTCCAGCAGTTGAACTACTATGTAATTGCCCAAAGGACACAAAAATAATGTTTTGAAGAGACCTATGCATCCTGATGTTTATAGCAACATTATCAACAATAGCCAAATTATGAAAAGAGCCCAAATGTCCATTGACTGGTGAATGGATAAAGAAGATGTGATATAGATAGATAGATAGATAGACAGATGTGGGTATCCACACATCTGTCTATCTATCTATCTATCTATCTATCTATCTAAATATATATTATACACACACACACACAGTGGACTATCAGCCATCAAACATCAAAAATAATGAAATCTGACTATTTGCAACAACATAGATGCAACCAGAAAGTATTATGTTAAGCAAAATAAGCCAGTCAAGGAAAAACTAATACAGTATGATCTCACTCATATGTACAATTTAAAGAAAAAAACAAAAAGAGAGAGGCAAACCATAAAACAGACTATAGAGAACAAACTGATGGTTATTGGAGGGAGGGGAGATGGGGGATGGATGAAATAGGTGATGGGCATGAAGGAGTACACTTTTGATGAGCACCAGGTGTTGTATGTAAGTGATGAATCATGGTATTGTACACCTGAAATTAATATTACATTGTATGTTAACTAACTAGAATTTAAATAAAAACTTGGAACAAAACAAACAAAAAAACAACGAAAAAAGGAATTATACAATGTCTGCTCTCACATCACAATGGAATTAACTTAGTTTTCAGTAACAGAAACATATATGGGGAATTCAAAAATACCTAGAGATTAAATAGCACATTTCTAAATAACACATGGGTCAAAGAAGAAATCTAAAGGGAAATTTTAAAATATTTTTAACCAAATGAAAATGAAATACAACTTACCAAATTTGTGGGATGAAGAGAAAACAGTGCTGAAGAGAGAAAATTATAGCATTAAATGCCTATGTTAAAGATCAATAATCTGAGTTAAATATTATGTAAGACTATTATTTGAAACTATTTCATTTTAAACTGTTTATGTAAAAAATGATACTTTGTTATAATTTGAAGTTTTTAGCGTTTTCCTTAGACCATTTACTTTTTTCTTTATACTTCTTCCTGAAAGATATCAATCATGTATAAAATTATTCTCTTTGGAGTTTCCCTTTTTTGACAAAAAAATTTTAACCACAAAATTAATAAATTGTTTTAAATGATTCAGACATTGCATATTTTCCCTCAAAACTACCTAAAGAGTCAAAATTACCTGAAATAGCAAGTATTTTTTTCTAATCATCTGTTCTATTTATTTCAGTAATTGTACATCTTTATCATGCTTTTGATTTCAAATTTTGTTATGTTTGTTGTGAATAAGTAAGCTATAGAATAGCTCATATTTCTGATATACAACTGTGTCAAATGCCTAAGCTATAGCATACACTGACAGACTAAGGAAGAAGAATAAAACCACAAAGATTCAACTTATTTTAAACAAACTTCATTTAAACCTATATGGCATTAAACATTACAATTTAAAATAAATGATTCTAAATAAACTGACAGCTTCTGCCAGAAACATGCTACAGACATTTCTTTTTTCTTTTTTCTTTTTTTTTAAAGAGAGAGATCACAAGTAGGCAGAGAAGCAGGTAGAGAGAGAAAGAGAGAGAGGGAAGCAGGCTCCCTGCTGTGCAGAGAGCCTGATGTGGGGCTTGATCCAGGACCCTGAGATCATGACCTGAGCCGATGGCAGAAGCTTAACCCACTGAGCCACCCAGGCATCCCCAGATATATTTTGAAATATGAAGAATAGACTAATGAAAATGTATCTGTAGAATCAATTAATTTATGGTCTCCCTTTCCTTCCTCTACTCAGAAGTTTAGATAATCTACCCTATCTAACAGGCAATCATAACAAAACCTCCCAAACATGACTTGTTTATTGACTACTTAATAGCTATCTCAAGTCCCTGCTCACTTCTCCAATATTCACTACAGGGGCTAAAAAGTCTAACACTTCCTTTCCCAACCTCTCTTTTAGATAGCAATGACCATATGATCCAGTTCTGGCCAATGAGCTAATAGGGGAAACCTGCTCTGAATCTTCTGAAATAAGTTTTCTTACTGGGTAAGAGAACAGAGACACTATTGTAAGGTTCTTATGCATGCTTCCACCTTTGGATGTAGTTGTGTGAGAATGTAATAACTGGAATTGTAGCAACTACGGATAATCAAGAAGTATAATGACATGGAGGTTCTGGCTGGCTCATTCAGAGAAGAAAGGATGGGCAACTCTTGATATCAGAGTCATGAGTTTGAGCCCCATGCTGGATGTAGAGATTGTTTAAAACTAAAAAAAAAAAAAAAAAAGAATATGACAAAATAATGCTGAAATCTTAAAGCAGAGGGTAAAAATTGTCCAGTTTCTTGATAGCATTGAGCTCATGAACTAACCACAGAATAGTCTAACTACAGATTTCTCAGTAATGAGAAATGCTATCAACATTTATCAACAATAAATATCAAATACTGGTTGATACAATGTTAACTACAATACTGGTTAATACAGTGCTCATACAGTGTGTCTGAAGCCCTTGCTACTCAGAGCATGGTGATGATCAACATTGCGTGGAAAGCTGCAAAATGTAGAATCTGAGGACTCACCTACAAACCTACTGATTCAGATAGGCATTTTAACAAGATACACATTTGATTCATAGAAACATCAAAATTTAAGAAATCTTGGCTTCAGTCCTTCTCAGATGATCATGGTGTGACTGGCAGCTGCAAGTTAGCCCTGCTAAAGTACCAAGGTCTCATGGTCTCTATTGTTTAGTGTATGGTACCTTGACCCTTAACACTTCTTTTATTTCTTCATATTAGAATCAAATAAATGCTATACTTTCATGTACTCGTTTTTCACAATTACAAATGCATATAATTTTAGTTTACCTTCTCTATTGTCTTTTGTTCCTGCCTGCTTACCAGAAGAGAAAACAGACTTTTTAAAGATTTATTTACTTCTTTGAGAGAGAGAGCACACAAGCAGAGGTAAAGGCAAAGGGAGAGGGAGAGAATCCCAAGCAGATTCCCCTTTGAGCCTGGAGCCTCACCTGGGGCTCAATCCCATGACCTTGAAATCATGACCTGAGTTGAATTCAAGAGGCAGATGCTTAACTGACTGAGCCACCCAGGTGCCCCCCAAAATCTTCTTTAATTTAGTTTATTAGGTCTCACCATCCAAAAAACAAAACAAAACAACAACAACAAAAAACCACACACACCACAATAGATAAATAGATATAATAGAGAAGGAAATACATCTATAGCTATCTATCTATCTAATCCACAGCAGTGTGTCAACACTGGAATTAAAAAATTATATAAGATAAGGGTCATATTTGTAATCAAGATACTACTCTTGGGGTGCCTGGGTGGCTAAGTCAGTTAAGCCTGTGACTCTTCATTTCTGCCCAGGTCATGCTATCATAGGTCAGGAGATCAAGACCCAGCGCAGTTTCCACACTCAGTGAAGAGTCTGCTTGAGATTCTCTCCCTCTGCCCCTCCCACCATGTGCATGAGTATATTCTCTCTCACTCAAAAAAAAAAAAAAAGTCTTTAAAAAAATACCATTTTTTACCTTTTTTAAACAAATCATATTATAATTGAGGAAACACAAATATAAGTTTAGATAAAAAGAAAGGAAACTTTCTAGAAGTTTTGGTACTTGCTAATATAGAACTATTTAAATTTATGGGAACTTATTCCTTGCTCTTTGAAATTAAGAGGAAGTAAAACAAAACTTCCCACTTACGGAAAGTTTATTTTGTTCTGGGCCCCAGTCGAGACAGTTTCCATGCATTCTCTAACTTAGTCTTCTACAATATTACTATGATAGGAATGACTGTCAGAGATGAAGATAAAGCTATTCCAAGAGATGCTACAAGCGAGAATAACACTTAGATGTGTAATAAAAGAGATTTGTTAATTTCCACCATAATCAGGGAGTCCAAGAATCAAAGATAAGTTTTTAAAGTAAATTTTGAGTGTGTGTGAACATTCCCCCCCCCCCCTCAGGCTACATTAATTAATAAGTTTTGTTTGTTTTCTGTTTTCAAGAAAACCTCCACTGATACTGAGATTGATGATTGCACAGTATTTTTGGCACAGTAACTTCCTAGGTTGTGCTCTGGGTTTCCTTAGCTCATCCCTTGGGATAGAGCTGGGAAGTAGGGGCAGCTACTCCTAAAAGCTCGCAGAATCGGGCCCCCCATTGCTGGTGCCCTTTCTACTGGCTGTCCTGGGCACCAGATGCTTCTCTCTGCTGTTGTGACAGTTGGGAAGGCACTGTGTCTTGATTCTTTTCATCATCCTGCTGGGCCTGTCCCTGAACTTTGACAGTAGCTGCTGCTTAATGACAGCAAGGCTGTTGGTAAAATAGCTGTTGCTTGTGTTAAATGATCTATAAATCTATGATCAAACACTGTGGTCTCGGAAAAGTAGGTGCAGAATTAAATGTGGCCCAACCATTTAATAAGATGAACTGTGAAAATGTGGCAAGGAAGACCAAGTACAAACAAGGTTTAACACCATAGTCATCAGAATATAAAGACTTCCTTATCACAACATGAGGATGACCTGGCTGAGGTTTTCAAATTCAGCAGTGAGTTGCATTTTTGATTGGGTTCCAGAAGTCAGAGGGACTTCCCAATGAGTCCATTTTCCTAGCACCTAAATGCTAGTTATCAACCTCTCGTCTGCTTACTACAGGGCTATATGATCTATGTCTGACAAAGCCGACGTTGTCCTCTACTTTATAAAAGTTGGTCATTAAGAAGGTTTGTGTTTCACCATTTTATAAAAAAAATGAAAATGTCCATTTCAAAGAGATGTTTAAATATGCAAAATTTAAAGGGGAATTTAAATTTAAATCAAAATTAAAGGGGAAATTTAAAAAGAGGGAATTAAAATTTAATGGGAAAAATCATTAGTTATAAAATTAATAATAGTATTTGTACCCTGAAGGACTTAAATGGACTTAAAACATCTTTCCTCTGTTTCAGTCAAGTTGGATCGTTTAAAGCCAAATAAAGTCTAAGATAAACAGAAATAAATTTGTGCTTTTTTAAAACTCGAATCAGTGCCTTGGTGCCCAGACTAGTTTCTGCTGGCTCCTGTAAACCCAGCAGACTGAATTCCTAGCAGACAGTGAATAGAAACAGGGAACAGCAATACGAACCTCAATTCAAACCACATGCAAGTTGACTTGAGGCATACAAGACCTGATTTACTCTAGCAAAAGGCAATTAACTTGTAAAGTTGCAAAGGAGATGTATTGACATGAAGGAGTTAGCTACGTCTAAAAATGATTTTTCTTTTGTGTTGTTTGGATAGAGTCCTACAGGCTAGATTTTAGACAGTGTCAAAGAGATAGAGAAAATGAGGTGCCAGAAGATAAGCTCCTCCTCACCTATTCCACAGCCAGTTGCTGGACAAGAAAGACCACTTCCATGAAATTTAAATGAGGCATTTAAATTGGCTCCCTGAATAAATTAGTCTACGTGGATATTCTCCTATCTGACATCCTTGCTGATTTTAGATCAGTCTTGCTGCTACATGGAGTGTAGTTTATGTAAAATGGGTCACGATTGAAAAAAAAAATTAGGTTGGCCCAATGAGCAGGTTAAACTAGAGTAAGAGAATACTTCTCCTGAAGCTTACATTATTCGTAAAATTAGATGCAAAAAAAACTTACATTAGTGAAAAATTAAGTTTGAGGTCTTCATTATATAGTTATAAGGAATTTACATGTTACAGTAGAATAATTTCTTTAATAGGAAAAGACTCTGGGTTCCAAGAGCTTGCACTGCTTAATTTGAGGGGGAAAAAAAAGTAGAATCGTCAGCACCTAAGAACAAATGGGACCTAAAGAACTGAAGATTAAATTTCACGACTCTCCTGAGTCCCACAGGTTTCCTCTGCTGAGAAGTAGAACACTGTCCACAGTGCAAGATGTGAATAGTGAAAGAAGCAGACTCACCCACTCTGGCATATTCCCCCTTTGGCTTCCTACCTTTCCTAAAAACACTGAAGCTGATTTTCTCTTCCTTGCTTGCCTTACCTTTGTCTTATAATCAGTATAATAACTCTGCACCTGACAGTTACACTTAACTAGAAATGTCTGCCCTGAGTTCAACGTTAAGAAAAGTGGCACCAAAAAATGGCCTGAATTCTTCAGAATAAATACTTGCTACCTTAATTATGATTCATCACTAAGTGAGATCACTGATTATAGAAATATTTTTAATTACTCTATATTTATTGTTTAAAGAGTATGAGTCCTTTCCTTATTGAAATAGAGAAAACAAGTCTAATAACTGTATTGACTCTGAAAAATCTGAATTAACCTCATATTTATTATTCTTTAAAAATTCAAATATACATTCTTCATAATATATATTTTGCATCTCTAGATGCTTTATACTCAGCAAAGTTTTTAGACATCCATGTAGTAATCTTAATGATCTATTTCATGTTCTCATGTTGAATGATTCATTGATAAAACACTAAGGAACATTTAAAGATATAAACATTAAGAGAAAATAAGACTGGGTTTTTTGGTAATGTGTGATAGAGTCTGAAATTCAAGATGTCTTTAAATTGCTGGAGAAGCCATTTAGATTCCAGGAATTCCAAATTGTACTTTTAGGGGATTAATTGTATTTTCCCCAAATGTTCATATTGAATTCTTAACCCCACAACCTTGTAATGTGACTGTATTTGGAGATGGTGGTGTTAAAAAGGGTAATTAAATTAAAATGAGTCATCAGGATGGGTCTTACTCCAATATGACTGGTGTCCTTATAAACAGAGACTATTTGGACCCAGACAAATACAAAGGTAAGACCATGTGATGAGCCAGGGAGGAAATAGCCATCTATAAGCAAAAAGAGGCCTCAGAAAAAACCAACTCTTACCAATACCTTACTCTAAGATTCCTAATTTCCCTAATTCTCAGACGATAATTTCTGTTGTTTAAGCCATCCATTCTGTAATTCTTTGTTATGTCAGCCTTAGCAAACTAATAAAGTACACCAGTGACCAGAAAGAGATAATGTCATCCCTAAATTGTTTTGTCTACTCCCCGTACGAAATAGTAAACCCTGAGGCAATGTGACTGATTAACTCCTTCAGTAATTCACTAATTAATTTATACTGTCAACAAAAGTTTTCTGTCCACTGGTTACCTGCTAAGTCTGGAGCTCTCAGGGTATCTTCTCTAGAAATTCATGGCTAGCACGAGATACAGATGAAGAAATGATCATGGTCAGTAAGGGAGATGTCCAAGTGAGAATATTCATTCCTTTATGCATTCATTTACTTTCCCAATCCAATGCAGATTTGTTGAGTTCTCACTCTGTGCCAGTACTAAGCTGGAAGGACATTGAACTCTTGTGACAAGACACTTCAATGAAGCACTTCTTAATAATGTATACATTTTTAAATAAGGAAGGAAGATTTCACTCAATGTGTTTGACTGGTGTTCATCTGGATATTCCACGAGTATCTCATAATTGAACCTCCATAATAGCGATGTTGTCTTCCTTCCTCTGCTCCTCTTTCTGGTTCCCTCATTTTATTTCATGGAATGGTCCTCCACCCAGTCACTCAAGTCAAAATCTGAGAATAGCTTGGGTCAACCTTTCACTCCCACCATGTCTGTTGGGTCATCAAATCTGATGACTCTTATCAAATATCTCTAAAAGTTAAGCTTTAACTCTCTCCATACCTTATTCTGCATTTCAGGCTGTCATCATCTCCTGCTTAGATTAGTTTAGTCTATAATTGTTACAATCTACAATTTATGATCTATACTTTTATCTTCTATAGTAGGAGAACTTTTACTCCCTGTTGCCTCTCATTCTAATCAGCCTTCCATATTGACTCAAGAATCATACTTGTAAAGTGAAAACATGAGTAAGCAGCTTTTTTGCTCAGTATTTCATGATGGCTAATGGGATATTACATGAACCTCTTAACCCAAAATATTAGGTTCTGTTTGCTACTCCAGCCACACTTCCCACCATTTACCAGAATGTATCTTCAGTTCTTACTGTAAGAAAATTAGATTTTCAGATTTTTAAATATAGACTATAAATCTGAAAAAAAAAATAAGGTGAAAAGGAAACATTTTTGTCCTTGTTAATTTTTTTTTAGTACTTGTCAAACTAAGGACAGGATAACCATCGTAGATCTTTAATATTTGTGTATCCTTTCAATTTTTATAACTTAGCACTCATTAAGCCAAATGTTCTCATCCAGGTTCTAGTTATAATTATTATCATCATCACTCTCCCTGCATCATGCATATAAGTCTTTATCACACATAGGGAGGGAGGAGGAAGGTCACACGATTCAAAGAAAATGTACAATTACATATAATTAAATAGAAATGATCCCTATCTTCTAGTACTTGATAATGGAGATTGGAAAATATTGTGTGGATATAGGTGAACAACAGAGTAAATCAATTCAGCATGTTTTCCTCGACTGTATTTGATTTTCTTAAATCTGACTATAGAATCATGTTATGGACCCATTAAAAATATTTAAATAAATAACAAATCTTCATATTATTTTCTCACAAGAAAGAGTTTTTAGTGAAGAATGTTTTGAAGGAAAATGAAAACGTCTGAACCTTTAATGGAAGGAAGGCAATAGGAAGGTATATAGTAATAATAGTAGTAATATAGTAATATAGGAATAGTAGTAATAGTAATATGTAATAGTAGTAATATAGTAATAATAATAGTAGAATAAGTATTATGTCTTATGACCTCCAAATTGCATATGCCATGCAAAATCCCAGAAGCTGAATCAAGGCGTTATTTAATACAGCTGATAATATAAACTGTTGTTTTCCTCTTACATTAATAAGTCTGCTAAAATATTATTTTGTGATCCATTTCTTCAGAATAATAAACATTCAGGAAAGAAAGCCCACATGTAATAAATCAGACAAAGAAAAATTCTCTCAATTTTTGATAGCAAAAACTAACAGTCTGGATCTTTATACATTGAATTTTTGGGTTTCCCCCACTACTACCAAAAATCAAATTGCTGATATCCCTACCTATATTTTTGGCATATATCGCATTGCTAGAAGTCAATAAATATTAAGAAATTCTTTTCAAAAGACTAACAGTTTCGGGCCACCCAACCATGAATATTGTCTTCAGAAGTTCCAGCCTTCTGGAGCCAGCCATGAATTCATGAGCGTTCTGGGAGGGAATGGTCCTGCAAGGATGTCTGAGGACAAAGGCCCTGAATGCTATGTTAAGAAGCACTGATCATCAAAGAGAGAAAAAGAACCCAGCTTGATTTTAATGAAATCTGTTTAAAGTGCAAGAAAGGCAAGGAATGTGGAAAACATCAGTGAGTCGGGAAGCAGGTTGGAGGAGGAGGCCCCAGTCTATTCGGAAGATTACTTGGTACCCGACGATAATTAGATAGTCTCTTGGAAATATGTTAATGGATGGCCCTTATTCTAGACAGGTATGTTTCCTTCCCAAGCCTCAAATTATTGCCCAAACTGGATCTGTTAAAACCCTCCTGCCTACATCAGTTGGGACTGGAGAGTACAGTCTCTTCATTGTCATTTCCACGGCTTCCACAGAAGCTTCCTGCCCTACAGGTTTTGTGGCTAAGTGGAAGTTTCCAGCCTCCAGGGCTGCTAATTTAGCAGCATTTGTATTAGAGTTCAAGGAAAATAATCCTTTTTAAAAAGGGCACATTAAGTGATTTCTCACAAAATCATGAGAAAAGTCTTTTCTACCAATTATGAAGTATTAAAAAGTTACCAATTATTAGGAGCTTTACTGACAAGGTCATTGGTAAGAGAATCATTCAATCTAGCCAGAGAAAACCACTGCTGAGAACACAACTATAAACAATTCTTCAGCTAAATTCTCAGGAAATTAATGTTTCTGTTATCTCTATTTATATTTAGAGAAGGAGCGGTGAGAATGTTTCATCCTTGAACTGAGAAACTACCTCTGAGCTCTTTGCAGAGAAAAAGAAGAAAGTTTGATTGCAATGGCAGGTTTGAACAGTTTGGACGTGCAGAGTATTGATTTCTCTCCTGTATTTATTCTATTCTTGTGTTAGGAAGCGTTAAGTATCTGGAGAGGGATGGCAAAGTGGACATTTTTAAAGCAGTTTGACATGATTGAAAGTCTTCATATTTGTCAAGGTGTTTACCTGCTATATGGAATTGTTTTTTGTTTTCACATTTTTGCTCTCAATAGATGTCATATCCTTGAAATGTGGCAAATTCCTGTTTCTGAAATATCAGTTTTGCAGTATAACACTGAATGCAGTCAGTGGTGGACTAGAAAGCCACAGTGTGTTGATCTACCCATATATTTTTTTCTCCTTTTTTTTTTTTTTTTTTTTTTTTTTAAACTAATGAGGCAGTTGGTAAGTGCAGGGAATTGCCTGAATTGCACTGACCAGCACACGGATCAAACACCGTTCTTAGTACTGTATTCTAACCAGGCATGGCCATTCTTTAGTCATGTCTCAAAAGGTACCACAGTTCCCAAGTTGGTTTCTCTGGCAACTGTAGAGACAGTTGAATTACAATTCGTAATTGACCAGTCACTAGCCCTGGGGATTTTTCTTCATCCGCCAAGCTTCCATGTGGCCTGTGGAGTGTGGAAAGTGGTTGCCCCTCCCAGTTTCCTGGGTCCTTTGAGACAGAGCCAGTGAACCACAACTCTCTGTGTTCTGATCACTGGAAAGACTTTTTTTTTTTTTTTTTTTTCTTTACAATTCATTCAGAACGGCTTTGACTATCTTAAAAGACTGTTATTCCAGGGAACAATGCTGCTCGTTTGGAATTGTTTTGTGCTCTTCATACCTGTTGAGCTCAAATTATGCTAAAGCTGCCAACTCACTTTATAAAGAGTCATCTGGAAAACAATTTGAAAATGTCACCTTTTTGCTTCCTTTATAAACTTCACACCAAGACAACTCCCATATGACCAAATGTAATGAGAATAACTTGTGAGCCTCCCTAACATGTTTCTCAGATATCATGTGGAAGCCATTTCAAATAAGTTGTCTCAAGTTAAAGATCTATCAAAGACACTTGGCATCTTAAATAAATTTGTGGAAATCTCCTTCTCAGCCCTCGAAAGAATGTTTTGTATATTTTGTCCTTAGTTAATCTGTAAGAAGTCTTGGCATCTGAAAACATGCTCGTTAATTTTGGCCCTGAAATCCAGTCAAATATGTCAAAAACACAGAAAATTCCAAAAAAGCCTGATATTGAGAAGCATTCCATATCTTGAGAAATATCCAAACAGATTCGTCCACTGGTTGATGTATAAATAAATCACCAAATTTAGAAAAAGAAGGTAATTGCGTTTGGAATGATAATTACTTAGAGTTGCATTACATTTGTTTTTCGTTTTCCACAAACATCAATTTGATCTAGGTAGGTGAAGATGGTAGACTGAAGTGACTCTCTACCATTTTAAGTCCATATCAGTGCACAGACGTTTGGAACAGAGGCTGCGTGGAATTGTCAGGCTTAAGAGAAATGGACTCTTTGAGCACCAACCCCATGGAGCCCCCTGTGCTACCATTAGAAAGGAAGCACTCCGTTTGCTTCCTTTTGTCAGTCACACTGTCGATCACCAGCACCTTCAGAGGCAGCGTTACCACCAATGGTACAAACCGAGCCTGAGAAGTAACTTCATTAACATGATTCCAAAACCATGGCCACATTTTTGAGATGTGTTCTCACTCACTCGGTGACTTTCCTGTTTTCATTGATTCTGGGCACTCGGGTTCTCTGAGAATATAGATGACCAAGTGCTCTTTTGCTTTTATGGCTTACCATAGCACAAATGGCTGCAGATGTGAATGTTCTTATTGGCATACATGGAAGAATGACCTTACTTTATAGTGCTATTATAAAAGCACAGTTTAAACCAGCCTTTCAATTTTTGTGTGACAGAAGAAGGGGCTAATCTTATGGGTCTTGACCTCTCTCGAGCATTCAAACTATTGATGACAGAGTGCAAGCCTCTTTACATTCCCTGCTTGTCATTTTCTTGGCCTTAGATGGTTTCCAACCCATTTCGGTGCATACGCCTTATTGACGTACTGCGTTGGAAAGTCATGTATCTTCTCAGCCTCAACATCTCTGGTCTACTCTTCTGTAAGGATTAGGGAAAGAAATGAGCTCCCTGGGTCCCAGACCTTGCTTTCTACATCTCCAAAGCATAGCAGCAAAATACTACTAGAGGTATGAGACCTCCCACCTTATTAATAAGAATACCTAATCAATGCATTATTTCAAGCAACTGGTTGATCATCCAATTTCATGGCTTGCATTTGTTCACTAAGCTGGATCTTCCTCAGAGACACCTTTAGTTTCTTTTACAGTAGCTGTTTCAAATTAGTTTTACATTTTTTACTAAGGCTTCAATGAGGATTCCATCAACTCCCCTTAGGTCTTTACACGATACTCTACAAATTTAAGCAGCAACATATTTTAATTCTTTGACAGTATATACACATAAAAACATAAAATTTTAGAGTATGTACTGAATACAGCACAAAAGAAGACATAAATAATACTAAAAGGGGCATCCTAAGCCATCTGTCAGTTTTGTGATATTCCTTGGAGATTCCAAGGTGCCTATTGCAGATTCCCTCGGGGTTGGGGGCTCCTTATGCAGGGACGTCACCACTCTTACTATATACAATTGGCCCCAGAGTGTGCCCTAGACACAAAGGCACCCACCTGGAGTCTGGCCAGCAGAGTGTACATTTTCCTGGCGAGAGCACTTTCACCAACTGGGCTGCCTTAAAATGGATGAGACTGACAGACCCAATCAGATTTTCATCTCTTTTGTGAAGTTTGAATGGGACATTCAAAGAAAGGCTGAAGACAATAGGGGGGTAAAGTTGCTGAGAGATACACAGAAAGGAAGCAGTAAGCAGAAACTATGGGGATGTAGGACTCAGGGTTAAGAAAATGCCTCAATAGAGAAGAGAAGAATGAGGGTCAGCTTGCCAGTGACAGCAGGAGCTGTAGAGGCAGACAGAGAAGGACTGAGTTGGTGTCACATCGAACACTAAAGCAGGGGAGAGTGGGTGACATGTACTGAGGGGACAATTTGGTTCTCTAGAGCTGTTTTAACCCTAACAATCATTCACTTCTTCATGGTGGATGGCTGTGTGGTTGTGGGCGTATGCTAAAGTTATTCCCATCTCTGTGACCAGTTAGGCGTCCACTTGGCTCCTCCACACTTCCCCATTTATCTTCTCAATAAACAATAGCCAGCATGTATAACATTCTTAGGAGAGAGAAAAATTCACACCGTATTTATTTTTGGTCATTTCTGGTGGGGGGAGTAGATGATTTCTAGCCTAGATCACTTGTAATTATACTGTTGAGAAAAGTTATAAATTTGACAAAAAAAAAAAAAAAAATCTAAGATTAAATGCAGTAGTAAAAGAATTGTCCCAATAAGTATTTCCCAACTATTTTCTGAGGGACACACATGGAAGGAATTTTTAAAAATGAGAGTTTAGGGGCACCTGGGTGGCTCAGTTGGTTGAGAACCTGCCTTCGGCTCAGGTCATGATCCCAGGGTACTGGAACTTAGCCCTTGTCAGTCTCCTTACTCAGCGGGGAGCCTGCTTCTCCCTCTCCCTCTGCCTGCTACTTTGCCTGCTTGTCCTCTCTCTCTCTCACTCTCTGTCAAATAAATAAATAAATAAAATAAAAAACTAACCTAAAAAAATAAAAATGAGAGTTTAAGAATGAGGGTGATGTGTTAAGTTTGGGAAAAATTTAGGATGTACATTAGCTTATTAAAACCTCTGTAAACACTTGCAATTAAGAACGAACACTTCTGTTAACCTAGCAAAAGAAAACACCATCTTATTGCATCAGAGTAACAGATCATTATCTCACCAAAGTAATTTTTCTATCGTTTGCATATTTTCAAACTTTGATTTATCTGTGTGATAACCACATTGCACCTTATAAAGGATAGCTGTCCTTGAGATGGTATTTAGTTGTGAATTATTCTGAACTTTGGAATTCTTATTGCTCCCAATATCATGCAAGAGGTCTTAGAAATAATACCAAAGGTGTGTTGGCTATTAAAAATTCTGCACATACCAGTTTGGAAAATTTCATACTGTCTCTTCTCATCTACCCTCTGATTGTCTACAGTAGATTTCCCTTGTGGATTGTCAGTGCAATTTATAGATTTTGCACATAAAGTTTCTAGCATGAGGAAATTGGAAGAGCAGTTAAGTATAAGCTGTAAATACAGTTATCTTAACATCTCTGAAGCAATGTGATAAAGATTGAAGAGACCAACGCAGATTGTATAAACACATGTCTCACATCTCCTGCATGGCTATAACTGGATTTCTATACCACTTGCTACAGGGTAATAAAATACTGGGTATTTTGAGATACCTAGTTTGACACATGAAATAAAAGACTCAAGTTTTATATTTCAGTAAGACATAAGAGATGGCAATTAACTCTATTTTAGTAGGAGTTCAACTATTTTAATGGGAGAAAAAAGAAAGAGAAAAGAATTTTAATTATGAAACCAACTACTGGTTTAATCTAAAAAAGATTATTTAGGGACATAAAAGTAGAAAATCACTTGTGAATTTTGTGATATCTCCTTAATAACTCTAAAAATACAATGGTCGGTAGAATATAGTTGCATGCAATCTTTATTTAATCAAGTAACTTTCAACTCCAATAGTACTTATGTATAGAGTTGTATGGGGGAAGGCAAGAATATTAAAAAAACAGATTGTTGAAGTACTAAATGTATCTTTTGAAAATTTGAAGAGCCATATCAAAGAAATTACCACCCACTCAATCACAGTGTTTAGCAATATCGACTCTATTTGGCAGATATTTTTTCCTTTTATTTTTATGCATATATCCTTTTATATGCAATTGAGATATTAATTGAAATATTAATACGTAATTTTTCCAGATTTTACTGTGCTATTATTTTATCAATATTTCCATATATTCAATATATTCCATAGTATTCAAGCAACTAAAGATTATTAAAAACTCTTTCTGATTCTCATTTTAAGAATTACATAATATTTAATTGAAATGCAGTTAACATTTTTCCTACACTGGTTAATTCATGTTTATTTCTCTCTGAATCAATTTAAAATATCAGTTTTACTGATGCAATGTGATGTGTGTATATCTTTTTATCTTTTTCTTTTTTCATTCTCTCTTTTTTTGTATATCTTTTTTTTCTTTAAGACATTTTTACTTTGGGATAGATTCCAAAAACAGAATTAATGGATCAGGTGTTTCAGTATTTTAAAAACTTACAAAACATAGTTCAAATATTTTGTTATAAATCTTGAAAAAATATACATTCTCCACTGTAATATATTAGAACCTTTATATTTATTCATTTATGAATTTCTTGTTCACATCCTTTTTACTCATTTATTGGCCTCTGTATTTTTTATTATTGATTTTATATGACGTTTTTTATGTATTAACCCTTTATTTTGCATGTTAAATAAAAATATTGGTAATTTGTTTATATTGTTTGTTTTTTACATTATTTTAATAAATAGAAGATTAGCTATCATATTCTAAAGCTACTGATATTTCTACTATGGTTTCTTCATTGCATTATAAACTTAGTATATCCATTTGTTTGTCTTAGGACTTACTTATGCAAGTTAAGAATGAATCCTCACTCTAGGCTATTATAGTTGTGAGAGAGAATTTTCTTTTTCTTTTTAAGATTTTATTTTTTTATTTGAGAGAGAGGAAGAGTGAGAGAAATAACAGAAGGAGAGAGAGAAACAGACTTCTCACTGAGCAGGGAGCCCAATGACGTAGGGCTTAATCCCAGGACCCTGATATCATGACCCCAGCAGATGGCAGACTCTTAAATGACTGAGCCACCCAGGTACCCCTAAGAGAGAGAGAATTCTCTGAACACCTACTGAGAGACTAGTAAGCAGGTTTTATTGTTCCTTTATTCCTTAACATTGTTTTGAAGGGTGGTGACATTCTGACCTTCTTATGCAAACCTCTATCATAGCAGAAATGGAGGTCTGTGATAACATTTCATGAAAATTCTCAACTTGTCAGTAGAGTGCAATCAGTTTCCTCTAGCCTCCAACAGAATTGAAGAGAGTGACCTGCACTTTTTAAATGAAGAGACATTGAATGTAAGTCTTTTCAGAGGTTTTTTTGTTCTATCCCCAAATGAATCTATCATCTAGAAAAGGAGCATCTAGGTCTTGGCCAGACTTGTTTATGAAAAGAGGGAGATAGTCACAGACTGTTTATTTCATCCAAAGTGTACTGCCAGTTCTTGTGATATTAAACTTCTTTGTAGAATCTGTGTCTGGATTATTTTATTTTATCTTATTGACCTGATGTTTATTCTAATAACTCAATGTACTATTTTAATTGTGTAATTTTATAGTAAAGTTTAAAATTTTGTATGGCAGATACCCTATTATTAGTCTTTTTTAATCATTTTCTAAATGTTAATGTCTATTTAATCTTTCTAAAAAAAAATCAGCTTCTGAAATCATCCCATTAGGATTTTTATTGGATTTTCATTAAACTTATGCACTAATTTTAGAAGAAAATTATAATGTTATATTTTAATAGACATCATATCTCATAAAAGCCAAAATGTGTAAGTTTCTCTGAAGTATAGTGTCTAATGGATTGAAGTTTGTTGTAGTGGAAAGAATAGTGAGTTAGGTTTTTAAGAGACTTGGTTCCTAGGTCTAGGTCTCAGTTTTCTACGCTTGTGAATTAGGCAAATTATTTCACTACTCTATGGCTTAGTTTCTTTATTTGGATAATAAAGAGGTTGTACTAGATGAGGCATTAGAATGGTCAATGTGTTTCATTCCAAATTGTGAATGCAATGAACATTTGGGGTTATTAAAAATAATTATTTTTTTGCCTACCGGCTGCTTAGCAATACCATCTTAGTTTAACAACCACTCTTCCTCCAATTTTAGCACCCCTTTCTTAGCCAAAGTTATATTCTGCAGAAACGGATAGGAATTATCATGCATTAAAAGTTTTGCCTGCCTTATAAAGAGATTACCTAATTTCACGTGGAATGGCACTACGCACTGTACATATAAAACTAGAATCCTTGGGGTACCTGGGTGGCTCAGTGGGTTAAGCCTCTGCCTTCAGCTCAGGTCATGATCTCAGGGTCCTGGAATCGAGTCCCACATCGGGCTCTCTGCTCAGCAGGGAGCCTGCTTCCCCCTCTCTTTCTACCTCCCTCTCTGCCTTATGATCTCTCTCTGTCAAATAAATAAATAAAATCTTAAAAAAAAAAAAAAACTAGAATCCTTGATTTGACTCATTTGGTTTTTAGTAATATAACCCCTCTGTTCCTAGGGTATCTTACATAAGAATTCCAGAAAGAAATTAACCTGGTGGGAAAGAAGTCATAAATAAAAAAAAGAAATAGTATTATAAAATAAACATAGCCAGTAATATGCTACAAAATGGATTTAATGCAAAACAATTTGGTTAAAATAAAATCTAACATTTGAAACATACTCATAATTTTTAAATATATCAAACCAAAATGCAAAAAAATAATGGCTTATAAATACTAAAGCAAGATGTGTAAGCAGTTGTAACAACAGTAACAACAAAAAATCAAAAAACAGACTCTCTTGTCTTAATACTATTAAAATATATCATTCTTCCATGTCATCATTCAATGTGGATTTGCTCCATGGTGCCATTGAGAGAATAAGGGTCCTTACCTATTGTAATCCAAGAGCTCCTCGGGCCTCATGTTTCTCTGTGTTTAATGATATGGATGAGCAAAGAGATGAAGGAAAAGGGACATTCACTCTTAACCCCTTAAACTGGGGATGACATGTCACTTCTTCTTTCTTTGATTTCAGTTGTATGGCTCTATGTAACTATGAGTGATATGTTAAGAAGAAGAGAATCTGTTTAATGGTGAAAGTAGCAATCTCTGCCATAGTCAGCCATTTTTGTCATATATTATTATCTCTTTTCCTAGAACACACTCACCCTTCTCCCCTGGAGGGAACACTCAATCCAGTCTTTGCATTTGATATAAGCCTAAGCTATCCAAAAAATGGACAGTACTCTCCATCAGTCTAATTGTGGCTCCTTATTGTCTGGTGACTGTGAAATAAATGATAAATAAATAAATGGCAAATTTCCTACTCTTCTCATATTCAACAGACAGACATATTGAATGTCATCTGCCCTAGCAGTTGTCATTGCTTTATTTATGTGTTTATTTTTAAAGATTTTATTTATTTATTTGAGAGAGAGAAAAAACACAAGCAGGGGGAGGGGCAAAGGGAGAGGAAAAAGCAGACTCCCTGCAGGGCAGGGAGCCTATCTAGGGGCTAGATCTCAGGATCTTGAGATCATGATCTGAGCAGAAGTCAGGCACTTGGGGTGCCTGAGTGACTCAATGGGTTCAGACTCTGTCTTTGGCTCAGATCATGATCTCAGCAGGGAGCCTGCTCCCCCCCCCCTCTCTCTGCCTGTCTCTCTGTCTAATTATGATCTCTCTTGCTGCCAAATAAATAAATAATTTTTTTATGTGCTTTAGTTTAAAAAAAAAATAAGTCAGACACTTTACCAACTGAGCCACCTAGGTACCCTAACTAATTGCTTTAGTTAGGTGCTGGTGATACTTTCTGGAAGAGACTTGTTTGCCCATTGTTTTTGTCAGTGATTCCCCATGACTGTATCTGAGGTGGCCATGAAGAGTGCATCCTCCTCGGAGGACTGTGCAGATTTTGCACACTGCTTCTAATGAAGTAAGCTGGAGGGCCCAAAATTTGTTTTACAGCCTCAACAATCAGAGTGTTTGTTCTGCCTGGGATCATGTATTTTTGTTTTTGTTTTTGTTTTTTTTTAAAAAGACTGACCAAAACATAGTAGGCATAAGAACTATTTGCTTTTAATAAAATCCATGAGTCAGTGACTGGACAATTCTTAACATCCAGTGTGGAGCCCAATGCAGGGCTTGAACTCATGACCCTGAGATCAAGACCTGAGCTGTGATAAAGAGTCAGACGCTTAACCAACTGAGCCATTCAGGTTCCCTGATATAACACCAGAGCAGAAAAGAATGCAACAAAGATATATTTCCATCTCTACCTTCCTCTATCGTCCTTCCACATTTAATTGTTTAAGTATCACAGTCCTGGAATCTGGAAACACTCAAGCTCTCCTTTGTTGGCCATGAATCCTATTCCTTTCTCAAAGTATATTGATGGCAGAGGGAGGTGGTGCTATTACTCAGAACTATCTACATATATGGTCAGAGGAAGAAGTAGTAGTACGTTGCCACAGACACCACATGGCAATTACCAGTTATTCTGTAGAACCATACAATGCATGAATTCTTGCATATAGATACAGAGTTATTGTAATTTACTTTCAAAAAAATTTTTTGAAGAGTGTGTTCTTTATTTTTATCACAACAAACCTGAAAATTGGAGAGTCAGTCTATGGAAAATTGATACTCAACTGTAAAAAATGTCAAACACATCTATTGTCTGGATTATGGCTGGATAGGAATCTAGTAACTCTGCCTACAGAGGAGCGTTGTTAAGAAAAACTCTAAAGCTATCTACACATGATTTTAAAATCACTAATGGAGCAATGGAATCCTTATGGTAGACAGTTATTGGTTTTAATTCTTTATACACCCTGACTTCTATTCTTTTCCATGTAAACTTGCAGTTCTTCTAGCTAGAGACAAAGTATCCTTCTTTACTCCTTGACTTTGGATTCAATTACATGGCTAACTTTGGCCAGTCAATTTTAGCAGATTTGAAGTAAGCAAAGGCTTGAAACGTCCTTGCTTGGTTGGGCTTGGCAATACACTTCTTGCCTTTCCCATGAGAAAAATATGCCCCAGCAAATGCACCACCCAAGGAGGATGAAAGACATTTCGAGAAGAATTTGTCCCACGTTGCTTCTTGGAGCCAAGGCAATCCAAGCCCCACTGAACCTAACTTCAGATGAATGGGAGATGCATGTTGAATAATAAATTATGACTGTTTTAGGTTACTAGGTTTTGGGATGTGTTCTTTAGCAGAAATAGTTGATTGATAGACTCCTCAACAGGTAACAAAATGAACTATGATGAAGGTTACTTGCCAAAGGCAAGAGCCAGGATATATAATCAGACGATTTTATTTCTGGATGGGTGACCTTTATAACATCATTTTTAGTTCAAATTTAGTTTCTATAGGCATCTACCCTGTATCATGGCTTAAGTTCAAAATAACAAAGCTTATATATTCTCAATGTAAGCAGAATTAAGATGCTATTAGAGAATTAAGCTTTGTTTATGCTTTTTGTTATAGTTTTCTAGAGTATGTTTTAAGCATTGGCCACAAGCCACATTGGGACATTAAGTAATCACAAGACTAACACATTTCAATATTCAGCTGGCAACAAGGCCTACAATTACAGTTAAGCTTTTATTCTCTGTGTCTGCAATTACCTAGCCAGTGAAAGGAGATTTTCATGATTGCCATTAAGTGTTTAATTATGACCGAGTTAGATACAAGAACACTTGTTAGCTGGATGGCTATGCATTCCTGTGGTTGTATTTGCCCATCTGAGGACAGGGCCTAGAAAGATAGGCAAAAGTAGTAAAAGCGGCCAAACAATTGCATTGCTGTGGACTCAGGACCCATTGCTGCCACTCTAGTTTCCTTTCAGCAACTTCATATGGCATGGGACACATTAGTAGCCTCGGTGAGTGCTGATTGACTTCAAGTACAGAACAATCCTGATGCACTCCTCTTGCTGTAGGAGTCTTACTCTGTAACAAAGGTTGAAATAAAAGAAAGTTCTTAGCATCCAAATAAACACTTTGAGTTGCTTGAAAAAGAAATGAAGGATTGGATATTACTAATTCATTGGTTTTATTTATTGAATGTTCCTGTCACTTTAATAGGCCATTTACAAATATAATCCAACATTGAATATTTAGTGGCTTTGTTATAAACCATATCAAACAATTTGAATCTAAGCATGTCAGAAGAGAATGTCACTGGTTTGCCTAGTTGTTTGACAGGCATGTTTGTTGGCAGATAATAAGCCAAAAGTGCCATTGTTTTTTTTGTTGTTTTTTTGTTTTTTTTTTTTTTAAATCTGTGGAATCCAAATAATGCTATGAACAAAGGCTCCACTAGGAAATAGCAGAAATAGATAGGTATTAAGGAGTGCTTTGGAGAAGCTATTTAGAAAGCATATTAGATCATAATGGAACTAAGCAAAGGTGATCTTATTTATCTGAGTGTCTGAAGTACATATTGTCCTGATCTGTTGTTTGCTTAAACAGGATAGCAGTGATTATAATACAGATAAAAAAAAATTCATGTTTCTGTTACATCAAAAGAAGAAACATTATTCATTGTCCATATGCTAAATTTATTTTAACAAGGATGTGTCGAACTATTTTTGTAGCTTTAAAATAGTATTTTTCTCTTTGGCTCAAACCTGTTCTATCATTTTACCTATTTGGAAGATAAATTTGATGACTTTTAGAATGTTCCAGAGCATGAAAGATTCTCAGTGAGAATTTCATGCCACAATAAAATATTTTTAGAAAATGTTTGAATTTTAGCAAGAAAGATGAAATTGCTTTCTCTCATATGTAAAAATTCCCTTTAGATGAATTTATGTTGAAGCAGAATTTAAAAATATGCCATCAATGATTATTTAAGTTCAACAGAATTATGCTTTAACTCAATTTTATTCATTTGGATTAAAATTTACTAAATTTTTTAAAGTACAAAACTTGGTCACATGATCCACTGTCTCAATAAAATTGCTTGTTAGAATTTAAAGTGAAAAACTTGCAACTTGGAATTAAATGTGGAAACAGAAAGACATAAAATATACCAGAGGAAAAAGTCAATACAAGTCACATTAGAAAAATGGCCTTGCGACAGAAATGAGTGAATGTGTTAGAAAGGAAGACATGAAAAGAAAGCAAGACCTAAATAAAATACCCAAAGTGATTAGATACAGTGAGAGCAAAGAGGTCCACTCTCTAAAAGCCTTCCGAGATATCTTTTTTATCATCTAGAATTTTAAGAAGAAAGAAAAAGTCACATGCACACAATTTATTAGTTTTTTTGCTTTCCACTTTTATTTATTTTTAAAGATTTATTTACTTTAGAAAGTGTGCATGTGAGCACATGATGAGGGGGTGTGGTGAGGGGTAAGAGGAGAGGGAGACAATCTCAAGCAGACTCTGTGCTGAGTGCTGAGCCTCATGCAGGACTCAATCTCAGGACCCTGAGATCATGACTCAAGTCAAAATCAAGAGTCAGAGACCCAACTGACTAAGCCACCTAGGCACCCTGCTTTTTGTCTTTAATACATGCTTTTGTAGCACTCACTTTAACCAAACACTCACCACTTGTACCATTTTCCAAGAAACTTGTACCATTTTCCAAGAAACTCCATCACATAGGCATTGTACCATTTTCAACTTGTATCATTTTCCAAGAAACTCCATCACATTGGCATTGATATTACTACTGATGCACAAAGCAGGTAATGCCTTGCCTGAGAGCACACAGCAGTAAACAGTGGAGGTGATGTTAGAGCATAGGCAGACTGATTACAGAGGAAGTGCACAGAATCACTGTATTTCATTACTTTTGTGATAATGCAACAAGTAGCGACTTTTTTTTTCCCTTTAAGCTTTTATTTATTTATTTATTTGAGAGAGAGAGAGAGCATGAGAGGGGGAAGATCAGAGGGAGAAGTAGAACTCCCTGCTAAGCAGGGAGCCCAATTCGGGACTTGATCCCAAGATTCTAGCATCATGACCTGAGCTGAAGGCAGTCGCTTAACCAACGGAGCCACACAGGCACCCAAAATGTACCAAAATGCAGCATTCTTTGTCTACATTTATTGCCCCATCTATCTTTATATTTTCAGATTGTTGCAAAGTGTTATATATTAAACAGAACTCTAATTTTAGAGAACTAACTTGCATGCTACTCCTTTTTTTTTTTTTTTTAAATGTATTCCCCAAAAACAATTGAGAAATTGTGGTTCCACTGATGGAGTAAAATCTTATGTGTTCAAATACAAAGAGTTTTCCCCCAAATTTTCTCTTAGAGAGAACATACCTTATAATTGAATTCTTCGCAGGTTTTTTGGGGGAAAAGCAAATTAGAAATAACCACCAACGGTGTTAGTTTTGGCTGATCACAGAGGTTAACTATAGTCTCTGTGCTTTTATTAAGTGGTCAAACACAGATTTATCTTTGGGACTAACACAGATTTATCTTTGGGACATTATCTTTGGGACTAAAACCTTCCAATTGTATTAGATGCCATTTTACATAAATCTTGTATAGATCATTTTAAAAAGCAAGGAAGTTAATGATTACATTACAGAGATCACATACTATGAAAGTTCTCATAACTAAAACAGACAAAAATAACAAAAGCAACAACAAAAATCTGAAACTTTCCTAATGTCAATCAAATAAGAACTTACAACATGGGATAAAAGTTCCATGACAGCACCATATATTGATTCAAAAACTTTCTATATCAAATAAACTATGTAAACTAAAAGATAAAGCTTTCTAAGAAATGACAAAGCTACATCTCAATTGATAATAAATTGATTTTGAAGATGCATAAGAAGCATTTAAATAAAATTGTTTCATAGAATGTGAGTGAAAAATATTCCTAAATTGAAATAACAATTTTAGCATGTGACATGAACTTATATCTATAACTAAATTTTTAAAAGAAGTACTAAAAGGGCACCTGGGTGGCCCAGTTGGTTAAGGCTCTGCCTTCAGCTCAGGTCCTGGGTTTGAGTCCCACTTTGGGCTCCCTGGTCAGCGAGAGCCTGCTTCTCCTTCTGTCTCTCACCCTGTTAGTTCTCTCTCTCTCTCTCTCTCATTCCTTCTCTCTCTCAAATAAGTAAACATCTTTAAAAAAATTAAAAAATAAATAAAATAAAAGAAGTACTGAAAACAGACATCTGAAGTTTTCCTTTGTAATCTTAAAAGTTTATATCCAAAATTTTTGTGGTTATATGCGCTAATTATGCAATTTATGATAAAAAACCTGAAGTGTGTATGATTTTAAGTATTTTATGCATAGAAGTTGAGTTTGTGTTTTTTTAGGTGCTGTCTTCATTGTTTGAACAGACGAAACGAAATCAGGAGGCTTGCTTCTCCAGCTCTTTGTCTAATTCTGAATTCTGTTGAGTACTGCTCGTGATTAAGAACCTCAGTAAATGTTAAATGACAATATTGACTCTTGTACTCTTAAATATGCTTACTCTTGAAGCTTGTATTGAATATGTATACTTTCATTTTTATTAGTATATACATTTTTCACAATTTAAAAAGTTTGTTATTCATATATATATTTGTATATGTTTTGTTTATATATGTGTGTATCTCAGTATTAACTATTTCAAGTTATTAGAAGATTTGGGCTCACACATTTATTCTCTGAACTTCTGTCAAGTACTAACTAAATATACTATGACTTATGTTGGAAATGTTTGGGAAGCACAAAATAATGTAGCTATAATATTCTTAAGAAAAGAAAAACAGGCCCCACCAACTATAGACCATTGCCTTGTAAATAGTTATCTATCATTAAATATTTTATGAGTATGTCACATAAGAATAGTGTTTGAGAATGTGCTGCAAGATATAAGATTATGTGCTGGAGGAAGAGGGTTTAGACTTATTCAAGAAGATGAGCTCTATGATAGAATTTACAGATATTGACTGACACCAATGACCAATAGTCCTAGGGGGGCACATATCACAAGTGTTAGGGAAAAAACCCTTGTAAACAACAGGAATTCTCACAATACTTTTAAGCAATACAAATAGGACTTGTCTGGCGGGAGAGATGAGAATGTGTGTGTGTGTATGTGTGTGTACACCAATGTCTTGGAATTAAAATGAGATGGAGGTGAATATCAAATTAAGAATTTGTACTTAAACTAATACATAGCAGAATGCCCACTGGAGATGCTTAGCTAAAAGAAAATATTTTATAGAAATAGTGATGACATGAAAATGGCCTTTCAGTAAAATGATCTTTATAACTATGTATGTGATGAACTAAAGCAGCAATAAATCAGATTCTAGGCAAATCAGAATAGAAAGATGACTATGTCAGTGTAGAGAGGGAGTCTATGCAGGAGATGTAAGAATACAATCATGGTGTTCATCTGGGAGAAAAGTGGGGACAATATATACATATATACATGTATATATAAATTGTCAGTAGGGACATCAGAGGTTTCATTTGAGATTGCTAATTATATGAAAATATCCACTAGTGAGATTCAATTTTGCATTTTGCTTTAAATTAAGAAAACCACATTCCCCATTTCATTACCAGATTTTTACGAAAAAAATTAGATACAAAATTAGGGGTGGGGGTGGAAGTATATAAATCCATCTCAGAGGTAAGAGAAAAGCTTAAAATGCTCTCTGTCCTAAGTGACTGGTCCATAGCGCCACCTTGTGTTGATGCTCCAGTTTCTCGGTTTTGTTTTTTGTCCATTTCCAAAGACGAATTTCTTTGTGCTGAACAAAACACAGAAGCAAATATGGGTGATTTTGTCCTAATTTCAAATTAGTGAAGTCCTGAAATAAGTAGAAAATAAGTGTTTTTATATAATTATTATTCACTACTCTGTTTTTCTTCTCACTCTGTTGCAAATTGGTGCCTTTTTTTTTTTTTTTAACTAAAATGTGGTCAATCTACTGAGGTCATAGAAATGGGTATTTCGAACAGGTGGATTCTAAGGGTAGAACTAAACAAAGCATGTTGTTTTAAAGTAATTGTAATCAAAGAAGGTACGTGACCAGGGTATGCACATTCTAATATAACACTACAATTAATTTACATCAGGTAATCTATTTTTTCCAACTATTTTTTAAATGGATACTAAATTACTGAAATTATAATGGAGAATTTTTGTGAATTCACTGTTTTGGGGATGATCAAAATGGAAACTGATCAAATCTATCTTTACCAAGTCTTTTTATTATATTTAAGCCTTCATTATTTGAACTAATGGTTGATTACCATTTGTAATCACCAGCCAAACTGGATCTCCCTCGAGTAATCCCTGGAGCGCTAGTAGGAAAAATGATTGGGGAAGATAATTTAGACAATAAACAACAGGCCCTATTATGAAAGTTACTATCCAAAACTGTCTCACGGCCTACAAGTTTTTGGATCGCATACTTCTTCCCGGAAACTCATAGTAGCTGTTCCTTTCCTATCTTCCATTGTCTCAATGACTGATTCATTTAAGGGAAAATAAGCTTGGATTGGCTTTTTGTAATTTCCTTTTCTTACTATCAAATAACCTCTAGGTCCTTAAATATAGGCTGGCATTAAATGAGAAAAAAAAGATAGCATATGAAATTCATTTAAAGTGTAGTCTACCAAGATATTAGACCTATCCCTAGAATAAAAGGAGAATCCTCAGATGCTTATTCAAGTAAATATAACTTCTTTTTTTTTAAGATTTTATTTTTATTTATTTGACAGAGAGAGACATAGCGAGAGAGAGAGCACAAGCAGAGGAAGTGGGAGAGGGAGAAGCAGGCTTCCCGCCAAGCAGGGAGCCAGATGCAGGGCTTGATCCCATGACCTGAGCCAAAGGCAGATGCTTAACGACTGAGGCACCTAGGCACCCCAAGTCGGTATAACTTCTTAATGGAAATCTTACACATACCAACATGCCCCTAGAGTCTTTATGTATTATGAAACAAAATACTTAATGTGTTTTATGTATACTTATAATTATATATATATAAACTTTAATATATGTTTTGTGTATATATATAATTTATATGTATAATATATGTTCAATTCTACTATATTTCCCAAAGTTGTGTCATGTGCTGATAATGAATAATGTGATTCTTTAAGTGTCAATAGTAAATGACCAAGGCAAATTACCTACTATGGATCATTCTAGATTCTATATAAATTTTACTATAGACAACCTTCTTCCCATCCAGCACATAAGTCAATAAGATTTTCATTTTTAGAGTTTGAGTATGTTAATTAAAATTCCATATTCTTAAGACTAATTCAACAATATGCTTAATTATTGACAAAGAATCTCAGCTCTTCATATAAACACATTTCATAAATGACAAACAAGGAATTTGTCACTAACAATTATTCTGGATGTCATGTCTTTCCTTTTCATCATAAATATTCTGCCATTCCTTTGCAGAATGCATATTTTTGTCTATTTGAAGTGCATTATTTTTAGGGGAAAGCTGCTCAACAGATTAGGGAATTTGAGCTAGCCAGTGGAGAATTTAACTACATAAGCCCACTACACCTAATTATAAAAGATGAAGGCTTTAAAATTTGCATAATTGCAACTATTGGTAGGGGTCGGTAACATATTTGCATTATCTACTTATGTTCCATACCAACACTTTAAAGCACCACTTTAAAAAAAAAAAAAAAAAAAGTCTGCTAAGTCAGATGCTTGTCGGTGTCAGAACGTTGTAACCTAAAATGCAGGCAATGCCTTTTTCTACCAACACGCCTGGGTTCTGACAGCTTTCTAAAATCAATTTCTAGGTTTTGGTACTATTTTATCTTCCGAATTTTGAAATAAACAGTCTTTCTATCCACAGCTGCATGCAGCAAGAGAAATGCCTCGTGCTTCTAAACCAAGTCCCAAGTACTCATGTATCCCTTTTGCAAATAATCATTCATAATAATTAATATTTACAAAATGGCATGCTCAAAATCAAAGTGCAGAGATAGTCAAGGATAGTAATTGGTTATAAAAATTTCCCCTGTCTATCCCATAATACAAGGACATTTAGTTCTTATTAGAAAATGTTTAATGGTTCTTGACTATAATATTTAAATTTGATATTTGTGTCTGATGCAAAGAAATGAGAAAAGGTTTTCTACATAGCAGTAGAATACTTCAAAGAAAGAGAGGGGGTTGCATTTCAATTGACACAAATACAATAATGCTAGAAAAAGTATAGTTTTTATTTTTCCTATTTCTGTTCATCATGGAAATTTTATTTTCATGGAAAATAATTAACAATAATGAGTATAAAATTATTTTGATGCAAGAGGGTCGCTAACATTACATGTGGGAAAAATAAACCATTTAGTTATTGTTTCCATGATGGTTCTAATTTACCTACTATGTTATTGAAGTTGTCTTTGTTTCTCAACATTTTATTCTCGAAGTGCTCTTTTCTTGCCTCACGGCATAGTTTTTAGTATTTAATTGCAAGTGAATATTTTGGGGGCACCTGAGTGACTCAGTGGATTAAGCCGCTGCCTTCAACTCAGGTCATGATCCCAGGGTCCTGGAATCGAGTCCCACATCTGGCTCCTTGCTCAGCTGGGAGCCTGCTTCTCCCTTTGCCTCTCCCTGCCACTCTGCCTGCTTGTGCTCTCTCTCTCTCTCTGATAAATAAATAAATAAAATCTTAAAAAAAAAAAAAGAAAGTGAATATTTTGGTTTATTTTAGTAAATCCGTTTTAGTAGTCTACCTATCTTCAGAACACTGGTTTTTACTTCTGTACTGTCTCTGTACTGAAGTGTTTTACCTCTAAATTCCTATTTTGATTTTTTTTTTGTTTGCTCTTTTTTATGAATTTCTATGCAGCTAAGGTAATAATGTTTAGTTTTTATTACAATTCTCCAGGCTCTGCTCACTTTCTATTTGATATTCCCACTAAGGCTGTAGTAGCATGTTGCGGTTGTCAGTATTAGTTGTAATTTTGTGGACTCGTGAAAAAACCATGGACTCTTGAGTCACAAAAAGCAGGTTTAATCCAGGTTTAATTTCTCTAAGCTCTATAAAATTGGGCAAATGATTAGGCTTCTCAGAGCTTCAAGTTTGGCTTCTATAAAATTGGGGCAAAATATCTGTCTTATTGGATTTTAATGATGGTTAGAAATAATATAGGCAAGGTGCCTGGACTTTGCACATAGAAGCTATCAAATTAATGGAACCTATTATCATCATAATTTTTATTAGCAAAATCTCAACATTGATTTATCAATCCCTCTTTCTATTTTCTAATTCAATTATTTCCAGATGGTTTTTAGATATTAAGCAATAGCAGCTAAAAAAGACCGTTTCCCAAAGATACTGGGATTCTTTTGGCCTACAATGTGTAAAGGCCCTTGTGATAAAGGCAGAGGCTTCCCTAGATTCCACCAGTGCTCCTGGCCTCCATATACTGAAGTATTTTCATGTAGACTGAAGTGCACTTGCTGAAAACTCAATCAGCCATTTTCCCGAGTCTCTCTGCCTATAATGGGAAATATCCCCTCTCCTCCGTTCTCCATCCCCTTGAAGTCTGGCGTAGGCACCTCTTGTATCAGGAAAATGTCGGCATGGGGTGAGGAGAAAGATTGGAGCACAGTGTAAAGGTGATATCTTCTAAGTATCAATCTACAAGTATTTAATTCAAAATGTATTTCCAGGGCACTAATGTGATCTCAAACTTCCATTCTCTAATACATAGAGTCACAGGGGACATGTGATTTCCTGGAATGTGAGTTTTTAAAAATGTTTCGATAAAAGTTTAACATAAACTTACAAAATTATCATAGCCATGGAAAGAGACAGAATAGAGGGCTAAAATCATATTAAATCTACAAATGATCACTATTAGAAATCATTTTATAGGGACGTCTGGGTGGCTCAGTTGGTTAAGAGATTGCCTTCAGCTCAGGTGATGACCTTGGGTCCCCTGAATCTGCTCCAGGCTCCCTGCTCAGTGGGGAGTCTGCTTCTCCCTTTCCCTTGCCCCTCCCCAACACTCATGCTTGCGCATGCTGTCTGTCTTTCCCTCAAGTAAATAAGAAAAGTTGAAAAAATCACAAAACATTTAGGGGCACCTGGGTGGCTCAGTGGTTTAAAGCCTCTGCTTTCGGCTCAGGTCATGATCCCAGGGTGCTGGGATCGAGCCCCACAACAGGCTCCCTGCTCAGCAAAGAGCCTGCTTCCCCCCTCTCTGTCTCTCTGCACCTGCCTCTCTGTCTGCTTGTGATCTCTCTCTCTCTCTGCCATAAATAAATAAAATATTTTTTGAAAGATCGCAAAACATTTTAAAGAAGAAATCATTTTATAGATGAAAAAACAATTCTCAAGGGATTCCTTCCAAAGATTTGCTAAAGGAAAAAAGACAACCACAGGATCAGAATTAGGTTCTTTCAATGTACTGTGCTAGGTTGTCTCCTATTATGCTATACGTAAGCATGTACCTGGGAAGCAAGTAAGGCTCATCACCCTCCAGGAATATGGGGCCTTGAGACAGTAAGTCTCTTGAGTGCAAGAGAAGTCTAGCTCAGATCTGGCTATCTGTGAACTCTCTTTTAGCTTCTATGTTTTTTTTTTGAGGGGGGTGGGTATTAAGTTCTTTATTTTAATTCCAGTAGTTAACATACCATGTTCTACTAGTTTCAGGTGTACAATACAATGATTCAACACGTCCATACATTACTCAGGGCTTTTTAGCCTCTGCTTTCATCTTGTCTCCCAGTAGACTCCCAGGTGGGATATACGATGCAACACTGTGTGTGTGGAAGGTGCTTCCTTGATATTAAGAAGTTTCCAAGAGGGACATTTTAAATCGAGTTCATACAAGAAAATGTGTCATTCTTGGCCAGCTCAATGTTTAGTCAGATAGAAAGACTTAGAGAAACAATTTAGGAAAGGGAACTCGTTAAAAAAAAGAAAAGCATATTATTTCCACAAGTCATGTTTTGTAGAGTAAGAGTCTAGAGAGTCAAATGTCAATGTTTTTACTTTTTTTTTTTTTTTACCATACAAATGTAACTGGAAGATCATGTATTCATTATAATGCTATATTCACAAACAAACAAACAAACAAAACCAAAACAACATTTGCTTACAAATCAAATATGACAAGAAGATACATTTCCTCTAATTAAAATTGCTTGTGATATCCCAGCAATTCCCAATGATCAAAATTGCCCAGGAAGTGAGACTGTTTTAGTTGGCTCCCGGTGAATTTGTCCATTTACTTCACACTTAGAGCAAACCCCGAGATTTCTCATTTTCATCGCCCATGTTTCCTTCAGCTTCTGCTCTCCTGAGGTAATGTTCAAGCCCGGCATTTTCTGTAACTTGATTCCTCAGCACTTTCTGGGACAGAAAAGTATCCACGAGCCTCTAGTTTTATTGTTAACTCCTTCTTAGTAGAATAAAGCCTTTTTATCATTTTCAGTCATAGAAATAAAAAGCATAGAGCCACATTTCCTTTCACATACAGTGAGAATATCACCACCAAGTCTGATAAAATCTATACTCCCATTTCTCTGAGCCTCCCAAAGCAGTGTGTGTAGTGTGCATGCTGGTGTGTTTGCGTAGGCTTGTGTGTTGTGTATTCCCTGTCGTATCTTCACCTTGATAATAACAATAGCGTATGGCTCTGCACGAGTGTTTTTCTCACTGCAGATTCTGATTTGCTGGTTTTTGAACTCTTGACAAATTTGGTGACACTGTGGCTGATCCACTTTATCCCTGCTTTGTTTGGGCATGGTCTTGCTCTCTGAGGCTCCACTTCCCCGTTTTCATTGACTTCAGGAAAAGGTTCATTAGGCCTGATCTCGCTTAGTCTTTTTTCTTCCTCCCCTTTCTTCTCTCTTCTCCACGCTGGACTCTGGGGCTCTTTATTCCTCAGGTCCCCTGTAGGTTAAGCCTAAGCTCTTATCCTCTCTTCTCTTTAACTCACAGTCAGCGTTGGCATCTGTATTCCGTAACCCTCCATATAAATAAATAAAAGCAGGTACCAGCCTCCCAAATCTCCAGGTCTAGCCAGACAAACAGCTTGAGACACAGTTCCTGTCACAATTTCATATCACCTTGGAGCAAAAACTCCCCGATGCCATTGAGATGCATCTGACTGTAACTTAAATTCCCTGGTGTTTAAGTCTGCCAGACTCCTACAAAGCTCTACATAACCTACAAATAATTAACATCTAAAGAAAGACAAATTGTGGGCATAAATGATGCACTAAGGCAGAGGGAATGGATGTGTCTGTGCATGGAAAAATTAAGAGTTTCTGCGGAGATTTTTATGCTTTTTGGAGGGTCTGATCTGTCAGTAGACAACGAGGGTCTGAGCCAGTTTGAGTAGCTGGACGGGTGATTTGCATGTGGCACGGTTTTTCACTCCTCATTCTGTGTATCCGTGATTCTCGCTCTTTATAAAAGTTCTGCATTTTTCAAACAGTATGCTCCTTTGAAATTATTCCCAAATGATGATTGTTTAAAAATGAAACTCATGGGGGAAAGGGCTAGTACTATAGCTCTTGTGAGGTTTTGGTTTGCCTCTGTTATTAAACTTGAGGTTTACACGAAGTTGAGCTACTCATTATTACCAGTTTCTAACACATTATCATCCTTGTTGTATATGAGTCCCCTATCTCGGGGATTTGGCTGGTTATCTGATTATTTTTTAAAATTCCTTTTTACCCCTGTTTGTTCCTTAACCACACTCATCGCTCCCCGAATGGGCAACCATGTGAACGTATCATAGTGTTTTATTTTATCGTGTTCTTGCAAAATGTACACTGTGGTATCTGCCTATATTTTAACACAAATGACTTTATTATCTATTTGTTTCCTACTTTTACCTTCTGTTTTTAGTAGCCATCCCTGTTTTCAGATATATTACTAGTTCCTTGTTTGTAGCGGTTCCCAGTGCTCACGCTGTGCACCCACCAGCTTTTGTCTGTTCATTAGAGGTCTGAACTTTACTTCTTCGTGAAGAGAAACACACAGTTATCCTAAAGCATTTTTTTCCCCCTTGCTCAGGGAGTTTTTTTGTGTCTGTGCTGGGAAAAGGGGTTATCATGACCTAATTTTAAGGATGGAAACAAAAGGAGAAAGGATGTGCATTAGAATTATGACTAGTTTAGAATAAATAGGATTAGGCTTAGATGTCTTAGATTCAGTATTGTACGACAGCAGGGTAAGGTTACATCTGTTTGGACTTTCTGGATGCTAACCCTGGCTCATCTACTCACCAACTTTGTAAACTTAGGTAAGTCACTTAACCCTTTAAGTATCAATTTCTTCATTTGTAATATGGAACAAAAGTTATGATGTACTCTATGTTGGCTAACTGAACATAATAAAAAATAAATAAAAATAAATAATTCTTTTAAAATAATATATTTCTTGTACCAATCCAGATAGACTATATTATACTGCTCTAACAAACCACCCCTGAATCTCCAGAAATTAAAATCACAGAAGCTATTTCTTGCTCATGTTCCGTGTCTACCTCTCAGGGCTGGCTGGGGGCTCTCCACCATGTTGCCCTCATCCTCACTGCAGGGATCTTGGTGATGGAGGAACTGCCACATAGATTTCTGGTCACTGAGACAGAAGGAAAGGAGAGCTCTGGAATCTCACACAGGGGATTACTCAGGCCACAGGTAACAATTATACTTCTGCTTACATGTTTTTAGTCATAGGACCCTACTCAACCCCAGGAGGTCATAAAGGAAAATCTCCCTAAGTGCCCAGAAGTTGGAGAGCCTCAAACAGCCAGTGAACGTGCTTTATGACTACCATATGCCTCACATCATTGTTGTAAGGATTAACGGGGTTATTTCTTGCGATGTGGTTGGTATAATACCTAGAGTCCAGTAGATAATAAATGTTAGCTGTTATTTTAATGTTCTTAATAAGATATAAAAAGCCTTTCATGTTTTCCCAGTACTCCCTAAACACTGCACTATCACTTCCAAGTCTCCCTCAAGCCTCACCCTTCCACATCCCATTAGAGAAACAAGCCAACACTCCTTCTCAGGGGAGCAGGATCTTTCAGTATCTTGATCCTCACTCCATCTCTCTTGGCTTTTTTTCAGGCACTGACTCCACCAATTCTGCTGTCAGATCTATCTCTTGCCCCTTAGATCTACTTGTGCTATTGGTCTTGGAGACAATTGCCTCACAGCTGTATTTACTATGGCTTTATTTATATGTTCTGTCATACAAATAAAATTATTGTCTAAATTAAGCCTTTTTTTTTTTTAAGACTAAAAGGGCGGGCACTAAGTCAAAACTAAGACAGTTTCAGGGAAAATGGCATGGATGGTCAATCTACTTTGTTGATTTTAGCAGTAAATTAAACAGCTGTGGCTTGCTATGGTCCTTTATTCCATAAGGTGTCCGCTCATTAGACTCTTTCACATTTTTCAAGATAACCTCAAGCATCACTTTCCCTGGGCATCCTTTTCCAATTCCCTCTGGTTAGTGCGTTCTTTCCCAAAGCAAGAAGAATATCCTTCACATTGTATAAAAATTGTTCACATGCTTATCTCCTAAAGCTATGAAGTCCTTGAACACACGGATCTCATTTCATTTGTCTTTGTATCCCCAGGAACCTACAAATTCCTGACACATGGTAGGCAATCAATGTTTGTTGGACAGATGAATTCAGTCCTAGAAATGTAATACCTTCATTAAGGAGACCAAATCTTTAATGGGTTTGGAAGTGGGTATTTTAGCCATTATGGGAAAACAGCTGCAGATAGATTTTGTGGAAGAAAGAATTTCAGTATTTTGTCTTAAGACTTCTTGTCAATCAACGTTTTTGTTTCCATTCAAATGCTTATTCTCATTGATTTGTAACAGCATTGAAGTCATTATAAGAATTAGTGTTCTAACACTATCACCAAAGGATGCTTTTAGATGTTCTAAAACCAGATATTTATTAATAATAATAGTAGTAGTAATAATCGCATTATTCTTAAGAGAATTTAGGCCCTTTAATACCTGATACTTTTTTTTTTAATTGGGGGAAAAAAAAAGCCCACAATCCCATCACCGGCAGAGTTTATCAGACTTCCTAAAAAGACCTTCCCAAAAAGGCTGGTAGTAAAACTTTTTAAAAGACCAAAAATTTACACAATACTTCCATAAACTATGTAAGTCACATTATGATCCATTTTCTTTATATTATACCTCCTTTATTTTCCCACCCTAGGTATTTCAGTATCTTCTTGCACCTCCAATCCTTGCATCTACATTCGTGGGGTCAGTGACTACAAACCAGTAATTAGATCGCATAACTCCCTTTATCAAAAATTATTAAGGTGGATCTTTATGATTTGAAAATCAAAGGACAGCCTGTCATTGAAATCCCTCGTCATTGAAATCCAACTTACCTTCCCAGATTTGAGACCTACTACCTTCCACCAGAATTCCTATTCTTTAGTCATGCAATTGCCTGCCTGAATGTACTAAGTACTTGCACAACTGTGTCCTTTTTTTAATGTTGTTTCTGCCTTCTTCTAAAAAAAAAAAAAAAACAAAAAAAAACTTCTACTTTTTCAATATTCAACTTAATTGACACACACTCCTTCCATTTTATTTCCATGTATTTATAATTTTACCTTTGTTTAGCCTTTATATCTCAAATGGATTTTAAGTCCCTTGACAGTTTTGGTGTCTTACTTATATTTATTCCTTTTAGCACCCACTTAAGCTTCTGCAAATTATAGTTACTGGTTTTAAAAATGGAATTGAATTAATTGTTGTAAAATCACTTACTGCATTAGGGTTCCAATCCTGAACAAAGACATTTTTTTAAACTGTCATACTTGGGGGATAGACTGGACTTTCATGAGAGTTTTATCTTTCTCAAATGCTTTTACCCAGGTACATATTTCTAGGCTGAAATCATTCTTTCTTATTCCTTGATTTCACTTTTTTCTTTACATCAATATTTATTTAAAAAATAAAATATGTTTTATAAAAATATAAAAATGTTTTACAAAGTATACACAATGATCATGAACTTGAAATTGTTAACATTGTTTGACACTAAACCTCTAATAATCTTAATATAAGGTGATGCATTATGCCTATAATAGTGACATCTGGTGGCTCATAGGAAATGTTACATTAACCTACTAATTTTAATTTCTACACATATTTCTATTTTAGTAAGACAGTTGCCTTTGTCTCTGTAAATTACTCCTAGTTTTTCAAAATATTTGGTTCGTGTATTACTGAGAAAATTAATATTATGCTGTATGTTTTATTCTCTAATATGCACAAGTCTTAAGTCGCTGACCCCATGGTTAGTTAGTAAAAGCAGGCTAAATTGCAGACTGGAGTTCTTCTTATGACCACTAGGGGTAGAAGGTAGAAGAATGAATTAATAGCATTTGTAATCTGTATCACTGTAACTCTGAGTGCAATACTCCCTAAACATCCCTGGATGTTTACACATCCTCCTAGAATGTGTATGTCAAAATCCATCCTTTGTACCTAGTTGGTGGAACAAAGATTTAAAAAAATGTATATATAGAAGATTGAAGTTCCAGACCAACTCTAGCACTGCTGAATTTTGTGACCTTGAATCAGTCCTTTAATTCCTTGGGTCTCAATTTTCTCATTGGAAAGATTTAGACTAGATATCCTCCATCTTGAAAATTCTTAATGACAGGGACTTAATAGACAGTGATGGTTAATTACAATGACATAGCTCTCCTCTGATATTTGGCTTTTGGTGCATAGAGGATAGGTATTTTTAAAAATGATAATAAGGCTTCTTCAAATTTATATTCAGTATTCATGTAACATCCATTATCAGAGTACCCAATGGGATAACTCAAGATTCCCAGGACCACTGGCAAGGAGCCAAAGCTATTACAGTCACATTTGTGAATAAATTAGAAACAGCTTAGGCTTAGTTTCTCACACTCAAGAATTGACTAAATGTACCTGCTGCTCTATCCCCATTCAGTAATTTCCAAAGTCTGTTAGAGAATAAATTCATTAGAATCATCTGGACACTTGTTCAATATATGTCTCTCATGTGCCCTACTAAACCTACCAAGGGGGGGATGACTGGAAGCCATATTTTTAACAAGCTTTCCTGATGGTAATGGTGGTTATCCTGGTTTACTAACTATCACTACCCAGAAACCACCTAGATTCAGACAGAAAGGGAAACTTTACCATCTTGTTGGTAAGAGAGAAAACTCCTTTAAAACAGAACTTATAAACTGAAGTGTCTCAGGGCCCACATAAGTAACTTAATAAGGAGAAAACAGCCATGTAGAAATTAAGGAAAACTCAAGAGAACATGTCTCATGTAAAGTAGATAGCCTTTCATAAGCTCTAGTGGTTGCCAGGAGGCAAGCTTCCCAGGGTTGCCTTGTGCTTTGTAAAAAGCAGATGAAAATAGGATTCTTGTGTGAGATCTCCAATGTGTAGGAGTTGGAACTAATTCAATGTGAGCCAAATGAAACACATTTGTGGCCTCAAGTTTATATTCTCTATTCGTGATCCAATTCTCACTGTGCCCTCTGCATCACACTTCTCTCTTTTTCAGCTCCACTGCATTTGTCAGTCTAATGTGCTTAACTAGTCAGACGAACCTACAGAAAACCCTACATATAAAATGGCTATTCCATCTTTTCTGTTGTCATATCCCTTCAAATTCTTCTAAATTGTTGAAACCTTGTCTGCTCCGTAAAGCGTTTGGAACCACACTTTCTAAACCATTGTCAGTGCACTGTTCTCAAGTATTATGCCCAAATATCTTTTCCAAGTCCCTTATTTAACAAATATTATTATAAGTATTGGTCATCCTCACATAATGCTCTTATAGGCTTTAGCTCATAAGTGGAGATATTTCCAATAATTAGTTTTCATTAGTGACTATATCATATACAATATAAATTAACATATAAATTTCAATGTTGAAATCTTATTATGTATTCCTTATTGAGTGACTATTACTTCCTTAACATTACCCTGATTAAAAGCAAATAACTGTGAACCGCTGTCTTCATTCTTAAGAAAGAGTCAGAACTTTGCAAATAAATGAAAAGGACTTTTTCCAGTAAGAAAACTGAAAATAAGTTTTAGGATGAGGTGTTCTCATGAGCCTGGATCCCAAGACAATATGAAAGACATCCTCAAGGGCAAGTGGCAAAGCAAAAGACTTTAAGTAGAAACACAGAAACTTTTCATAAAATAAATACTACACATTATACTAAGAAAAAGTTCCAATAATTAGCCAAAGGTATTATTCAACCTTTTTGTTAGTTTTTCACTAACAAACTAGTTTGATTGTTTTTGGCCATGATGACTGGTTGAATCAGGTTTGCAGGTGATAGGGAAACCCTTCAAATTCCCTGAAGAGAAAGAATAGAAAATAAAAGCATATTACTCTGAGAGAAGATCCCTAATAACAGTATGAGGACTGAGGCACACCATTGCACTATCAATCATCTCCACATAGTTGAATTGGTCATCCAAAGGGACTTCGGGATTTATGGTAACCTGGAATGCATCCAAAAGCCACTATTTCTGAATATGTGACATATCACCAGGACTCATATCATTGTAAAATGATATGACTCAATTAATTTGAATGAAGATAAAAGATATCTAAATTTTATGTCCTATAATAAGCATCACTTATATGACACATTAATAGAATTTATAGAGGTTGATGATTTATTGAATATTAGCTATGATCAGTGTCTTATATGAGATGATGGAGAAAGAATAAAAATAAACAAAAAAATCTTTTCTACTCTAGAGTGGCTTAAATTTTATTTTAAAAATAGAAATAAAATACAGGCATAAAGATACCTCAAGACAAAGTAAGATTCTGAATGAATTGTTTATTTTGATGAGAACTTGGTCCACGAGGTTTTGGGGAAGTAAAGATTCAGAGTACATTGGCAGTTTCTAGGGAAATCAAATAAGCTATTTTTCAATTGTCAGCATAGCTAAGATCAAGTCTTCTAATTCATTCAATCATTTATTCATTCAACAAACATTTGTTAAGTGCTTTTCTGCATTTTTATTAAGAGGTAATGCATTCTCAAGGCTCAGAAATTTTAAAAAATGTATTAAGAAGTCTCACCACTGCTACCTCATTCTCATATACTCCCATAAGTGATCATTTTTATTAGCTTATTTCTTATCCTTATAGTTTATTTATGCAAATACAAGAAAATATTAATGTGGTTTAGTAGTTTAAGCCCTTTAGTATATAAAAGATAACATATTATAAACTCTGGTCTTTATCTTACCTTCAGTTTCTTAAAAGTCTCCTATAGGGGCGGCTGGGTGGCTCAGCCATTAAGTGTCTGCCTTTGGCTCAGGTCATGATCCTGGGGTCCTGGGATTGAGGGCTCCCTGCTCAGCAGGGAATCTGCTTCTCCCTCTCTCACTGCCTCTCTCTCTCTCTGTCAAATAAATAAATAAAATCTTTTAAAAAATAGTCTCCTATAAAATTGAATAATATTCCACCCAGTGATTATACCATTGTTTAACCCATCCCCCCAACCTAGAAGGATATTCTTGCTAATATCAACAGTACTAACTTTGCTCTGATAATAATCTTGAAGATGAATGTTTGTATTTCTTGTCTCTTTTTTTTTTTTTTTTTTTTAACCTATCTCCCTCAATAGATTCTAACACTCTACTAACACATACATTACCATTGATTCAACAGAAAATAGGGTTAGGAATGGGGTCATGGAGCAAAAAGTAAGAGAAGAGGATCAGCTACAGAGGAGAGGAAGTGGAAGAGTGGACAGGTCCTACTCTGAATGATGCCTCTTATCAGAGCATTATTTCCCTTCTCGCAGGAGCAGTAGTTCTGAAACTAAAATATGACCCAATTGTGAAAACTAAAAATCTTGCCATGGTTGACTATAAAATATAAAGGAAAATAGTTTAAAAAAAGAAATGAACAACATAAATTCGGGATAGGTACTAGTCGCTCAAGAAATCCCAAGTCTCCTTTGATGGTATACATATCATCATATGTACAATACATCTGTATTGTATTGTACATATGTATTTTAGGTACAATTTTATGTACATATTTATATACAAAATTATATGTACATCTGTTACTTGTTAAATATGGTGTATAATTTTAAACTTATATATGTAATTTACATATGTGTGTGTGTGTGTGTATAATTGCTATTGGTAACATCCCTTAATATAAATCACAGCATGAATTATCCTCCATTTCTTTTGAAGCAATTTTAAGAAACCCTAGTGCAACTAAAGGGATGGATGACATTTTTGGCTATCTACACCTCAAATGATCATTTTTTTTCCCTAGTAATAACCATCTTTTCTATCTTAATCTCTTATTGGTATTAAGTTGTGGATCATTACACAGTCAAAATGTTAACTGAATCATGTCATGTCCCATGGAGTTTTATCATGTTTAAATTTTCAAAACTTGACTACATGTAGGAAAATGAAAGGTATTAAAAAAAAACCAAAGGCCAGGTTCTTCCCAAGCTCTGACAGCTTGAAAGGAACTCCAACAGAGAAACAGAAGTAAAATGAAAACTCCTGGAGCCTTAGCCCACCCATACAAGACTCTAATTGGCAGCCTTCATAGGGAATTTGTCAGTCATTCAAGCTCCCTATACTGTATTTCCTGATTAACTTTGAAAACACAGACGTTATCTGACACTGTAACTTGTCTCAAAATTAAAATAACAGTTAAATATTTTACAAGAGTTTGTATCCATTGTCTACATTTATTTTAAAACCGACTTGTTACATATTTCTTTATTACCTTTTGTTAGAACTGTTGCTTGCGTATCTACTTCAGATCCTAGTCCTTTTGCAAATGAGATCATGTTCATGGCTCATTTAGCAAATTTATCTTTTAAAAATGCCTCTATCTAAATGTAAAATATTTCAAAGCCTTTCTCAGCAATGTGGGTGCATAATAGAACACACCTGACATACAGTTTTGAAAACTTGTAAGATCTGTGCTAATTGAAAAAAAAAAAAATTGCTGCTGCTTTAGAAGAGCTCAAAGAACTTCAAAATCATCTGGTTTTAAAATCCTGTACATTTGGGAGGAATCAATATGATTTTGAAGAATATGTGACTTCTGAAAGCTCCGAGTCCAGTGGTGGAGCTCAAAATAGAACCAATGAATCTTGACTCTCAATTTGTGTCTCTAGCTAACTGCATTAACTGGACAATTTTCTTTCATCTGTATATTATTAATAACATAATATCCTGTGACACAACAGACTAATAGCCTCTTTGGAGAATTACCTTAGAGTTATATGGTATACCTTTTTAAAAAACATGTTATGTGTAGATATGTATAACTTATGACTTTCATGTAATTAAATAATTACTGCCTATTTAGATGAAGGTTTTCCCTTTCAATAGTCTAGTCTTATAAATGGGTATAAGCCACTTGGAACAATGCTACATTCAATCTACAGAGTAGCTTTTCTTAAGGAAACTCCAGTTTTCCCATACCCAGATACCTCATGGAAGGGAGGTAGTTAGGACTTCCACATCTTAATTTTATTTTAGGTTTGCGTTCAGTGAAGTCTGAGCTGAATAAATTACTGCCTCTGGATCCAAAGGAAATTAGTATTAGACAGGACTTTAAACCCAGGTTTTTCAACTTTGATTCAAGACCAGTGAATTTTCTAACTTATATCATTTGTGCTTAACATTTAGTCCTGTTAGCTATTCAAGTATCATGATAACTTCACAATATTTCATATATTCAAACTCTTCCCTACCTTAGTGGTAATTAACAATGTGCTGTTAGGGCTGCCATTTAATTCCTCTATTTCCAATTTCTTCTATACTTTAAATGAAAGTTTTCCTTAATATCCTCTCCTTGAACTTCTTCCTTTCTTTCTGACATAAACTTCCATGGCTCAATTATTACTCACACGAAGCTCTTTCCAACATGTCTAATACTAGGTTCACCCTACTCCTGAGATTTATTTGCCTTCTAGCCATTTCCTTCTGGGTTTTCATTAGCAGCTCAAATTCAACATGTCCTAAGCTTTCCTCAGCTTTTTACTCTTGTAGGTATCAGCTGCATATACTCTGTAATCCCATATGCAAAGAAAAAAAAAAAAAAACACAAAAAAAACCCAAAACCTAGTTTCTTTACCAGATTGTTTTATAATTATGTCTTAATAGGTCTTTTATCCTAGCAAAGCTGCAAGTTCCTCATGAACATAGCCTTATTCATCTTTGTTGTCCTGGCCGATAGCATAGTATAGCACTTGGCAGATGTTCGATAAATTTTTGGCGACTAGCTGACTGAATGAATGATCATTGGATAAAGGTCCGGTAAATTTTCAGGTTATGTGAGATGGAAGGAGATCAATTTCATGCAAGAAAAATAAGGTAGGCTTTGCCTCTTAAAAAGTTGCCAGAGAATAAGTTATTAAAATCCACCCTATTGGTATACTAGAACACCGTTGAAATGTGTATCATTATTATATACTTTGGGGATATAATTTTAATAAAAGTGTATCTTCTTGATGGAGCAGCTTCAACAATAGGTTTTAGTCTTAGGAAGGAGCTTTATTATATTAAAGTTTATGTTGGTGAAGTGCTAGGTATTTATAATTATGAAAGAAATACAATTAAGACAAAAGCATTTCCAATCAAGTAGGATTTGATTATCCATTAATGCTAAATGGGAGGTTCATGACCTGAGCCTAATGGGCCCTTTGCAAGTTGTAGTGGACAATTAAACAACTCAGCAGTGAAACTGACATTGAAGAGCAGATTTTGCCTGCCAGCCGCTCCCAGGGTTTGGATTTCACTGGATCATGTTCCGAAAGGTCAGCACTGGCCAGATGACCAGTCCAGAACTGCAGATGGCAATGTGGTCACCTGACCACTCTGGGGCTCCCCAACCTGCTGCATGGGCTCAAGTTCACTGAGAGGTCATGGCAGGCCCCGTGTCACTACTCAGGAATACCGTAATTCTTGGGTATGCTCTCTTTTCCATTATGTGGAATGAAGTAGATGATTTTGGTCTCCCAGCCAGAGGATAAAACAATGACACTGTTGTAGCAGTCACAAGATAATAGCTTAGCTATAGTGAGCCGCTCAGTGTGGGCCAGCTTTCTTCAGAGGGATGTCTGTGTTCTGTAAATGAAACAGCATCTACATGCTTGCCAGGAGCCTGGGAGACATACACCTGCGTTCAAGTCCACTATGCCAATCACAAGCCTTACATCCTTGTGCCAGTCACATCATCTCTTTGAACCTCAGTTTTGTTCTGAGCTCCAGAGGGGAGAAAATGGGATTGTACCTCTCCTGCCCTGACAACTTCAGAGAGTTGAGAAACATAGCATGCAAGTCATTGCTGAATATCTGCTGACTTACACACATCCTATCCATTTTTTGGGTGTGTTTGAATGAGACTTTGCATGAATTTCCAGAGGCAAAAAGTAAAAAAAAACTATGTTTTTCTTATTTTTAAGCCATACAGGTTAGACTTCATGAGCATGTGAAATTGCATTTATGACCCCTAAACTCTTCTAAAAAGAGACCCAAAGAGGAACGAGTTCATCTAAGAAAATCTTCAGTGATTTTTTTTTCGCTCAAATGTTGCCCAACCTAGAAGGAAAATGAAGCTAACTTTAGCTTTGAATATTTTTATACTCTCAGAATCAGAATCAGGGAATATATGTTTGAATGTAGCTTGGAACTATTGTATTATTTATGTTCAAATGGCATTTAAAAAGAAAGTCTAGGATATAATCACATAACCTCTCTCCAGTTCTGCTATTTTTTGACAAGACAAGTTGTTTGTAGTGTGGTCTCCCTGCTTCAACACGGTGTTTTCCTTGTCCACAGGCTCTGCCTCTTAGACGTTGCTCTCTCAGGGTAAATGGAGCGAGATTATGCCCATAATACGAGCTGTTCATCTGCACACAAGAGAGAGAAAAAGCTGGGCTCCCGGGTGGTGCTGGAATCTTAAATAGTGAGGTTATCCTTTTTTTTTTTTTTTTTTAAGATTTTATTTATTTATTTGACAGAGAGAAAGATCACAAGTACACAGAGAGGCAGTCAGAGAGAGAGAGAGAGGAGGAAGCAGGTTCCCCGCTGAGCAGAGAGCCCGATGTGGACCTCTATCACAGGACCCTGGGACCATGACCTGAGCTGAAGGCAGAGGCTTTAACCCACTGAGCCACCCAGGTGCCCTAGTGAGGTTATTCTTTTCTGAAAAGTCTCTTAAGAATGATCAGAAATGGGCTGTAGGTCTGGAAACAACCCCTACAGCCCAGAGATGAGCCCTTAGCTGAGATTCTGCAAAGTTTGCCCATGAATGTCATCAGCAAACAGTTCATCTTGGAGGGAAAATTTTAACTTGCTTATTTTGAATTATAATGTACTAAGGAGGGGCTTAACATATTTTAACTTAGAATAAATGTGAAAAAATTAATGTGTTGGTTTGAGACAGTTTTCACCAGACAAAAATCAAAATCACCTTGGTACTTTTGAATTCTGCCCGATTATTATCTCTGCCCTGAGAGGACAGGGGCATGTGTCTATAGCTAATATAGCCTTCTCTGAACGTTTTCAAGGAGAACAATCAAGAACACAATGGCCAAGAGGGCAGAGGTACAGTCCTCATACCTCCTGTTGGCTTGGCTTGGCTTCAGGTCCTGGGAAATTGAGAGAATGCTGATTTGCATGGTTGATGCAGATCAAAGGAAAGGCAGAGTGCCCCGTTGCCCTGTTGCTTGTGCCTGATAGATACTTCTGGTTCCTTGGAGTAGAAGCAAGCAGAGAATAATTAGATCAATTGTCACATCGAAACTATAAAGTCAGAGTTTCTACCTTGTTTTTGTGAAAATTGGAGAACAAGGCAAATTTTGTAGCATACAGGAAAAGAATAGTTGTAGAGAGAGAAATAGGCAGTCGTTGTTCTTTCCCTAAGCGTTCCCCTTCTGATGCGTGGGCTGTCCGCATTCTGACTATCTTGCGTTCTTTGTGTTGCTCCTGTTTTGCTATTGGCTTCTAAAAACTATGTCTATGTATATGTGGCTTGAATTTTCCTCTCATGGGTATCTCCTGTCTATACTGGTGGCAGCATTTGGCCCCAGGAAGCTGGATTTCTGTTTGTTCACCTGGCCACCCACATATATGCCTCACCTACTGGTTCTGCCCTCCTTAACCTTTCCCAAAGCTCCAATCACCACCAACTTTTGCTGCCAGGATTTATTTGCCCCATGGGAACTATTAGGGCAGCTGGTGGAGACAGAACTACTCCCTAACTCCTCTTCTTCTATATTTTGCTCTTTAGGGTGGTTCAATTAGAAAAGCTATGCCCCGCATACCCGAAAGTGCTCCTGCAGAGGCTGCTGTAGAAACATTTGAACTGTATGCAAATCTGTCATCTCCTCCCTTTCTGAAGCCAATCCTCTTTCTGGGTTTTTTGTTTTGTTTTGTTTTTTCCCAGTCGAGGTTTCTGTTCAGCCTCACACCACCCAAGCCTGGCTTGCAGGGTCAAGCTGTTGTTTCATAGTGGGAAAAAGCTGATGAAAATCTTTCACACAGAGGTGTTAAGAGCTTAATGATGAACACTCCCTTGAGTATCTTCATTTTGAAAGAGATTGCCTGGAGAGGTTATTGATTTACACAGAGAAATGGATTTCTAATCCTGAAATTTCGTCAAGAGAAGGGAAAGAGATTGACTGGGGTGGGGCCGGAGATCATTTTTTTGTTTTGGAATAACTTCAGAAATTAAACAGAAACAGCCACCTGATGTGTCCTGATGTGGTGGACTGGGTTACGCCAATACCTTTGACTCAAATATAGTGATGACCTTCACTAGAGAAGGGGGAGAAGGCTAAGGGAGGAAGCAAATCTGGAGCTAGAATCGGCATCATTTCACAGTAACACGAAGGGAATAGAGAGCGCCACAAAGCCAGCCCTGTGAAGAAATGGGTTGGTTTCTAGGCAAATATTTGGGTTACTTGGGCACAGTCCTATAACCATGGAGTCTGGCAACTGAACTAGATTAAAATGAATACCTTTTAGCAATGTAAAATAAAAATAAAGTATTATCTTAAAAGTTGCCTAATTAATCTAATCAACTGTAGTGTCCTCTTAATTGTGTTGATGTGAGATCTTAAGAAGTGTCATCTGCTATAGATTATTACAGAAAGAAAGAAAGAAACAAAAAACAAAGAGAGAAAGAGGAAAAGGAAAGAAAAGTAAAACCAAACAGATGAGGTTGAAATGAGATGATGGTAATTAGGTATCAAAGATGGCTTGTAAAAATAGCCGCCTCCTATCCAGATGCACGAACAAACAGCAGTAAGAGGGAGAACATTTATTTAAGATACTGGTGGTGGTAAGGATGATCACATAACACTTTTCTGAAGCCTTACGTCACTAGATCATCACAGCAATGCTGTAAGATTGAGACTATTAGCATTTTAGAGACGAGGAAAAGGAAAAAAGGTGATGGGCTTAGAATTAGCAAGGGGCAGAGCCAGAATTAAACAAAGTAGTTCTGCGGTTTTTCTTTCCTGTATCCTGACGCTAGGAGCCTTACAATGCAAGGTCATCCTAAATGTTTGCTGGGCTTTTGAACCGTCTTTAATTGGCCCCTTTGTTTCAGTGCCATAGTAGTTTCCTAATGACAGAGCCCAAATAATGACAAATCCTCACAATATTTGCAAATTCCACAAATCAGTACTTCAAAGGGAGGTAAAACCAGTTGCTTTGGGGATTTAAACAAAAGGAGAATGATTTCCTAAATCAATCAATCCTTTGCCATACTTTTCTTGCTTTAAACAACAATGGCAACAATACTACTTAAAATTCTTTGTTTCAAGGTTTGGAAGAGACACTAGAGATAATCTTGTCCCCGCCCTCACTTTACAGATGGGACAACTGAGGCCCAAAGAAAAGCATTAGCTACCTTGCTCGCGGTAATACAAGACTAAGAAAGGGACCAATTTTCCAGAAGTAGTTTTAAGTGGCATTCACCATTGTGTCTTTTAGTGATTTGTGATGTAGTTCATCTAGGGTCCTGAGGTGGCTGATATAAAGTAGGCATTTTGGCACTTTTTGTTAATCTTCATCCTTTTGCTCAACTTTGGCTTTTGTCGAAGGCTCCAGAATTGTTACTTTTGTTATATGAGAGTAAACATTAGATTTTTATATAACTAGTCCTCCTTTCCTATTCATTCATTCTTCTTCTTCTTCTTCTTTTTTAATTCTTATTTATTTGAGAGAGAAAGAGGGTGCAGTAGGGAGGGGCAGAGGCAGAAGGAGAAAAAGAATCTCAAGCAGACCTCCCAGCTGAACACAGAACCCGCCCTGGGGCTCCATCTTCTGACCCTGATCCTGATCTGCGCTGAAATCAAGAGTGGGTGGCTTAACGTACTGAGTTACCCAGGTGCTTCTGCTATTCTTTGCTGAAGAAGGAAGGCCTGTAACAAGCTTGCTTTTTTTTAGGGAGGAATAGTTCTTTTCTTTCCTTCTTTTACTGTTTTTAGCAATGCTTCCTTTCTAGGATCAATCAAGAAATCATGGGTTAGGATGTTTAGTTATTAATTTCTGACTTCTTTTCCGATAATCAACTCCCTAGTTCTAGAATTATTTATCCATCTTACACATTAAACTTTGTATTGAATTACATGTGTATATATGTATGTATGTATGTATGTGTTTAATGCACACACACACACAGGCCACATTTCTCCTAGGCCTAGTGCCATCTGTGAGACATTATAGAGCCTAGATTTTGGATTCAAATGTTAGCTCTAACTCTTAGGGGGTAGGTAACTCTGCACAATTTACTTGCCTTCTTGATTGCCTTGTTTCTCCCTATGTGGTTAATAAAAATATATATTTTTTCAGAGCTGTGTTTTGGAGGGCAGATATATGTGATTGTGTAAAGAGTCTAGCACAATGCCTAGCATATAGTAAGTAATCAATAAATGCTGTTATTATTTTTGCTTGGCTTATATTAGGTCTTCAGTACATATTATACTGTTATTACCATTATTTTATGTCTCTGACCATTCAAGCTTTCTTTCATTACCATAGCAACAATGCTTTATAACTACCACCATGCAACTTCAGTCTTTAAATAGAAAAATAGGCAGGATGTAATATTCTTGTGAGGATTATGCAAGATGATCCTCACACAACTGTCATATAAAGTGCTTAATAAATGTTAGATATCGTTATGGTGTTGTTTGCCAACATAACTTTTGGAGGAGAGCTGCCATGCATATTTTCCTTCCTTAACTGCTTTAGCTTCTTAGGTAGGTGAATCAGCTTAGCTCTTCATTTCTAAACGAAATATAAGACCACCAATTGGGAATCTTAGGGAATCTTAGGTCTTAGGTCTGCCTATATTGTCCTTAGTTGCTTTGGCCAGATAGTTTATCATCTGTAAGACTTAGTTTCTCAATCTTAAAGCATCCAAATGAGATCTTGAGTATACTTTTCACAATTTCACACAGAAATTATTTTCTTGACTGTCTTATGTGAGTGAAAGTGATAGGGCAATCACCATTCACCACAAAAGCACAGGTCCACTACTTTGCCTTCAGAGTCTAATTTGAAACAATCCAAAGAGATTTCTTATAAAAGAGACATATGTCAGTTGAAAGGCAAATACTAAACATCCTTGCCTTAAATACAGTTCTCAACTTCCTGTATTTTCTCCATTTCCTAAGTTGGGAGTCTGGAACAGCATCAAAATAAAGGGCAATGTATACTTTAGTTAGACAGTGAGGATCTCAGTGTAAGCCATTTGTTTGGTTAATGTCATTATAAACTTTTTACAACATCAGCCTAGATCTTATTATATGTGGAACCACAGAGAGTCATAATCTGATGAGCCATAAAGCAATATAGTTTTGTCAAAAAATCTATTTATTGAGTAAAAGGCATTTACACTTGCTTTCTTTAATAGGTGGTGTATAGTGACATCTATTGGAGATTGTGTATAATGAATAACATAGAGCTAAAATCAACATTCTATGGGTGTGGTAAGCTTTTAGTGTGGAGAAAATGCACTACATGGAAACAGGAAAATATAAATTCAGTATTAACACTTATGGTGGATGTCTCCCTGAAGAATTAAAGATGATCCACATATATCCTGTAAAATAAATAGCTTCAAATGACTGGAAAAATTGAAGGGGAAGAGAGCAATTTCCATGGTAACCATATAAAGGGGAATTTTTAAAAGAAAGACTAAGGTGAAGAACAGAAATAAAAAGAGGTTGACCAGAAAGAAGAATATACCTGACAAGCAAATAAATAGGGCAGAAGCAGTTCCTTAGTTGAAATACTGTGTAAAATACTCTTTAATTCCCTAAAACAATAATCTTAATAAAGCAATTGTGGATATCGCGTATTATACCATAACATTAAATTTCCCAGATAAAAGTATTGTAACACAGACATACCTGAAATAGAAGTAGCAACAGAGCATGGAGAAGAGAGTGGACTGCTGGGCAGGAGTGCAGTTCCGCATCCCAGGTCTGTTGTAACTTCTGTGGACCTTAGTGATTTCACCCCCAAAATGAGAAGGAATGACAATTTGGCCATTTCAAAGGCCAAATTTAGCTTAAAATTCTCCCAAGCCCAACTTTAAAGTAGTGGGACCTTTTCTTTACTAATGGTTCCATGATTAGTAGTTAACTGGATGTGCAACGTGGCACAACGCACTTAGCCTCTCTGTGCTAGCCTTCTCACTCAAAATTGTAGGTGTTTGGCCTAGATGACCTCTAGACTGACATCTCTAAGATGTGATTCTTTTCAAACACTTTACCATATTCCCAAACCTTTTGTGCCTGAGTGAATTCAAATCTACCTAGAGCAGAGGTAGAGTTCAGAGAATCCATGAAACCCAAGCATCTAGATAAGAGGACTTCTTATATCAAACATGAATATACCTCTGAATATATTTATATGAGATGGAAAGGGATATTATGATTTTTTTTTAATGCATGCATTTCTACAACTTCTATAGTTTGCTTGGTAACCAGGGGACAGCAGCAGAAAGAGTAGTGTGTCTCAGAAGGTCTTGTCTCCTCCCTAACTCTACCCTTAGTACAGTGGCTTGGTACAGTTTCAAGCTTGGTACAGTGGCACTAGAGGGAAAAATAGGTCTAAATATCTGAGTGCCATTCTCTAGATCCTCCCAAAGCCTTTGTAGTTTAAGCTGAGACTCATTCTGGGGTTGCCTATGATTATGAAATAGAACTAAATATGCATTTCCTATACCTGTTCTGAAGAGAGGCACTTTAGTATAGCAAATCATACTACCTACATTCAAATTTTACTTTACCCATTCCAAAAAAAAAGCTACAGGTTACTAGAATTTCTTCATAATCAACAAAGGAGAAATGCTTTCCTGATGTTTTGACTTGAAGCCAAGCTTAGAATCCTCTTGGTAGTAAATTAAAGACCAATTTTATTGGGCACATATTATGTGCCAAAAATGATGTTAAAACTTCAGGCACAGTGTCTCATTTAATCTTTATAATTGAATGAAGGTCTTTTAACATTTTATAATGAAGAAAATTAGGCTTTGAAAGTTTAACATATCAAGCTTAACACTGATTTGCAGTATAATGAATTCACATTCGTTCCCCCTCTCTCTCTCCCTCTCTCCACATTTATGTGTGTGTGTGTGTGTGTGTGTGTGTATGCGCACCACACACACACACACACACACACACACACACACAGGTCCACTTTAATTGGGTTTTAGCATTGTTGTAGGTTTAAGCTTTCTTACTTATATTATGAGGTAATGGTCAGTGATGTGTTTAGTTTCTATATAAGAAGGGTTAAAGTAAATTTAGGGCTAACAAATAGCTTTGTTTTCTATTTCTAGTGTTGGTTTGCCATGGAAAATAAAACAGAATGCAGAAAGCCTTATACAAGGTTAAGAAATATCAATTGCTATTGATGGAGGTGAATGGGGGAGTTGAAGCACACTTAATTAAACTTAATACATTATTTTAAGTAACTATGTGTTAGAAATTTTATTTCAAAACATTTTTTCAATTTTTCCTTCTTTATTATGGAAGATTTTCAACATATTAAAGAATAAAACAGTAAAATGAGACCCAACTAACATGAACCTATGGATAATCTTGCCTCAACCACAACCCATCCACTTGCCTCCCCCAAATTATTTTCAAGGAAATCTTTATCATCACATAATTTCATTTCTATATGTTTTAGAATGTGTCACTAAAGTGTAAGGAATTTCAGCGTGCCTAGGTGGCTCAGTCAGCTAAGTGGCCAACTCTTGATTTCAGCTCAGGTCATGAACTCTGGGATGTGAGATAGAGCCCCACATTGGGCTCTCTGCTCAGTGGGGAGTCTGCTTAAGATTCTTTCTCTCCTCATTCTTCCTCTCCCCCCACTAGCATTCCCCCTCTCTCTCAAATAAATAAATAAATCTTTTAAAAAAGTAAGGCATTTTATGTAATGTACATTAATAAATTTATCACACATCTCCAAGCAATAATTTCTTATTAGTAAATATTCGATGTTTTTTGAAATGCAATTGAATTTAGAAAATTTTCTTAGCAAACAAGACATAGAAAGAAACTATTTTAATCAGATAAAGAAAGTCTTTTAAAAAGCTACAGCACCTATCATAATTAATGATAAATCATCGACAGGTTTCTCTAGAGATCAAAAACAAAACATGGATGCATGCTATCACTACTTGCAGAAAACATAGCACCAAATCTTAACAATATAAAGGAATCAATAACAAAAAGACATTCACTTTTTTTTTCAAGATTTTATTTATCTATTTAACAGAGAGAGAGAGAGAGAGAGAGAGATCACAACACAAGTAGGCAGAGAGGCAGGCAGAGAGAAGGGGGGGAAGGAGGCTCCCTGCTGAGCAAAGAGCCCGATATGGGGCTTGATCTCAGGACCCTGAGATCATGACCTGAGCCAAAGGCAGCGGCTTAACCCATTGAGCCACCCAGGTGCCCCGACATTCACTTTTAAAGCAAGAAATTAAGCTATCAGTTTTATAATGGCATGGTTGTATATGTAGAAAAACAGATTCTTAAGCAAGGTAGGTAGATGTAGCAAGGTTGATGGGTACAAGGTAAATACACAAAAATTAATTGTATTTTTAAATACCAGGAATAAAGAGATGTAAAAATGAAAATTTAATAACAAAGAAAACATGAAGTACTGAGAAAAAAATTCTATCAATGCATGTAAGACTTCTACATCAAAAACTATAAATATTATTGAAAAAATAAAGAAGTCCCATATAAATGGAGAGATATGTAATGTTCATGGATTGGAACTTTCAATATTTCACAAATATTAATTATTTTCAACATGATTTCCAATAAAAAGCTAATATCTATAGCCTTATATATCGAGTTGTTTAATCTTTGAAGCATACACAAATACTGACAAAAATAGATTTATGCTAAATATCTAATTTGAAAGAATCATGGAGGTTCATAAACACAATATAAGATAAGGCCTAATTATTTCACTAATAAAAATACAATGAAACACTCTCAGATTTAGACAGTTGACTGGACAGCAAAAAGTAAAAGAAAACCAAAGGTACCATTCCCTGGGCCCTTGCCCAACACACTGAAAAGGACAATAGTGAAACAAAAAGAGCTGAATGATCACATTGCAAGTTGTAGAATATCCTGATGCTAAGGAGCCAAGTCTAGACTGCTGCTAAGTGGTTTTATATCCTGCACCTCTATATTGAGGAGAATTGCCAGAAAGCCTCATAACTCATCTGACCCCAGAGGTGATGAAAAACTGTCATAACAGCCTTCCAGAGGAGATAAAGAGATGAGTGAGCAATGGCCTCATAGAAGATCCTTAAAGACCTCCCACACTCTCATATTCCCAGAAGATCAAAAGGCTCAAATAAGCTGCAGTTTAAGCCTTTGCTTTTATGAGTATATGCAAGGTCAGCTAGGTAGTATGAATGAGACACTCCCCTCAAACTAGGTTCTTTGTGAAAAATATAGTAAGCAAAGAAGATTCAGATGATAAACATATTAAAATACGCTCCATACCATACATCACCAGGAAAATGCCAAATAAAACACAGTGAGATACCACTAAACAACTATTGGAATGGCCAAAATTCAGAACACTGATAATATCAAATGTTGGCAAGGATGTGGAGTAACAGGAACACTCCTTTATTGCTGGTGGGAATATAAAATGGTACAAACACTTTAAAAGACAATTTGGGGCTTTTGTTTGTTTGTTTGTTTGTTTGTTTTAAACAAAACTAAACATACTCTTACCATGCACTCCAACAATTGCATTCTTTGGAATTTATTCAAAGGAATTAAAAGTTTATGTTCACATAAAGCCTGCTGTTTACAGCAGCTTCATTTTTAATCACCAAATTTTGGAAGCGACCTAGATGTCCCTCAGTAGACAAATGGACTAACAAACTGGTACATTCAGACATTGGATTATTATTCAGTAATAAAATGAAATGAACTCTCAAGCCTTGAAAAGATATGGAGAAATGTTAAATGCATTCTACTAAGTGAAAGAAGCCAATCTGAGACGTCTACCAACTATATAATTCCAACTATATGATATCTTGGAAAAGGTAAAACTATGGAGACACTAAAAAGGTCAGTCAAAACCAGGGGTAGGGAGAAAAGGAAGAAAAGAATAGACAGAGCACAAAAAGTGTTTAGGGTAGTAAAAATACTCTATGATATTATAATTATGGATAGAGGTCATTGTACATTTGTCCAAAGTCTTAGAACGCAAAACACCAAGAATTAGCTCCAAGGTAAACTATCTGCTTTGCGTGATTATGATATATTGATATGTTTATCCTTGGTAAAATGTAGCATTCAGGGGGCGCCTGGGTGGCTCAGTGGCTTAAAGCCTCTGCCTCTGCCTTGGCTCAGGTCATGATCCTGGGATCGGGCCCCACATCAGGCTCTCTGCTCAGCGGGAAGCCTGCTTCCCCTTCTCTCTTTCTGTTTACTTGTGATCTCTGTCTGTCAAACAAATAAAAAATCTTTAAAAAAAATGTAGCATTCAGGCAAGTAAAATGTTGATAATGGGGGCAGTTATGTATACGTGAGGTGAAGGGTATATGAGAAATCTCTATGCTTTCTTCTTAATTTAGTTGTAACTCTAAAATTGCTCCAAAAACAAATTCTTAAAAAATAAAGAATGAAAGTTCTTTATTATATATATATATAGATATATATATATCTATATATCTATATTAGAAAAGAAGAAAAAAATAAAAACATGGGTTAACTAAGTCAGGAAGATTGAAAAGAAGAAAGAAAATAAATAAAAAGCAATAAAAAAGAAGGAAATATTAGTAGATGTAACCATCAGTATCCACATCATGTTTAAAATGACTTCTTACAGATTTCTCCAACACAAATCTGTTATCATATGGATAAATCCCCATGTTAATCTATAAGAAATCTAATTTGTCATTTATTAGCCATTTACTTAATTATTCAATTCCCATATTCTTATATAATAGTATCAAAATTCTTAACTTATATCCTGTGGGAAAATAACTTAATCAATTAGACAACAGTACTAATGTGAAGTACTTACCTTTAGTCTTGTAGCTTCATTCATATCCATGATTTTATACCTGTGTATTTAAAGATATGCGTGTATCCACAAGTTAGTATGCAAACATATAATTCTTTGCTTCACCAGCTGAAAAGCCTAAAATTAATTATTTTAGCAACAAGCACACCAAGTGCCCAGATTTTGGTTTCTAACACCATTCTCCAATAAACGGAATGAGAGCTCCTTAGGGGAAATAGCTAAATCTAAGGCAGGGCTAGAAAATACACAGGGCTAACCTGGAAATCTCATTGTGGCAGAAAGTCAAAAAATGCTTAAGAAAACAAATGAGCAACCTCTCTCACATAGATAGGGCTGTATCAAATGGGCATAGTAGCCAAATAAAAGAGTTCCCATTGGGAAAGCTAAGACAATTCAAGCAACAAAATAAATAAACCAGATGATAAACAAAAAAATCAATACTAATGAGTCCACATTGATATAAATAAATGATTGAATAAATGAGGCACACAAGTCAGAGCTAACTGTGAAGAATAATTCCAAATAAATTCCGTAGGTGCTCCACACTAAAGGAAGTGGAGCATAATTCTCCACTTCTTAAGTGTAGGCTGCACATAGTAACTTCCTTCCCCAGAGTGCCATCAGGAGCAGGGGGAGGAGAATAATTTTACCATGGAGAAACCTGATAAACAGGACTTCAGACAGATGATCAAGGTCAATATCAACAGTTATAAATCATGTTGATAGTATGTTCCCTGGGTATGATGTGATGAAAGTGGCACTTAACCTTAGTGATCTTCCCCCTCCCACAGAAACTCAAGACCCGAGGACAATCATGAGCAAAGTATCAGACAAATTCTAACATAGAGGATCCTATAATATAACTTATCAGTACTCAAAACTGTCAAGGTCATAAAAAACAGGGAAATTTGGTGATGCGGCATCCTGCAACAGAAATAGAACATTAGGTAAAACTAGAGGGACTCAAACTGGGAAAGTTAGTTAATAACTTTAAAAAGGACAGCCATGACAAGAAAAAAAAAAAAACTTGCTGAAAAGAGGTTTTTCATAGACCCAAATAATGGTACACCATGTATTTTGCCCCAAAACATAATATATCCTATCCTTGTGAATCTGGGTTTGGAATTTATAATCCATCACAAGACTTAAGCAAAATTCTAAGATATTTTAGGGAAAAAAGTGCCCTAGAAATATATTTTTTTCAGTCAGTACAGTGAGGCAATACCCATTAAAAGCACGAAAATGAAATGAAGTCTGGTTGCTGCCAAGCAATATAAAGTTAGGGGTCTGTTAGTTCTAACTGTTCTTGGCTCTAACTGTACTTACTGATCTTACTGGTAAGAAGATCCAATGTTCCTGACACAGGTTTACAAGGCAAAAGAATTCCCTGAAATGAAATCAAGCACCCACTAAAATTATAGAGAAAATTCAGAGTTTTATCATCAGAGGTGTGGATTTTTTTTTTCTTTTTCAAATCTAGGATTTACTGTGCTTGATGTACAGAAAAGACACAAAAAATGTCAGTAGCTCAAAGGGTCCTGCCCCTCCCAAGATATACTCCCAAAGAAAACTGCAGCTAAGAGAGACCTGTCACCAGGCAGAACTAGGAGCAGCCAAATTTGCAGACCAAGGAATTCACTATCATTTGAGTCAGTGACTGGATAAGTGGATGCACCTAAAAATTTGCTGATCCTATCCTATGTCTTAAAATTTCTATGTTTTATAATTTTTTAAAAGATTTTATTTATTTATTTGACAGAGAGAGAGAGATCACAAATAAGCAGAGAGGCGGGGGAGGGGGAGTCAGGCCCACTGCTAAGCAGAGAGCTGGATGTGGGGTTCTGTCCGAGAACCCCAAGACAATGACCTGAGCTGAAGGCAGAGGCTTAACCCACTGACCCACCCAGACACTCCCCAAATTTCTAAGTTTTAGTGTGTAGAATTGTTTCTAGTCCCATTATCAACATTCATTTTTTTCTGTCTCTTTTTTAATTCTCCTTTTGTAAATAATCATTCTTATTGCAGTTTACTTGTTTTGGAGTGATTAAATTTTATGATGCTAAGAATAATAAGTCAATCAGAGAAAGACAATTATCATATGATCTCTCTGATAGGAGGAATTTGAGAGGCAGGGTGGGGTGTCATGGAGGGTAGGGAGGGAGGAAATGAAACAAGATGGGACAGAGAGGGAGACAAACCATAAGAGACTCTAAATCTCAGGAAACAAACTGAGGGTTACTGGGGCTGCGTGGGAGGGGAGGGATGGGGTGGCTGGGTGATGGACATTGGGGAGGGTATGTGCTATGGTGGGTGCTGAGAATTGTGTAAGACTGATGATTCACAGACCTGTAGCCCTGAAGCAAATAATATATTATGTGCTAATAAAAATTTTAAAAAAGACACACACACACACACACACACACAGAGTTTACTAGTAAGGCTTTTTCATGAATCCATTCAAAATATACAGTAATAATAATAATAATAATAAAATTAAAAACCTGGAAGAGGAATGGATGTAACCTGAAGACTTTAGACTCAGAGAAATGTGTCTTTATTTATCAAATCTTTGGGTGGTGTCTTTGAGATAAATACTTTTGAAGCTGTTTTTATATAGAGTTGTATTATGTTTTAAGTAGACATATATTTGGAATCTTCTAAACGTGGACAGGTGATTATTTATACCAGGCCAAAAAAATGGATTAAAATATATCAGAAATTCCAAATATATCACCATTGATCAGCTATGATATGGAACTTGGGTGTTGGTATTTAGAATGACCTCTCTAAGACTGAGTAGGAGGAAGGATATTTGCAGAGGTCATGTGAGTATAGACAGAATGCATCCCTGATTACTATTATCAGAATCTCCTTACTTTCTTCCTGTCTAGTTTATAGTGCTCTAAAGAACTTTTTTTCTGTTCAGATTAATTAACTTCTTTTTTCCTCTTCAAGCCCTTGTCAATGTTATCTGTTATGCTATATCTAACATTTTTGCAAATACAGAAACTACAAAGATCACATGTTCTGGTAAACACTTGAGAGAAGTCCAAGTTAAATAATTTTATTCTTCTTGTAAAGGCAATTAATGAAATGAGTAATCAATAGCCACTTAATATGTATTCCCTGGAGGAAAAGTTCACATACTTCATTTCGAAAATTAGAAAAGAGTCTTTTTCAAACCACATTAGATATTTTATAAATAAAATGTAAAGATGACTTGGCCTTTGAAACATTCTGGTGAAACATTTCAAAATAATAACAGAGTATATCAATTAAAAATGTGCTGTTGATTGAAGTAGTGAAGAATAAAGACTAGAATTTGAGTCCTGGAGTAAAGGCTGCTATTCCTTTATTTCTTTCTCCTGCTGGTATTCCCATTTTGTGTATTGAGGGGTCTGTGGACAAAAGGACAAGACAGATACAAAACGAAGGTAAAGCAAAGCTTTATTTCACACCAAGCATCGAGAACCAAACCGACGGCTGGGGCCACCTCTTACAGAGAAGGAGGCCCCTCCCTGCCTTACAGACTAACTTTTATAGAGCAAAGGCCATGTGGTTGGGCCTGGCCACACACAGGTGGCCAAGGAGATTCTAACACATAGAGAAAGCTGCACAGTCATGTTAGGTCACACATGGGTGGCCATGTGAATTACAATTCACCCTATAGTAGCTATTTGAACAAGCTTATCACCTTGGTCAGAATTGGCTCCCAAAAGGCGTCCAAAAGGCGGGGCCCATATTCTTTGGTAGTCAGAGAAATAGTATATGTGCTTTACTGATTGGATGTCTCCACCTGGCCTGACTCATCCTTGCATTCTGGGTTCTGTTATCTCTCCCTGACCTGACACGTCCTGGTATATGGGCTCTTTTATCAGGGACTGGTCGGCCATATTTTACCGGTTTCCCAGACCCATTTCTCAGTGAGTTCCTCTGTGAGGCAGGGTCAGTCTAAGTTCACTGCATAAACAACAAAATGGCTGTTCTACCGAGGTGGGGCTGCTCTGGCTAAGTTGGCCCTTACTTACACCTTTTGCAGTCATCCCACAATTTGGAGATATTCTGCTCTGAAGTTTCCATTCTACTTTGCTCTTAACTTTTCCAGTTGAGGGCTCTATTGATATATCCTCAAGCTCAGAGATTCTTTCCTCAGCCATGTCCAATCTAGTAATGAGCCTATCAAAATGGTCTTTTTGATCTCTATCATCTTCTTTTTCTTTCTTAGAATTTTTATCTTTCTGCTTCCATTACTTATCTGTTCTTTCAAGTTGTCTGCTTATTCCATTAGAGAGCTTAGCATGTTAATCATACTTTTTTTAAATGTGGGCTGGTAGTTTCAACATGTTCGCTGTGCTTGATTCTCATGCTTTCTCTGCCTCAAACTGTTTTTTGCCTTGCGGTATGTCAGTAAATAGACGTTAAGTGATGTAGTGGTAAGCTGTGTGTGGGGGGGGAGCATTCTATAGTTTTCTGATGAGGTCTCAGACTTTCAGAGAGCATGTGCCCATGGGCTGTGAAATTCACAATTGCTTCTCTGTTCATTTCATCCCCTGAGGTAGTAGAGAATGGCTAGAGGGTGCTGCAGTTCTATTTTTACTCCTCTGGGTCTTGTAGGTTCTAATAAAACCCCAATAGGTTAAACTCTGATAGAACAGTTTCTCTTGAGGGCAGGACAGAGTCCTGCTGTTAGGTAGAAAAAAGGCTCCTGATGTATTCTAAAGTGGTTGCTTCTTCCCTCCCCATGGTAGAAGCCCAAGGAGATTTTTCTCTGATCTCACAGGTTCTTGCAGTGAAATCTGTTAAGAGTTCCAGGAGTTAAAACTCATAAAAATGTGGCTGGATCCCTCTGACTGGGTCCCTCTGGAGTTATTTTACTTTTTTTCCAGCCCCCCCTCTCAGGCTTGTTTACACTGAACCTGCAACAATTCATCAATTACAGTTCTGGCTTCCTAAGAAAGTGTCTGCTGCTAGGTTTCTACTCCAGTATGTTGTGATTTCTTGTCTCTGCTTATCTGTGTCTCTATCTGGGGGGCAGTATTTGCCCTGTGGCCTCACTTCTGTGATAGATCTAAGAAGAATTGTTGATTTTTCAGTTTGTTCAGCTTTTTACTTCTTAGGATGGAGTGGTGACTTCCACGTTCCTTATATGCCAGACTGGAATCCAGAAGTCCTAAATCAATAAACTTTTATTCTTTTCTTATATCTGATTGTGTAATAGGGTTTTACTAGTCTCATAAAATTAGCTGGCAATTTCAGCGTCCTTTGTCCTCCTTTTGTTTGCTGGAACAAAACTGTAAGCAGGAATTATTCCTTCTTTAATATTTGGTAAAATTCACCTGCAAAACTAGGTGGACTGGGGAATCTTATGACTCTCTCTGAAATATTGCTTCCAGTTATATTTCCACATAAATCAATTAAATTATTTGAGTTTTTAAGTTCTCTACATTCAGCTACAATTAATCTTTTTTAGTACCTCAAAAAATTAAAAAAAAAAAAAACCAAACCCTGGGTTTTTTACATGCGATTTCTCTTTTTGAAGTACTTTTCCTTCCATATGTTTTGCCAAGTTACTTCTATTATCCTTTAGTTTTATTTGTTACTTTTGTCTGTAATCAATAGCTCTTATCAGATAGTTGTGATCCTAAGTTATAAAGAACCATGTCTTCCAGAAAGCCTCCTTGATCTAGGTAAGATTATGTGTATATGCTATCTGAGCACATAGAATCCCGCATTTCTGTTCTATATTCCTCACCAGATAATAATACCATCCCCTGTAGACTCATCAGTAAATCCCACTAGTCCATATCTCTGTGAAGGTGAGAGATTGACTCCTTTACTTTATTCCTGAATCCTTAGTGATTGACATATATTGTCTTAAAACATTTGTTAAATAAAATAATGATTCTATAACACTATAATTAGGTTATGGTGTCAAGGAGGAAGTTATTGACTTTCTCCACACCTTTGTCTTGATATTGACATTGTGGAGAGATTTTAATTGGTCAGTGTACACTCCAAAACAGATAACCACTACCATCTGGTGGCAATTATATGAATTACAGCCCATAGTCTCAATCTAGAGTGGATGTTTTCTTTTAAGCTGGTAGTTTTCACTTCAGGCTGGGAAATCAGATGAGTGGGGTAGTGAGTAGCAAATAATGTGTTTATCAAAATACTAAGTAGGTCAGTTAACACATTATTTTTTAAAACATTATGGGTGTATTCAGTGTCAAATCTATAATTATATATGTTACTCACAATCTCAAAGCTCCACTATTCCTTGTAGTTATCTTGTAGTTGAATATACATTTATTATTGTTATATTTCCTCACTGAATTAACTTTTTTCATTATGAAATATCCTTTATTTCTAGCAATTCTTCTTGCCTTAGTTTCTACATCAATATTAATATAACTGTACCACTTCCTTTTGATGTTACTTTTTCCATACTTTCACTTTTAACTGACCGGTGTCCATATATGTAAAGTTTGCAGCTATCACTCCCTCTGCTCCACTGGCTCTGGTTTATATGTAGGTAGCCCTCTAGAGCTTGCCACACTATCTTCTCCAAGGACCCTTAAGACCATTACTTTTTCTCTTGCCTTCAACAGTGGGTGACATCACACCATTCTGATTTGGTCCTAAACTGTACCTAATAAGAATGGATATTCCTTGGGCAAATAGAGGAATTCTTTGTTCTGCCTGTGTGCCTTTCTGATCTTTTCTGCTTGTGGCCTTGTGGGAAAGGCACTGAACAAGACCACACACTAGAAATGTAGTGATTATAGCCTAATATGTCACAGAGGAGACATAGGTGAAGATGTATATCGTGTGCTATGAAACCCCAAATAGGAAATTTAACATGACCAACAAATAAATAATTGTTCACATTCTTCTACACATACTGGAATAACATCAGTGATGCACAGCTCCAGCTTTTAGAGAGTAATTAAAAGCTAGTATTCATGGCCGCATAATGGATGATGTAGCACCCTAGGTAACCATGTACCCAGCATTAAGTTAATGGTATTAAGACCCTACAAAGGAAAGATCTATACTGTTTCAGTACAAACACATTCTACATACCCACAGCACAGCACTGTGATTATTAATAATGTTGTCCCATTTTTCTAAATATTGGAAATATGAAACTAGCCAGGAATAGCTATTTGTCAAAAAACAATACACACAAAGCCATTCATGAACCTGAATGGAAAGAGACTGTGCTTGGACACTGCAAGGAATCATGATGTGTACCAATTAATACACAAAAAATACCCCAAAAAGGTAAGAACTTCTTTTCTGTACACTGTTAAAAAAATCTTTATTATAGATCAATATACTTCATATAGACTCAAGAATATGGTAATGCATTTTAAAATCATGATATAGAAAAGCCCTGCATAAAACAATTGCCTGAAACCTTGCTCACCCCAGAAGTGAGCCCTGGAAGTAATTCTGTTTGCAAGCATCTTTAATAAGATAGAAGATGACTGCTTTAGGAGTGGGGCCACAGAGGGAGAAATACCCCTAACTGATCAAGATATAATTAAACGGAACAATCTGAAGACTTCCTTTATCATGAAAGAAGCAAGGAATGCACTCACTGATGATGTTCCACATATTAATGGAAAGCACCAATTCAAATTTTGCCAAAGGATAGCTTGAACACAGACCTTGATTTCCATACTCTCCTAAGTTTTTTTCCCAAGATAATGCAATATGACATTCTAGAAAAGGCAAAACTATGGGAATGGAAAAAGACTTAGAAACTTTAATGCCAGTCTGCCCTATTTAAAGCAAATATTCAGGGATTTTTTTTTTAAAGATTTTATTTATTTATTTGATATACAGAGATCACAAGTGGGCAGAGAGGCAGGAAGAGAGAGAAAGGGGGAAGCAGGCTCCCCGCTGAGCACAGAGCCTGATGTGGGGCTCCATCCCAGGATCCTGAGACCATGACCCGAGCCAAAGGCAGAGGCTTTAACCCACCGAGCCACCAGGCACCCCTCGGGGATTTTTTTTAATAAGATGATGAGTGAAACAGCAGAGGTTTCAAAATAGGTGACTGCCAAGAGAGGGGAAATTTTGTGGACATTATAATCTCTCTCTCCTTCTTTTTCTTTATCTATCTGTCATAGCTACCTACCTATCTTCTAAACTGAATATGCTTTTGAACTAGAAGCTTTATGGACTCTTTATTCAAAAAAATTATATAGAAAAATATTAACAGAAGCCTAAAATAGAAATTTTAAATTTTCTCAGCAAAACAAGAGTTGATGTGAACACTGAAATTGATACCACTTATATAATATTGAGTGATTAAAAAGGAATCAGGTTTATTATTTTATGTAAACAAAATATTGTTTAAATAAGAAAGGTGAGACTATATATTCATTTTTGTAAAAAGCAAAAAATTCTGTATATCTGCAAATGTATGTACATAATTTTGTATGGGCACAGGGTGAGAGGGGATGTAAAGGTTGTTAACAACGGCTTGATTATGAATGTATGAAGGAAGAAAATAATCAGGGAGAAATCATTAATTTTTTTATACTGTCTTACATTATTTCACTCATCACAGTGTTCACATAATATGTTTACTTAAATACTTAATTATTACTTTTAATAGGGAAACTACTAATTAATGGCTATTCATTAGTGTGAAAAAACTTTCCAGTCTTTGGTTGAACACCTACTATCTCTAAGACATTGTGCTGAAGTGAAGGTATTAGGACACACGTGAAATCTGTTCACAAGAAACTATCAATCATTTACCCACTTCTCTTAATGAGAGACTATGTTCATGCGTAGCAATCATTTGGACATTTGGATCGTTATAAACATCAGAATTAAAGGGACATGAAGAAAGGTGAGCCCAATATTTAGTGCAAGCCACCCCCCCCAAGGTATTTGTCTCAATTAACCTGCACTACCTAATGGGCTAAAAAGATGGAAAGCAAATGGTAGCTTAGAGCCCGAGAAATTGGGCAAAGCTTCAGGTCATTTCATTTGGTGTTGGGACACAATTGTGTTTCAAAGCAACCAAGAAGGAGAATGTTGAGTGAATGCTTTAGGCTTTCAGTTGGAGTCCTTGAAAAGCTACAACCTATGAGTATGGGTGAAGGGAAATACACCATCTTTCACAAATAACAACACCTAGGTAATAATAAGCTTAAAGCTGCTTACCCCTAACCTAGCCTGTCAGAAGTAAAATAAATCTTCTTTGGAAGAGTGCAACATCTGTAGCATGAAAATACCATTTCCATATGCAATATTTGGCCTTAAATCAAAATTACTAGGCATAGGAAAAGACAAATTACATTAAGAAGATCAAGAGAAAAAAACAAAAACAAAATAGAAACAGACCTAGCGAAGAGTTATATTTGATTAATCATGAATTTGTATCACAATTTGGAATATATCAGTAGAATGTTAGCAACTAAAAGGATCAAATAGAAACATAAATTGATCTTATAAAAATACAGTAACCAATTAAGAAACTAAAATATGGATTTAACAGCTAAAGAAAAGATTCTTTCAGTTACAGAATTTATTCAGGTTTAATAAATATTCCAAATGCTGGGAGAATAAAGGAAGCCTCAAAAAACTCAAGGGACTGAACTGACAGACAGTATATTCTTGTAAAGCAGAAATTAAACTAAAATAAATAATAAAGACAACTAGAAAAGCTCTAAATAATTAGAAATTGTGGAATACACCACTCCATATATTATGAGTCAAAAAGGAATAACAAAGCCCATGAGGAAATATTTTGAATTGAATGGCTATGTCTATTTAGAACATCCAAAAATACTTATGAAATGTAGCTACAGTCTCCTGAAGGAGAAAAGCTATAACCACCATGCTTTCAGTGTAAGTCATAGTCTTAAAGGCATATATTAGTAAAGAAGACTGAAAATCCAGTGATTTCAATATCTACCTCAAATCAGAAAAAATAAACCAAAGAAAGAAGAATAAAGTAATAAAGAACAGAAATTAATACAATAGACTACAAGCATAGAATAAAAAAACCTCAAAAACCTCAAAATGAAAAATTTGTTGTTTGATAAAGGTAATAAAGTTCTTAAAACTCTACAGTGGTTATTGAAGAAAAAGATCGAAGATACATAAGACCAACATCACAAATAAGATAGAAGTATAGCTCATACAGACATTAAAACATTAAAGCATGATTTTATGAACAGGTTATGATAATACCTAATAATATATTTCAAAGTATTAATGAAAAGGATGAATTCTTTAAGAAATACAAATGATCAAAACTGCCAAAAGAGGGAAGAGAACATCTGAAAAGTCCTATATCTGTTGGAGAAATGCAGTCTATAATTAGCATATTTCAACTAAGAAAACTCTAAATAGAGAAAGCTTTAATGGGGAATTATTTCTAATATATATATTTTTAGTTTATTTACTTGACAGAGAGAGATCACAAGTAGGTAGAGAGGCAGGCAGAGAGAGAGGAAGGGAAGCAGGCTCCCTGCTGAGCAGAGAGCCTTAGGAGGGGCTCCATCCCAGGACTCTGGGATCAAGACCCAAGCTGAAGGCAGAGGCTTTAACCCACTGAGCCACCCAGGTGCCCTGAATTATTTCTAATATTTAAAGAGAAGACAACATAAATGTGGGTCAAATTATTCTAGAAAATTTTAAAAATGAGGGGCGTCCTCCCAGTTCATTTTATGAAGACATGAAATTTGATATAGGCATCTAAGATAGGTATAATTAAAAAATAAATTTTTAAATTAATTTTCCTAGACATAGGTGAAAATTTACTAAACAAATAATAGCAAGCCAAGTCAAACACAATGAAAGAATTATAATATAACATGACTAATTGGGTTTTTTCAAAGTTTAAAAATTAAGAGTTTGAAAAACAAGTAATGTCATTCACCTCATCAACAGAACAAAGGAAAATAACATGTGATCTTCTTTAAGAGAACCTATAATAAGATAAGCAAATAAATAAAAGTTAGAATTAAAAAGGAAAAATTAAAATTATTTACTTGTTGGAGGCATGGTTATATATCCAAAAATTTTAAAATAAATGTATATGGAAGCAAACCACATGTCCGTCAACTGATGAATGGATAAACAAATTCATGTAAAAAATACATACAATGGAATATTTTTCAGGCCGAAAAGGAAAGCAATTCTGACACTTGCTACAACGTGGATGAACCTTGAAGACATTATACTAGGCAAAATAAGCCATTCACAAAAAGACAAATACTCTATGATTCCAATTTTATTAGGTACTTAGAGTAGTCAAATTCATGGAGAATGTGCAAAGTTAGTAGCCAAGGGCTAGGGGAAGGATAAATGAGGAGTTGTATACAGTTTTCATTTTGAAAGATGAGGAGTTCTGGAGACTGGTTGCACAACAGTGTGAAGGTACTTTTTAGTACTAAACTATACTAAACTGTATATTTTAAACAGATTATAAATTGTATATTGTATTTTACTACAGTAAAAAATAAATTTATTAAGTTCACTTTAATTGCTATGTACCACCACTACTACACACACAAAAAGCAAATACCTAATCTAACAAATGGTGTGCAATACCTCTACATGAGAACCTTTAAAACATTAGTATAGTAGGTTTAAAAGAATCTAATCAGTGGGATATACACTGTTTTTGTACCAGAGGTTCAGTAATGTAAATATATTTATTTTTTCCAAATATATTCTTGGAGTTAATAAAATCCTAAGCAAAATCCCAACAGCGTTTTTGTGTGTATGAGAGTATGGTATTGACAAAGGGATAGACAACTTACACAAATGTAACAATAGAATCCAGAAACAGATTCATGTGTATATGAAAACTTGAGTTATGGTAAAGCACTGCATACTACTTTAGAAAAGAATGACTTCTCAATACACGGTGTTTAATATATCCACAAATAAGTGTATTTTGATTGACATCTTATATAATATTTATAATTAAATTCAAGGATGCCAGATGGATTAAAGGCTTTAATATAAAGTAATAAAGCCTTTAGAATATTATATAGAAACATATCTTTATGAACTTCTGCTAGGTTAATTTTAAAAATGCAACACAAAAAGTAATAATTATTAAAACTACAAATTTCTAGTCAGCTAAACACAGTATTAAAAGATTTAAAAAGGATAAGGATATTATGTGTTTTTTACCACAGTTTAAAAAAAATAGAGTAAAAAGACAACCCAGAGAGCGGGAAAATCTATAACTGGCAAAGGCCTCATTGAATAATATATAAAGAACACTTAGAAATCCGTAACAAAAAGAGATAAAGCCAATATGAAACTGAGCAATAGACTTGCACAGGCACTGTGAAGAAAAAAAATCCAAGTAGCCAGAAAATGTATAATGACTTGTTCAATTATGTTATCCATGAGGAAAATATAAGTTAAATCTATAATGAGATACCAAACATACATGAAAATGACTAAAATTAAAAACACTGGAAATTTTAAATGTTGATGCAAATTCAGAGCAATTGAAGAATCCAAAGTCAAAAATATATTCAATATTATTCCATTATATAAAGCTCATAAAAATGCAAAACTAAATTTGAGGTTAGGTATTAGAATAATGATTGACTTTGGCAACATGGGTGGGAGCAATGATTTGGATACGAAGTAGGATTACAGGGTCTTGGTGCTATTCTAGTTCTTGCTATACAGCTTGCTTAAATCATCGTCAATTTGGGGCTTATTCTTCAAGCCATACAAATAATTTATATATATATTGCTTTAAGTATAACATTGTTCAATAAAAATATTTGTTAGTATAATAAAAATTCATTGCTGGAGTACAGATAATGTATATGCTGAGGATAGTAGTTAGGAGAAAATTGAGCTGGAAACACCAAGAAAGGCTGAAATTGGAAAGAAAAAATGAGTTTGATGGTTGTAGATTGGTCAAGTGTACATTTCAGGCAAGGGAAAAGCATGAGCAAAACCATGGAGGTAAGAAAATACAGAGAACATAGACTAGCAATTCTTCAACTTCATCATAGGTGATGTATAGGGATTTCAAGAAAAATAAGAATGGAAAAATAGGTAGGGGTTAGCTTGGGGAGGACTGGTACACTATTATATGAATAGCAGTCTTTCCTTTGGTCAGTTCAGGACAAAAATCTCAGGAAAGAATTTAAAATGAAAAATATTAATTCCATAATATTTCCTTAACTGGCCTATTAAATTTACAACCTAAATGTAAATTTAAATGTGTGTAAATGGTGACCTCAGGTTTCTTATGAAATTTCTCTAAGGAGTTCATCCAGGAGTCACAATGCAACAAAGTCCAACTTTCTGGAAAATAGATGTGAATGGAGAAATGAAACATTGTTCTGAGGTGCTGGAGCTTTTCCAGTGAGGCAGTGTGGACCAATGGCCAGAACTCACCATCATCTGTGATGCCTTGGTTAATCTCACCGTTTTCAGCCAGGTCTCCACGTAAAATTGTAAATTTGAGGAAGAGCACAGATTTTAAAATAATTGAGAATTTTTACCCAATTAACCATCTTAACTGATACTTACACAAAAGACAATATACTGGGAAGTCCTCAAGCTGGAATCCTCCAGTTGACAAAAAAATTTATATCTTCCAACCACCTTGGAGTTTGTTATAAGAGTTCAAAATGTTGTCATCTGGTATATGGATGAGATAGTTGAAACAATGGAATTAAAGGTGATTCTAATGAAGTAAAGGAAAAGATACAGAAGAGAGAGGGAGAAGGATGGGGAAAGAGACTGAAATCAATGTCTTGGAAAATATGGACCATACAAATCTAAGGATCACATCAGATGTCATCAGGGAAATGCAAGTTTAAACAACGAGATACCACTATGGCCCAAATCCAGAACACTGATAACACTAGATGCTTGTGAGGATGTGGAGCAACTATGTGAATGGATCAATAAACTGTGGTATGTCCAGACAATGGAATATTATTGGGCGATAAAAATAAATGAGTTATCAAGCCATGAAAAGACATGGAGGAAACTAAAATGCATATTACTAACTGAAAAAGTAAACATGCTGTTTGATTTCAACTATAGGATGTTCTGGAAAAGGTAAGACTGTGGAGAGAGTAAAAAAAAATAATAATTAATTAATGGTCGACAGGGGATGGAGAGGGAAGGGTGAATGTGTGGAATATGGATGCTTTTTAGAGCAGTGAAAATATACTCCGTGATACCATAATAGTGGATACATATCATTATCCATTTGTCCAAATCCATAGAATGTACAATGCCAAGAGTGAATTGTAATGTAAACTATGGGCTTTGGATAATTATAATCTGTTAATATAGTTTCATCAGTTATAAAGAATATACTTCTCTGGTGTAAGAATGTTAATAATGGGAGGCTGTGCAGGTGTGGGGGCAGGTAATATACGGAAATCTCCATACCTTTCTTTCAATTTGTCTGTGAATCTAAAACTACTCTAAAAAAATGGAGTCTTCAAAATTGTCTAGGGAAAGTCTATATATCAGACTTCTATATTTTAGATATCTTGGAATCTGTTAATTGCTTATTATAGTGATTGTCCACAGAATTCTGCTTAACAGTATTTATTACATTTATGTAAAATTCAAACAGATTTATTCTGATTCCTCAGTGTGTAGCAATATAACATATGGAACTGAGGAGAGAGACATTTCTAGAGGCACACTGAGAAAAGTGATAGTATCAAAATAACAAGAAATAGAGTAACTATGAAAAAGCAGTCATACTTTACAAGCCAAAGCAACTCTATAGTCTTAAGTGTAAGGAGTAAATGGTCATCCCAACAACCTAATAGTTCAAAAATGGATGACTAGGTTCTAGTATGGAACATGGTTGATAGTGAAAACTATCCCCAGAAATCATTAAGAAATCAATGCCATTTAGAGGCCTTTCTCTTTATTTGTAGTTTAGGGAGATCACTTCATAGCAGAATTCATTACAAACATATCCAACAAAGTTGTCAGCATTTATTCAGACTGAGGTGGAAGTAGAGTGAGAAGAGGATTGAGAGAGAAAAGACTGACCAGGATTGATATTGATATATTGAGATATATATATATATATATATATATATATATATATATATATATATATATATATATATATATATATATATATATTTCTCTAATATATATTATTCCTAATATATCTTTTATATATTCATCAGTTACAATGTCTATTTTTAAAAACTCCTTTTATGATGGCTTTTATCATTCTTAAAGTAGAGTCCACTGACTAGCATACCAGAGTTGAACCTTGGGAATAATTCTTCAATGGCCTATTTTTATCTCTCAATGTCCAAACAGGGGTGACACCAAAAGCTTTAGACCAAAACAAGAATATGTGTAATATATTTGAGACAATCCCAGTAAATACACACACACACACACACACACACACACACACACATTCATTCCTGCCTACCCCCCCCACACCCACATTGTTTTGGCACTTAGCAAATGAAACTTTATACAAATTCATTTTTAGAAAATACTACATTCCCCTGTTACTACAATAGTAGAAAAATAAGATCTTATTGTATATATTATCAGTTCTTCAAATAGCTAAACTACTAAAACTTGAGAATATTTATTTATCATAAAAGTTATATCAACTTAAGGCTTAAAATATGATGTTTTAAAATATATACACTAAGGAAATGATTACTACAGTCAATCTAATTATCAAATCCATCACCTCATGTACTTAACGTGTGTGTGTGTGTGTATGTGTGTGTGTGTGTGTAGTAAGAACACCTAAGATCTACTCTCTTAGAAAATTTTGAGTATATAACATGGTATTATTAGCCATAGTCAGCACAATGTGCATTAGATTTCCAAAACCACCTCATGCCCCATAACTGAAGCTTTGTACCCTTTGATCAGTATCTCCCCATGGGTTTGATCTTTTTGATAAGTGAAAACTGCATAGTTAAAAATATTTTCTATCCTAAAGCATTGTTTTAGTTTATATTTTATTATATATATATAATATGCATCAATAATATAAATTATATATAAGGTTTTATGTATTGTATATGATATTGTAAAGTGTTTGCAAATGGCTTAAATATGACTAACTTCCTCTCCTTCTTATTTGGCTTTTTGATCATTAACCAAATAATCTCAAAGCCTAATAAAGTTAAAATTACACAAGAATTTGAACATTATTTTTTCTGCTTTCAAGGTGATATGATTCATAAGTATGAGTCGTATCTATCATTTCAGGTATTTCCCCCTAATTTATTATTCTACCCTTAATATTTTAAGAAAAGCTCCAATCTATATCTCTCCTATCATCTCATCCTCTTCCTGCCTCCAAATTTCTTTATTTGAGAAAATAAGTACAATGTATTTGAAATTATAAGGAAAAAAAATCATGATTATGGAAAAACTGCGAAGTCATACAGGCAGATTTCTCTGAGAACATATCTTTGAGCTAGACTGAAAGTTTGCTGTATAAAGAAATGTGCCCACATTCTTGTGCTCTGCTAACACTGCATTGCTATAAAAAGTCAGACTAACAAAATCCCAGCAGAATATGTACATTATAGCAGTTGCTAAGGTAACCCCTTTAAGATGCTCTAAATAGAAAAAAGAATTAAAAATACATTGTTTGAGGGCAGATAAGTTAAAGCTATCCCAAGGCTTTCTAAGAGTGTTTCTGTGGCAGCAGTAAGTGACTGTAAAGAAAAATAGTTGGGATCTAAGCTGAGACTGAGTCACGGGTAAATAATTAATTAACCAGTATAAATTAAGATAAAACAGCAGAGGATAAAGCCCTCCTGAAGTTCCCTTTAGGTACCCACAAGGAAAAGTAGCCCCAAGGAAAACTAAAAATGAGGAAATTAAACTATATTGTCATGTTGCTCCCTTAGGGTGAATTCACGATGAAGACAGAACGAAGCTGGGAATAATTTGCTCACTATACAACTCTTCCTATTCAAACTCTATCTTTCCTGTGGGGTGACCTTTCAAACCAGATTTCTTATATAAGAGCCTGGAAATGCACAGAGAACAAGTTTCAGAATGAGATTAAATTACCCTCTTTTCAAAATGTATGAAGTATCTAAACGCATATTATTTAAAGAGCCTGCCACTGGATGTCATTGTAATGCCATGAAAATAAGTTTCAGAAGTAAACCTTTTATTCCCTAAGTTTGACAGTGTTATTATATTTATATTATCTAAGTAGCGTAATTTATATTCAATTTATTTTATATTTTCTATTTATTATCTATTTATATATTTTCTAAATTTCAATTTAGATATTTATATCTAAATATATTTATATTATATTAATTATTAATATTACCTAAAACACCAATTTATATTATCCAAAACATCATCAAACATATGTTTTCCAAATTTGTTTTTGGTGGAGACAGTGATGAGGTATTCATTAAAAAGCATAAATACCTTATTTTTTTTTTCTGTTTTGTTATTGTTGTTGTTACTGTTTATGTAGCCTCCATGCCCTACATGGAGCCCAACACAGGGCTTGAACTCACAACCTTGAGATCAAGACCTGAACTGAAATCAAAAGTAAGATATTTAACCGACTGAGCCACCCAGGCACACTTTTTTTTTTCTGTTTTATTAGTCAATGGAGAAGTAGACTGAAATTTTTTTTTTTATGATTTTTCTCCTGCAACAATTTGATTAACTAAGTTAGATTAGTTTGTGTTACTAATTAATAAACAAACATATTATTAACAAAGACATTATCGTGGTTCAGTTGAACCAGAGATACGATGGGGTTCTGAGGCTCAGCCCCACAGGGTACTTCAGTTTTTTTTGAGGCTACTGGGAAAAAAATGATTTATGAGGTATTCTGGGCACTCGTGTAGATGGGACATTGGATTACTGTACCTGCCAAGGATCTTTGCCCCTTCTACTACTTAGGATACCTTGTTCAGTGTACCAGTAGCCCAGAGAAGCTCCTGCTAGGATCCCACAGTTTAAGCACAAATAGTCAAATGGACAGATACACCAATGAAAAGATGGTTTAGATGAAGTTATTCTTATTCTATTTGAAGTCAGACCAAAAACTTAGGTAATTAGGAAAATGCCTAACCCCCATTTTTGGCATCCCTCTCTCTCTTAATGACCCATGATAAATCTGTTGCTTATTTATCTAAGCAAATTTACTAAAGTAAATTCAATAAAACCAGTATTTCAACAAAATCCTATGTCAGCCAAAGAGCACAGTGGTCAAGAATTTTAAAAATCAAGGTAGTTTGTGCACCTCTTGGAACTTTATAATGATTTTTATGATATCAAAGGCCCGGGGAATTCTTTCAGTAAAAACTCTATATAAGTTTAATACGGATTTGTTGCTTTTTGAATCCTATTATAATTCATCAATCTAGTATTTTGTCTCTTTTGACATACTTATAATGTGTGAATAGATTTTCTAGAGAAAAAGAAAGACCCATATGAAATGTACATGCACTATTATTAATCAGTGCCTTAATCACTATTATTAATTAATTATTAAATATCACTGATATTTAATTATTCCTAGACTTAACTCCTGCCTTCTTGAGTAGAAGCATCTAGGTTTCAGTCTAGACCTTCTTCACATTCTGATTAAGATGCTTCTGAATCACTCTGGTGTCAGAGTTGTACTGTTCTTCCTATAATGTGATTTTGCTTTGCCATGTTTGGTTTGGATGCACCATTTCAAATATTGATGTTTTTCCGTTGTTTAGGACATTCTATTTCCTCCAGGCTCACATCCTGCAAGCTCTGGGGCAGATGTCCTGTTACTCATAACCACAAAGCAGCTGAAGAAAAAAATTTGTGCACTGTGGGCATCATATTCTTTTCTTAGATATCTCGTTCTAAATTTCATCAAGCATCTGATACATTGGCGCATTGTTAAAACACAGATTGGTAGGCCCCACTTTCAGAGTTCCTGATTTAATATCTGGGATGGACCTCAAGAATTTATATTTAACAAGTTCCTCTGTGGTGCTGATACGGCAGCCCAGGGACCACACCTGGAGAACCACTGACTTAGATTTTTCTCTAAAACGATTTGTTCAAACATCAAGCGCTGGAGATATACTATCAGGAATAAAGACTATGTCATAGCATAGACTGTGAAATTTATTCTCAGCTGACTGGATGAGTTAATTGTTCATATAACCTATTAAAATATGTGGGCCTATCATGTTAACTAAAGATCTCTTGAGTGAATATTCAAGAAAAAATTTCCCAGTCTTGTACCACTTTAAAGGCAAGTATAATTATATATTTGAGAAAGAAAATATATGTACATCCTTATGTAACTCTGTCTTTTAAAATGATACAAGATGGTAGGAGTAGTAATAAATAGCATCAAAGTGAAGTATTTCATTTCAAAACTGGTGCTTTTGAAATTAACACCTGAGCTTTAGGATTGGAAATGTAATTTGCAGTATATTTGATACAGTATTTATCTATTTTTTAATTGGTTTAATTTGAGATTTAATTTTTTTCTTCATTGAATCACAGAAATTCACCCGTGTCTTCTGAAAGTCAAATGTGGGGTGATGGAAATTTGTCATCTGATTGATATTACTTAATGAGACACAAAATAGATCATAAGTTCTTTTAACTTTGAGACGTTCATTATCTTGTTATAAAAATTCATCAGTATGTATGGTCTTTAATTGTATTACCTCATATGTAACAAACAATTATTTTGAATAAGTCTCAATGACAAAATTAAACACAACTTTTTATATGAGTATCTTGCATCTTGAAGTTTGAAAGTTTTTTGGTTGTTCCTTCACAATAAAACATCAAAATGTCTTCAGGGATAGGTATTTAAATCTCATAACTGTATTTCTATGTTCTTTTTGTTTCAAAATCTTATTACAGTGAAAACTTCTAAAAGATATTTTTGACGATCTTTAAGTTCACAAATATAAATATGAACAGTATGTGATTTTTTTCAATGCTAATAACCTAGGTGACAATCTTCTCAGATTCTTTATATGCACCTCTAACATAGATATAAGCCAAGGCAACATGCTTCCGTCTTCTGCAAAGAGGTTATCCATAAAGATGTGAAAAAATATATTTGCATTTATTATTTGAAAGCAAAAAAAAAACCCATTAATTATTACATTTATTCAAAAATATTAATCGAATGCTTAATATGTGCCTAGCGGGTACTGTGCTTGATTCCCAATTTGCAAAGATTTTACTTCCTCTACTGCATCCTCCAATGGTACCACTAATGAAGATCCTGCAGCTGTTAATGAAGATGAAGATAATGATCGCTAACGTCTGTTGAGTACTCACTATCTCCTAGGCATTGCTCTGAGGGCTTCACTCATTTAATCATTAGAGCAAATGTAGGATGTAGGTGCTCTTATCCTCATTTTACAGCTGAGGCAACTAGAGCAGCTTGTCTAGAAGCCAGGGCTACTAGCTGAAGCATCTAGGATTAGGTGATGCATCTGGGACTAGGCAAGTCATCCAAGGCCTGGACCCCAAGCAATCCAGCTCCAGAGCCACTTATGCTAGAATGAGTGTCTCTATCCATCCAGAAGCTCACAGTCTGAAGAAGGAGCTGGATAGGAGTGAACATGAGAAGTGCCAGTTATGAATTGCAAATGCATTGCAGTGAATGCACAAAGACCGATGTGCTGAGCTCTCCTTGGAGATGTGGTGGAGGCTTCACAGAACAGGAAGTATGATACAGGTCTAACAGGAAATCTTAGCATATTTTTATGCTCTGGCAGTCTGATAAAATTTTCGCAGAATAATATTTTTAAACATTTAAATACATAGAAATGTAAGTGAAACAAACTATATGGAAATAGTTATTTAAAATATTTTTTTTGCATACTAATACATGTACTTCTTTACTGATGCACAAAATAGCAAGATTTAATGGCAGTTCTAGTCATCACCCAAATTAAAAGAAGTGAAAAATCTAAATGTTACTTGAGACATCTGTAGAAACTCTAACCTGTTATGAAAATATCCGTGATATTGGTAGAGTCATAGGTTCTGCTAATACTGAGGTTTACAGCCCACATTTATTTTTAAAAGGTATGCTAAATTTCAGGAAGGTTAGTAAAATCAAAGATATAATTTTTTTCATCCACATTCATAAACACATCGAATTCTATCCATGGTCTACCTAGGGTCCATGGACCCCTGGAAGAATGAAGAAGCATTTATGGTGCGGACAAGACAAGCATAACCTGCTATGCCATGATTTAGGAAATACTGTATTAAGGGCTATCTTGAGTTTTATCAAAAGCAAAAGTCCTTCCCCACAGGAAAAACAGATCATTGCTTTCACATTCTGGACTGCAAGAATGGCCTGCTGAGAAACACAGTTAATTAGGACTGAATAGTAAGCTGTTTACTCTCTGCAAACTTTGTTCCTCTCTCACTGCCGCCAATTTAGGATATACGTGCTCTTGCCAGCACTCTCCTGAAGATTTCAGTGTCTGAGTCATTTTATTATAAGGTAAATATTTGATTCCAATGAAGGCATAGTTTTTACCTGTGCAGCAGCCATAGTGTGGAAAGAAAGACCCAAAATGGGATAACAGAAGGAGTCCCCAGTCACCCTGGGATCAGAATCTGGCAGCCAGCTGAGAGGAAGAATTTACTGAATGTCCAGTTTGGGACCCACAAGCCATGGATCCCATGGAAGGACAGATAGAAGGGTCATCACTGGAATGTAACAGCCATCGCTGAGACTGGAGACTCAGATATCTGTTTACCTCCTAGTCCTCTGCTGCCAGGTCGCAGGGAGTGCTGGGAAGTTTTCCTCAGCACATGCAAAGGCTCCAAGTAGTTCATTAAGGCTTCTCACCTCTTCCTTGCTCACCCTCGTTTTTGGAGGTGTAAATTAGAGAGACAGATGTACAATCTGGGAAGTTTTCCAGCTACATATTTGGAACATCGAGTGTTCGGCACCGTGGGCGTTGAGCAGGGTTTTTCAGTCTGTCACACATCCAGCCTCAGTGCCAAGGAAACCTCCCAAATGGCCCCCAAATGCTTTGTTCTAGAATAAAATAGTAACCTTTCTCAGGACAGGCTAGAGTTTGCTTTTTAATTTTTATTGTATAATGAATAATTATTGAGCATGACTGGAGAGAAGGATTTTGACTGAAGTCTGGGAAGCCCCGAGTTTTCTCAGTGATATCTGCTAGGTGAAAGACTTAAAAAGTCCTTTTATTGCACTTCTCAGAAAGTGCTGGTGCACCAAGAATCATATTAAATACCAGAAAGCTCAAATAGCACAAGAGCATACTTACTTATATTTGAAAAGTACTTTTCAGTTTGAAGAGTACTTTTATATATTTTCCCTCATGTTATCCTGACTAAACCTCAAATCTGCAGGGCAGAATTATATTTTTCCAAAATTTAATAGGAAACCAGATTCAGGTTAAGTAGGTCAGCCAATGTCATAAAGATATGCTTTAGTGGAATTAGGTATTAATCCCTTCATTCATGAAACTCTTCACTGTCATTTACCAGGCAAATACAGAGAGTAATAAAATAATATAGAACTCTATACTCATCTAATTTCCTCCACTGTCTCCCAAATAACCTGATATGGAGAGCAGTCATCTGAGAAACAGAAATAGTTGACTATAAATGGAGATTAAAGGCAGCCAATAAAGAACACGGAGGGTGGGAAGAATTGTTCCTCTGGGTGGTTATAGTACATACAGATCTGTTTCTACTTTTTTTTTCTAGCATAATTCAGTTTTTGAGTCCTCCCTACTCTAAATTTCTCTTGCTTCCTTTACTCTAAATTGAAAAGAGTTTGACTCCATTCATGATGAAAGTCTTCATTTGTCCCTCAGGTGGACAATTTTGAGATGGATTCTATGTGGCTCTTCGGAAGCTCCCAGTAGGACCGAGGGCCAGCTGCCGACAGGGCTAACCATCTCAAGAACGCCTGCTTGTAAGGACTTCTCTTATATTTTGTTTTTCCTTCTTTCCTGCCTCTCACTCCTGCTCTCTGGGATGGCTTCCGAAATAAGCCACTGGTACACAAGCCCTGGTTTCAGACTTTGCTTTCTGGGGAAAGTGTAGGTGAACACAGAAGACAACTATAGGTTTTTGGTCTGTGTAACCTAAGTTCCTCAGCTGGCTCTATGTTAGAAAAGAATTCTGTTACTGTGTACTATTAACTCCAAAAATTAATAGTTGAACCAAAACCCCCTATGAAAGAAAGTGAATGCCAGATGCCTCTAACTTTGAAGGAAGCCAAAATGAGTAGAGCCCAAGTTTCAACTGTTCACAGCCCACACCACAAAGTTGCAAGACCATCTTCGTATTCTCTTTTCATTTTCCCTATTTAGAGCTCTAAGCAGAAAAAAGAGAAAATACCTCCTGCCCTACACGTTGTACCCAGCACAGACTCAGCTCTAAGGCCGATTCCCCTTTCAATTATGTAAGCCCCCAACTGAGGACTCCACTCATGTGCTCCATTCTATTTTCATCATAAAATTCAGCTTGCCTCTCTTAGCAAGATCCATTCCAAGTGAATGTGCTAGGAATTCCCCCATCTTCTTTGACTTTCCTATGGCAGTAGAACACACGTGGCATTATTGCCACAGGTACCTCCTCTTCACCACACACTCTGCATGTATCAGGAAGCAATGCCTTCTGCTTTCTTTGCCAGTACATCATGCACTGGCTTTGGGAATGATGGCTGCAGTCCATGATCTGGACACTTCCCCCTCAAATTAACCTAAGGAAAAAAAAAATCCCAAACCCTTCATTTTCTATTTAAATGATTAGCAGTTAATTTATTTTTTCCAAAAATACAGAGATAAACCATATGATTGACCTGCATAGTGACATCACTCACAAGAAGTTGAAGAGCTGCTCATTTGGCCTCGGTCTCCGTTCATGTGCTCCAGACAAAATTATTATGTGACTGTTTTTATTTTCCACATGATCCCAATCTGCAGAAAGAGCATAAAAGCTTTGACTTGGGTGCCTGGGTGGCTCAGTGGGTTAAAGCCTCTGCCTTAGGCTCAGGTCATGATCCCAGGGTCCTGGGATTGAGCCCCATATCAGGCTCTCTGCTCAGCAGGGAGCCTGCTTCCCTTCCTCTCTCTCTCTGCCTGCTTCTCTGCCTACTTGAGATCTCTGTCAAATAAATAAATAAAATATTAAAAAAAAAAGCTTTGACTGTTATATTTTGCTGTTCACTGGAAAGAAAAAAAATGAGTTTTCACTTAAGCATTTTAATTCGGCAAAAGGACAATTCCCTTTAATGACGTGGTGGAGCAAAAGAACACACATATATATCGGGCAAAATGATGGAGCAATTGCAAAGTTACAATATTTGATACATTTTAAAATATTAGAAAGATATGAAATAGTTATTTGGACGTGATGGTAGTGTAGTGTGGGGTGTGTCAAGAATAAGCAAAACCACTCTTCACCTTAGTTTTTGAACATGTGAAATGACAAGTTTTGAGTCTCTATTTGGGATAAATATAATCATATACACTATTTCTATTGAAAGAAAAAAATTCTGGAAAAACTTTTGCTATTTTTTAAAACTACCACTAGATGGTATGCAAATACTCTTTCTCCAATGCTGGTTCTATTGTTTTTCGATTGTTAGAATATGAGATGTATCTGTGTATGTGATGTTCTCATTTAAGTTTATTTTTGAATTTGAGTTGGGGAGTAGGAAGAAGGGATGCTGCTCAGATCAGGAACTGCTCAGTCACTACTGTCAACTCCACAGGACCATGTTTCCCCTTACATGTTAATGTGATATTTTGAAATTTTAAACTTTAAAATTTTCCATACCATTTCCCCAGCATACCCACAAACCAATAATAATATTTAAGGATTGCTTGCAATTAGCAGGTATATTTTGTATCTAGAAGTCTTTGGACTAGAAGACTAATGATATTTTTTAGTGATTTTTAAAAAATTACTTAAAGGTTTAAAAACCTACATAGTTACCAAATATAAATATGACTTCCTGGTCTACAAAAAGAAAAAAATGTTTTTAAGGTGAGTTATCTCATACTCTTAATTGCTAAAATTAATTCCCAATTTGGCCTATTCAAATATCTGTGTTTTTCAATATATGTGCAAATATTTAATGTGTCTGTCCAACTGAGATTCTTATTTATTTTCTTCTAACTCATAAAGAAAATTAATGGACTACAGTTCCCAATGAGGTAATGACATCCATCATTATATAACAAATCTATGATGAGTCCAAATCTTTCCAAAACCAATTATTATTTGGAGTATCAATCAACTCTAACTCCCAGTATTAGGTAGTATGTTCACCATTCCAAATTCTTTATTCCCACTGTAATGTAGGACATCTTCTGTGCAAAGTTACTTACTAGTTATTCCAATCTGTAGCCTCCAACTGGCCATTGTGGTCTCCTTGCCATTCTTCTGAATGGGGGATTAAGAGAAGAACACGAAAGAGTGGAGAGGAAAGGGAAGATGAAAAGGGATAGTCATAAGAGTCATTGACTCAACTGTCCATGCTTAAAATTACCCTTCTCTCTGAATGTGTAGTACAGTTGTATGCATTAGCACAATTTCATAGATAAAGAACATCTTATGTCATTACATCATTTAGTTGTTTATATAACTACATATCCCTACACAACCATACACACTACAAATGTAAAAAGCCGTCTGCACGCATAACCACATAAATAGTAAGGAATTGCCTCATATCTCAATTTATTTAGATTTTCCCGATTACTCATTCTCTAATTAAGACTTCATCACCACCCTGAACTTCATGTTGATCTTATTCCTCTTCTTGCCATATTTTTTCCTAAATCCTTGGCCTTCTAATCTCGTACTTGTTTTCTCTGTTCTTGTTCTGAATCACACAATAATCCCAAAGGAAGATAGATAACCACTCAGATTTCACACATTACAGAGGCCGGCTCAGCAGCAACTCTCCTGCCTGCTAATTTACTACTGAAGACCCCGAAGTAATTATTTCCTTTGTTCAATTTCCAGCCTCACTGTTTCAACACACACTATTTATGGATAAACTCACCTTTGGCTTCACTGAAAGGATGGAGACCCTTGGATTTATTCTCCTTAACCCAATTTTATAATATTGCGGAAAATAGCTGTGAGGAAAGGTGTAACGATCTTTGTAATCCATAATCAGTTGCTTTTGATGCCATTCTTTCCTGACTCGTGAGGACTTTTTTTCTATACCCAGCCCTGCACAGTTGTTTATTTCGTGCAACTTCTTCTCCTACTTGAATACACAGTATTCCTTTCCTCTTTTAAAATAAAAACGAACAAAATGAATGACTCCTTCTTTTGCCATTCCATGCAAAAGTTACCAAATTTAATTTTTTAATCTCACTGAAAACATGTCAATATTTCAGCATTTTCATTCTTGTCCTTATCAGCTGTAACCTCTGCAATTTTGCATCTGACCCTACTGTTCTAAAAAATGCCCACTTTCCAAAACAGTTGACCCTTGAACAGCACACAGGTTAGGGGTGCCAACCCCACAAAGTCAGATACCTATCTTAAATTTTCAACTCCCTAAAAACTTAACTACTAATAGCCTATTGTTGACCAGAAGCCTTACTGGTAACATAAACAGTTTAATTAACACATTTTTTGAATGTTATATACCTTTTATTCTGTATTCTTACAATAAAGTAAGCTAGAGAAAGAAAATTGTTATTAAGAAAGTCACAAGGAAGACAAAAAACATTTACAGTACTATACAGTATTTATAAAAAAAATCCACTTACAAGTGTACCCTCACAATTCAAACCCATTTTGTTCAAGGGTCAACTGTATTCCATTGATCACCACTTCTAATGACATTTCTTATTTCCCTGGACCTGAGAACTATATTTATTTTGTTGACCAAACTTTCCTTCATGAACTTTCCTTGGTGCTATGAATTCTGTAATCACTACCTTGATTCTCCTCCTAGCATTCTGACAGCATATTCTGAAATCTCCTGCACTTTCTCTTTCTTCTTAATTATAAACACTTTCAGGTACAACTGCATCTTGACCTTCACTTTCCTGTTTGTTCATTTATCTACTTTTCTCATTTACCCATTCCTTTCGACAGCTCTCCTATCAGTCTACCTGAACTACTGCCAAACCTGCTACATCTTTTGGTGTGATGGCTCTACATGGAAAAGATCATTAGAGATGGGCTGATTAGAGAATGCAGAGAGAATGCTGGTGTTAGGAAACCATCATTCCGTAACTGCATAAAGTGAAGTATATAAACCACACAATCATTGCAAAGATTCATCAATAGACGCCAAATCTAGAAGAAAATTTTGATGTGATATAAGATATTTACATTGTTTTACATTGTCTTCCCAAATATTAGTAGTTTTGAAAGGAATTATAGGAACTGTACAGTGGAGAAAGTAAGCATCATCTTGGCTAGGTGATAAAACTGACATCACAAAATGAAAGTATGGTGGACATTGTCTGCCTCCAGATATTACACCCTGACCTATCCACACCTTAGCTTCCTTAGTGGTGTTTTGAAGATGTATCTTGTGATTTTAAGAACTTAGCACTGTGCCTGAATTCTTATAAGTATTCAATAAATGTTAATTTCTTTTTTAAAAATTTTCCACAGTATGTCTTCATACATTTCTTACCTTTTACCCCATTGCTCTTCATTATGCTTTCTTTACCCAAGTCATAAGTGGGCCTCTTTTCTCCAACTAGACTGACAGGTAGTGTTCACTATTGCCTGTTACACAGAGTAGATGCTGCTACGTATTTGTTGTTGCCATTGGTATTTAATTACTGTGTGTACTGTTTTGCTTGATGAATTGGAGGTTAATGGATTTTTCTAATTTATACTAAGTCTGTTGCTATAGACACCACATTTTCCTCTGGGTTTTCATTTTTTTAATTCTCTCTTTTGTACCAGCAAGTTATTTTTTTTCCCGCAGAGTATTTTGATCACATAGCTTTTTAATTAGATTTAGCTACTCAAATAACAAATAAGAAATGTAATAATTTAATTTAAAAGACAAGCTAAATTCAAAGCTTATAAATAATGTCTCTTAATAAAATTTATTTTCTAAAACTAAAATTGGAAGACATATTTATTGATTATGCTGTGAAACATAAGGTAACACTAAATTTTAAAGTAAAGCTCTTATCTAATTGTGGCTAAAGAAGCAAGTCAAAACTAAGTACATGTTGCAATTTAATTAAATGGTTTAAATTTCATCTGTTACATAAAAATTGTGTTGGAAAATCACATTTATTGATTATACAGTTAACTATTGATTTTAAACTAAAACAATCTTCTAATTGAGTGTAAGAAATAATTAAGGTGTTAAGGTCTAAGGAATAATTCGTTTTTATTAAGCCGCCCTGGAAACTCATCTTTTAAATTAAAATGTGCTTGTCAAAATTAGATGTTTGATTCAGAGCCCAACAAGAAATGTTGTTTTAATTCTTGCTATTTATAATATGGAGTATAGAGTTTGTATTCATTAAAACATATTATGATTTGTCTATATTGTAGCATAAAATGAGGAGAAAGAATATCCACGCACTCAACACAAATAAAATGGATGAGTTGCAGTGAGTTTAATATTTTGTGTAATTTTCTCAAATGCTTGCTTAGTAATTTAGCAATCTTATAATGATCTAATTTTTTAGCTGAGAAAAGGATATTTCAAGCTTTCTTTTTAGACAAACAGTGAATATATTAAGGTAATAAATGTTTCAGAAATTAAGTTCATATTCTTCAATTTGAAAATCAAATGCTAAATTATCTGCATATACATAATCAGAGAAGCCACCTGATTTGGTTAAGAAAGTCAGAAAAATAAGTAAGCTTTATGATATTCTAGTCCACAGTATTTTGTAGCTTTTTCAAAGTACAGGGTAGTGTTGAATCCTTGAGATAAAAAACACTGGATAGCAAATAGAATATTTTTTCTTTTTTTAATGGTATTTAAAGATACAATGCTATAAAAAACAAGAAAATGATGAAGTCTTTTTTAAAAATCTAATTTGTAATTTTCAAGACCTATCAAGTAATGCATGAGAGGATGTGTAAGTACATACATAGCACATTCACCGATCCTGGGGAATAAGGGAAGCACTCCTTACCATAATTCTATATCAATAATATTATTAACTTCTTTTATCAATTTTTCAAATATAAATGGCAACTTGCATACATTAATTTCCACCTCAAATCTATTATATCTATTTGACAAATGAAAAAAATGACCTATATTATCTTTACTTGATAAATGAGAAAATAGAGACTTCCAGAGGTTAAGTCATCTGGCCAAGATCATGAAGCAAGTATAAGTAGAACCAGAATTCAAAAATAGTTGTCTATGCTTAAGTCTGTACTTTTAACCAGTATGTGTACTGCCTTCATGGTTATCCTTATATGTGAAGTATGGAGGTTAAATAAGTTTTAGCCTCTATTGTTCTCCTTTGATTATCTCTCCAGAAAACTGGTAAAGAAAAACACGAGACTTTTCATAGCATGTGCCATTTTTCTCAACTTTCATTTCATAAAAAGAAACTATTTGGAGGACAAGCTTAAGATAGCAATTGCTATATCCTGATAACTACTTTTTCTTTCCTATTTTCAAGTGAGGAAAATTATATATACCATCAAAAATTGTTTTAAAGAGGGGCACCTGGGTGGCTCCATTGGTTAAGCAACTGCCTTCAGCTCAGGTCATGATCCCAGGGTCCTGGGATCTACCCCAAGTCTGGATCCCTGTTCAGTGGGGAGTCTGCTTCTTACTCTCCCTCTGTTCCTCCCTGCTGCTTGTTCTTTCTCTCTCTCTTTCTCTCTCTCTCTCTCTCAAATAAATCAAATCTTTAAAAAAAGGAAAGTTATATGTAAGAGAACTGAAGTGTGCTCCTAAAATGTGAACAGTATTTTTATTTTTCTCTATGTTTTCTTATCAATGCTTGACATCATGAGGTAGTTATGACTTGAAAAAGGAGCTTCAATTTTTGGATAAATAATGTCATAAATAAATTCATAAGTATGGTACACTAAACAATATTCTGATTTGCCCCTAGAGTATAGGGCAGATATGAGTAATTTAAAGAATCCCAACTGGTACTCTGATAATGTGATACTGGCTGGCTTAAATTATCTGGGGAAACTAAAAATATTTTATAAAATATTTGAGTAGAAAAAGTTTGCATGTCTATATCCCTTGTTTTAAAAATTGTCATATATATATATGTATATTTCTTTTTTAAAAATATTTTATTTATTTATTTCACAGAGAGAGAGAGGTCACAAGTAGGCAGAGAAGCAGGCAGGGGTGGGGGGAAGCAGGCTCCCCACTGAGCAGAGAGCCTGATTTGGGGCTCAATCCCAGGACCCTGAAATCATGACCTGAGCCGAAGGCAGAGGCTTAACCCGCTGAGCCACCCAGACGCCCAGATGTATATATTTCTATACAGACACACACACACACACACACACACACACATTATATATAATGTGTGTGTGTGTGTGTGTGTGTGTGTGTTTAGGGATATGAGATAAATTGGCTGATGCTCATCTGCTGTAATAAGATCTTCCAAGATGACTAGATCATGCATACTTTTTCTGTTATGTATATACTGACACTCTGTCCAGTTAGAAGGGACCCTCAAAACAGGGATAAAGATCATACTTTAACATTTTTCTCAACAGAGTGTTATTTCTACCACCTGCACATCTAGTATTTAAAGCATATGAATTTCTCTAATTACAAGAAATACTGGCACTCAAATATTGTCACAGAATCCAATCATGATTGTCTGTGATTTATACTTGCCACAAGTTCACTTGAGATAGCTAATATTTTAGAAGTAGTACAGGCATGCATTAAGTATCCATTCTTCTGCACCCTCTCACTTCCCCGTTTTGTCTTGTACTGAGTTAGGCCATTCAGAAAACAATATAGAGTTTTCATAGGTTCTTGTGAAAGACTTTCAAGGTCAGCAAATGGAGCCATATGCCTCTGGCCACATATGGCCACTTCCATATTCCTCTTGCTTGATTAAAAACAAACAAACAAATGAAAACAAAAAAACAATAGTTTTCTACCGTGACATGTAAAGAGCTTGGCAGTTGTCACTCCCATGCTCACAACGAGGGAAAAAAAATGAAAAAATTGAAAATCAACAACTGTTCTATGAATCAAAAATTTAGGTTACTATGTAAATTGCTTCCCCAAAACTGGAGAGACAGGCTAATACCGAGAATCAGGATTTACTGGAAGCAGAAGCTGCCGGAGCCAGAGCCTGGTGGGAGCATTTAGATAGTAACTGGTAAAATGCTGGAGGCTGAGTGTGGGCTAGCTTCAGAGTTGAAACTAGTGGGGCCCAACCATAATCCTAATCACCCCTCCCCTTTCATTAATTTTACCTCCAGGAACCCTACCAGGTTCTCATGCTGAAGAATGGAGAAAACTCCTCTTGTGCTTCAGGTAGGGAAAAGTAACCATTTTGAAATACATAGAACATTCTGTTTTCCTTAACAAAGATCTGTCTTCAAAGGAAACTGCTTTATCAAAGCCTCATCTGACCTGGTGGCAGGGGGAGAGCAATAAACCAACTCTTGCCCCACTCTGGTCTTCCTGTCTCATGTAAGTGGAGAAAGAAAAAGTCTAGGAAGCTCTTCTGAAGGTCACAATCTAGGGATTTTGCCCTTCCTTTCCCTGAAAATGGAGACTTAATTGCAGGATTATAATTATAGAATGTTTCCTCTCCGTAATACCTCACACACATCATCAGGGCTCTTGTATATTTGCAGTGCATTACATCTAAGAGACTTGTGAGACATGAACTCTCCTTAAGGAGTTTCTGGGGAAATCAAACACAACAGAGTAAACAAAAAATAAGGACACCAGAGGAAATTGAAACCTCTGACATGACTACAGTAAATGTTAAACACAGCCTAACTCCTAGCAGGACAAAACATGGACCACTCACTTAAATCCTATTTGCTTCAGTTACTATTACGCAATATATTATTTCCATCGTTCAACAAAAAAAGTATAAACATGCTAACAGGTAAGGAAAGCACAGTCTGAGGAAACAAAGCAAACATCAAAACCAGACTCAGATGTGGGAGAGATTTTGGAATTATCAGAATAGGAATTTAAAACAACTATGTTTAATATGCTAAGGGCTGTAATAGAAAAAAAAAAAAAAAGGACAACATGCAAGAACAGATAGGTAATGTTAGCAAAGGAACTCTAAGAAAGAATAAAAAGGGAATTTTGGAAATAAAGAACACTAAGAGAAATGGATAATACTTTTGACCAGCTAAGCAACAGGCTGGACATGACAAAGACCCAATCAGTAAAGTTGAAGATACGTCAATAGAATGCAAACAGAAAAAAATATTTTAAATAGGAGGAAATAAAATATCCAAGAATACTCATTACAAAAATTACAAAAAGAATAACATGAATGGGAATACCAGAAGGAAGAGAAAGAGGGAAAAGAACAAGAGAAATATTTGATGTAATAATGGCTAAGAATTTTCCAAAACTAATGACAGACCTCAAAACACAGATCCAGGTACTCAGAGAACCCCAAGCAGGGCAACAACAACAATATACTGTAAGCCTAGACATATCATACTCAAACTGCAGAAAAGCAAATACAAAGAGAAAATCTTGAAAGAAGGTAGGGTGGGGGGAACACTACCTATAGAGGAAGAGGAATATGAATTACCCTGAACTTCTCTTCAGAAAATATGCAAGCAAGGAGAGGATACAGTGAAATATTTAAAGATTTAAAAGGAAAAACAAAATCTCACCTATCTAGAATTCTGTATCTGTGAAATTAGTTTTCAAAACTGAAGGAGAAGTACTGTCTTACACAAACAAAAGCTAGGAATTTGTCATTGTAAGCCTGCCTTGTAAAGAACATTAAAAGAAGTTCTTTGATCAGTTAGGTCAGAGAATCAGATTTAGATAAAGAAAAGAAAGTATTAGAGAAGAAATAAATGAAGATAAAATATTTTTTATTCTTAATTGATCTAAAAAATAACTGCTCAAAATAATAGTAAAAATACATTGAGTAATTATATTTATGAATAAACTCAATAAATGACAGCAATGTTAAAAGAGATGGAATAGAGGAATTGGTAATATCCTATTGGATTATGCATTACCCATGGAATGGTAGAGTGTTATTTGAAAGTGTATTAGATTAGTTAGTATACTTCAAACCCCAGGGCAGACACTAAAAAGTGAAAATGAAAGTATAACATCAAAATTTGTGGACTAAAGCAAAAGCAGTGCTTAGAGAGAAGATTATTCTTTTATTTTCTTTTAAGATTTTATTTTATTTTATTAGTTTATTTATCAGAGAGAGAGAGAGCACAAACAGGCTGAGCTGCAAGCAGAAGGAGAAGTAGGCTGCCCGCTGAGCAAGAAGGCTGATGTGGGGCTCAATTCCAGTACTCTGGGATCATGACCCGAGTCAGACGCAGATGCTTAACTGACTGAACCACCCAAGTGCACCTAGAGGGAAGTTTAAAACATCAAATGCATGCATTAGAAATGAAATAAGACCTAAAGTTCATAATCTAAATTACTGCCTTAAGAAACTAGAGAAAGAAAACCAATGTAAACCTAAAGCCTGAAATGAAAAGAAGTAATAAAAATTAAGGCATACATCAATGGACTAGAAAACAGGAATATGATAAAGAAAATTGATAAAACCAAAAGATTTTTTTAACAATATAATTAATACATCCCTATCCAGGCTAACCAAGAAAAGGAGAGAGAAGATAAATTACTAATATTAAGAACTGTGGGAGGATCCATTACTATTGATTCCACAGATACTAAAATAGAACAAAGAAATATAATAGATGATTATATGCCCACAAATTTGATAACTTGGATGAAATGAGCCAATTCTTTGATAGCCAAAATTTACCAAAACTCACACAAAGAGGTAGACCATATGAACAGGCGCATATCATTTAAAGGATCTGAATTGACAACCAATAATCTTACCAAAAAAAAAAAAAAAAAAAAAAAAAGGTATAGGACCCAGGTGGTGGCATTGGGAAACTGACCAAGCATTTAAGAAATGACACCACTTATCTACAACCTCAGCAAAAAGTTGAAACAGAGGGAATACTTCCTGGCTTATTCTGTGAGGCTAGCATTGTGCTAATACCAAAACTAGACAAAGACATCGCAAGAAACTACAAACCAGTATCTTTCATAAATATAGATGCAAAAATTCTTAACAAAATAACAAACCAAATCCAATAATGTATAAAAAGAAATATATAGGAGTACCAGGATGAGACTTCTGTTTTCCCCCATTTTGCTTCCACAATTAATACATATTCTTTTCAGAAAAGTTAGAAAATATTCAAAAGTAAAAGCATTTTAATTATGCATATCACCATTTAAAAATAATCACTGTTAATATTTTATGGATATACTTCCTTTTTCTTGTGAAATTTATAAATATCTATTTGTTTACAAAATCTGTTCAAACTGTGTATTTTACAACTTACTTTGCACTAACACTATCTTATGCACTATCTTATGAATATACTTCCATGTCAAATATAGACCTCGTCATTTTAATAAATATATAATATCCCATCATATGGATGAAATAATGTGTTTAGCTATCTGTTAATGCCAGACATTTAAATTATTTACTACTATCTGTTTTTACATAAACAATGAAATATATTCTCATATTTTAAAAAAATAAATAATATACCATGCCCAAATAGGATTCATTACAAATACTCAAGTCCTGTTCAACATTCAAAAATCAATCAATGTAATTCATCTAGTCAACAAGCTAGAAAAGAAAAATCACATGACCATATTAATAGATGCAGAAATAACATTTGATAAAATCTAACATCCATTCTGATAAAACTCTCAGGAAATTAGGAATAAAGGAGAATGTTACCAACTTAGTAAAAAATACTATAAAACCCTTTAAGGGTGAGAATCTTCCCTCCCTATAATGCAGCTATGAAAAGTTGGGGTTTGAAATTAGAAACACAGTATCAATTATATTAACACCTTATCCCCAAAAAGAAAGAAATAATTTAGAATAAATGTAACAGAATACACAGAAAATCTATAAGACAAAAGTTACAAATTCTGATTAAATGAATAAAAAAACTAAATGGAGAAATATTCCATGTTCATGGATAGGAAATCCAACATTGTTAAAATGTCAGTTCTTTCTAAACTGCTCTATAGATTGAATTCAATCAATCCCAATCAAAAGCTATTTTGTGGATATCAGCAAAATTATTCTAAAATGTAAGGAAAGTCAAAAGGGGCCAAATGGCCAAGACGATATTGAAGAATAACAGAGTTGGAAGATGAACATAAGCTGACTTCAAGACATATTATTAAGTGATAATAGCTAAGACAAATGGGTCAATGGAACATAATAGAGGACCTAGAAATAAACTCCATACAAATATAGTCAGCTGTTGTCTGACAAAGAAGTGTCAAAAAGCAAAATGGAACAAAGAGTTTTTCAACATGTGGAGTTGGGACAGTTGGACATCTACATGCAAAGAAGGAAAATGAATCTAGACACAAATTTTATATCATTTACAAAAATTAACCCCAAATGGATCACATAACAAAATTTAATATAAAAAACTAAAACTACTAGATGATAACACAGAAAATTTAGAAGACCTTGGGTATGATGGTGATTTTTTAGATATAACACCAAAGCCATGATCTATGAAAGAAATTCTTGATAAGATAGACTTCATTAAAAATAAAAACTGCACTGTGTAAGAGAATGAGAAGACATGCCACAGACTGGGAGAAAATATTTATAAAAAACACATCAAATAAAGTACTTTTATTCAAAATGAATAAAATTCAACAATAAGATAACCAACAACTCGATTTAAAAAATGGGCCAACGACCTGAACAGATATCTCACTGAAAAAAATAAACAGATGGTTAAAAAGTCTATAAAAAGATGCTCAATGTCATATGACATCAGGGAATGGCAAATTAAAACAATAATGAGGAAGGACATGGTTAGGAGCTATGAACAGGTGAAGCACAGATTTATAGCTTTGTGAAAGTATTCTGTATTATACCAAAATGTAGGATATATGACATGATGCATTTGGCAAAACCCATGGAATTGTCCAACACAAAAAATAAATCCTAATGTAGGGGTGCCTGGGTTCTCAGTCAGGTAAGCATCTGCCTTTGGCTCAGGTCATGATCCCCGGGTTCTGGAATGGAGCCCTGTGTCAGTCTCCCTGCTTAGCCAGGAGTCTGCTTCTCCTCTCTCTGCCCTTCCTGAGCCCCACTTGTGCTCTCTCTCTCACTCTCTTTCTCTCTTTTTCTGTCTCAAATAAATAAATAAATAAAATCTTTCAAAAAAAAAATTCTAATGTGGGGACGCCTGGGTGGCTCAGTTGGTTGGACGACTGCCTTCGGCTCAGGTCATGATCCTGGAGTCCTGGGATCGAGTCCCGCATCAGACTCCCAGCTCCATTGGGAGTCTGCTTCTCTCTCTGACCTTCTCCTCGTTCATGCTCTCTCTCACTGTCTCTCTCTCAAGTAAATAAATAAAATCTTTAAAAAAAAAAATTCTAATGTGAACTATGGACTTCAGTGAATGAAAGAAAAATAACTTGATCCTTTGAGTCACTTCTCATCTGACTTATGAAGTTTTACATGCCCTTCTAACTACCAGTTTTCAGCACATCGCTCATAGACTTCTTCTACCCCAAGTTCTACTTTTATCCTTCGGAACAGAACAAATTATTCAATAATATGGCTTCTCAGTTCCTGGATCTTCTTGTCATTAGTGTTATTTCATACACCTAAGCTTATGGGTATACCTTGATCATACCATTACCTGAAAATAAAAGTTATGTCTTTTGAAAGAATTAATTCAAGTATTCCTCTCTCACACCGATATTTCATTTGCTCTTTGCTCTTTCATTTCTTCTATTATACCACAGTTTGATTTCTGGATCTTTGTATCTTCTATGATGTCTCTACCTACATTTTTCTATCTTCATTCCCTTCCTTATCCAGTCCAATTTTACTGGTTGTGAGGTGAATAAATTCTTTCTAGTAGTCATCAGAAAGGTTGCGTTGATGCTGTGTGATACCAAATAAATGATAAATCACACAACCAGATTCAAATATCCAAACAACTCCCAGAGTTTGTGCCACTGAATTATTCTATACCTGTCAAAATCCCTGTTATAACTTGTAAGCCAGACAAACTTCCATTATTCAAATGACAATATGAATATAACATATTTATTGGCTCAAAGACAGCAGATCCATACTGCTATGGTCACACACAGTTTCACCTGTTACCTGACAAATTAAAAATGGAAAGGCTTTTTGAAATGGAACTATGTTGATCAGATAGAAGTTATTTTTAGAGCTAATGCTATTGCAAGCCTCTTTGCTTGGACTGGAGCACAAGCTCTGTATCAAGGATTTTGGAGTGAAGCAGATGTTACTCAGCCTTTTGTCCCTCATGGCATGATCACAGATGGAAAATACTTTTCCTTTTTCTGCTACCAGTTAAATACTTTGGCATTGACTACACAAGGGGATCAAAATAACCCTCCTAAAAATATATGTTGGGGGACACAAAGTAAGCCTCTTTATGAAACAACTGAAGATAATGTGAAAGGTTTTAATGATGATGTCCTCCAGATAGTTCATTTTCTACTGAACAGACCAAAAAGAAGACAAATGACAGCTGTTGGAAAACTAGGAAGAAATAATAGATTCAGGACTTTGGGAATACTTCAATTTCACTGAAGGGAAAACAAAAGGAATTTTAATAATGGTAAAATTTCTTGACCACATCTTTATGGACTATTTTTTTTTTTTAGTCATATTTACTTCACAACCTCTCCCACTCTCATGCTTTCTCGCTCTCAAATAAATAAGCAAATCTTTAAAAAAATAAAAATGCAAAATTATCATATCACATTATTAGTTAAAAATCCTCTAGTGGTTGCCAATGAATCTTTAGACAAATTTCAAATCCTTTTCAGTAACTTCATGGGTCTTTATGACTTAGGCCCAAGGCACCATTTTTCTTGTCTTTCATGATTTACCTAGTAGAATATTTTGTCCTGGAGTCAAGATGGTGGAGAAGTAGCAGGCTGAGATGACATCAGGTAGCAGGAGATCAGCTAGATAGCTTATCAAACCATTACGAACACCTACAAATCCAACAAAAGATCAAAGAGAAGAGCAACAATTCTAGAAACAGAAAATCAACCACTTTCTGAAAGGTAGGACTGGTGGAGAAGTGAATCCAAAGCGACGGGAAGATAGACCGCGGGGGGAGGGGAGGCTCCCGGCAAGCGGCAGAACAACGGAGCACAAAATCAGGACTTTTAAAAGTCTGCTCCACTGAGGAACATCACTCCAGAGGCTAAACCAGGGTGAAGCCCACATGGGAATCACAGAAGGCTCGGGGGTGTCTGAGTGTCGCAGAGCTCACAGGTATTAGAGCAAGGAAGCTGGCTACAGAGACAGAGCCAAGGAGTGAGCGATCAACTTGGGGTTACTTTAAAACAGTCACAGGCTGGGTGAGCTCAGAGCGTGGCCAGAGGCCAGGAGATGGGAGTGATTGAGCACTTTTCTCTTGAGGGCACACTGAGGGGTAGGGCCCCGAGCTCTTGGCTCCTCTGTGCCAGAGATTGGGAGGCCATCATTTTCATTCCCATCCTCCAAAACTCTATGGAATGCGTTCAGGGAACAAAAGCCCCCGAAAGTGAGCCTGAGTGGATTACTTAGCCTGGACTCATGGAATACTTAGCCTGAACCATGGTAAGGGTGGTGCAATTCTGCCTCAGGCAAAGATACTTGAGAAACACTACAACAGGCTCCTCCCCCAGAAGACCAACAAGAAATCCAGCCAAGACCAAGTTCACTTACATAGAACAGCGGAATTCAAGAGGAGGAGAAAGCAAAGCATGGAATTCACAGCTTTCTTCCTGTAATTCTTTAGTACTGCAGTTAATTTTTTTCGATTTTATTTTTATTTCTTCTGATAATTTTTTTTTACTTTTACCCCTTCCTCTTTCAACATTTTTTAACTAGTTATCTTAACAATACCTTTCATTAAAAAAGATAATCTTTATTGAACCTTCATTATTATAGTCCTATTTTATCCTTCATTGTATCTAACTTTATTTTTTGTATACACATAGGGTTTTTTCTTCTAAAAAATTTGGGAGTACAACTTCTTTTAATAGATCAAAATATACCCTAAATCTAGCTCTGGGCTTGTTCTAGTCTCCAGCCCGAGCAAATTCTTTCTACTTTCTTTTTCTTTATTCTCCCAAACAACTTAATTTATCAACTCCGTTTTTAGAAATTAAAAAAAAATTTTTTTTCATCTTTATAGACATATTCCATCCCTTCATTGTGTTTACCCTTATATATGTTTTTCATTCTTTAAAATTTTGGGAAGTATTTTCTTTTAAGAGACCAAGTACTCCCAAAATTGAGAGGGTGACCCTGTTCTAGTCACCAGTCTAATATATATATAAATATTTTTTCTCTTTTATATTTTTTCTTTATTTGTTTTCTTTAAAAAAAAATTTTTTTTTCAGAACTTCTTTTTATCCCCTTTCTCCCTCCCACAATTTGGGGTCTCTTCTGATTTGGTTAAAGCACATTTTCCTGGGGTCTTTGCCACACATTCAGTATTTTATTCTCTCATTCATGTATTCTTATCTGGACAAAATGACAAGGCAGAAAAACTCAACATAAAAAAAGAACAAAGGCTAGGGATCTAATCAATATGGATGTTGGTAATATGTCAGATCTAGAGTTCAGAATGATGATTCTCAAGGTTCTAGCCAGGCTCCCAAAGGCATGGAAGATATTAGAGAAACCCTCTCAGGAGAGATAAAAGCCCTTTCTGTAGAAATAAAAGAACTAAAATCTAACCAAGTTGAAATAAAAAAAGCTATTAATGAGGTGCACTAAAAAATGGAGGCCTTACTGCTAGGATAAATGAGGCAGAAGAAAGAATTAGTGATAAAGAAGACCAAATGACAGAGAATAAAGAAGCTGAGCAAAAGAGAGACAAACAACTACTGGGCCATGAGGGGGAATTCAAGAGATAAGTGACACCATAAGAAAAAACAACATTAGAATAATTGGGATTCCAGAAGAAGAAGAAAGAGAGAGGGGAGCAGAAGGTATATTGGAGAGAATTATTATAGAGAACTTCCCTAATATGGCAAAGGGAACAAGCATCAAAATCCAGGAGGTGCAGAGAACTCCCCTCAAAATCAATAAGAATAGGTCCATACCTTGTCATCTAATAGTAAAATTTATAAATCTTAGCGACAAAGAAAAAATCATGAAAGCAGTCGAGGACAAGAAGTTCGTAACATACAATGGTAAAAATTAGGCTGGCAGCGGACTTATTCACAGAGACCTGGCAGGCCAGAAAAAAAATAGTGTGATATATTCAGAGCAGTAAATGAGAAAAACATGCAGTCAAGAATACTGTATTCAACTAGGCTATCACTGAAAATAGAAGGAGAGATAAAAAGCTTCCAGGACAAACAAAAACTGAAAGAATTTGCGAACACCAAAACAGATCTACAGGAAATATTGAAAGGGGTCCTCTAAGCAAAGAGAGACCCTAAAAGTAGTAGATCAGAAAGGAACAGAGACATTATATATTATACAGTAACAGTCACCTTACAACGGCAATACAATGGCACTTAATTCATATCTCTCAATAGTTACCCTAAATGTAAATGGGCTAAATGCCCCAATCAAAAGACACAGGGTATCAGAATGGATAAAAAAACAAAACCCATCAATATGCTGCCTATAAGAAACTCATTTTAGACCCAAAGACACCTACAGATTTAAAGTGAAGGGGTGGAAAACAATTTACCATGCTAATGGACATCAGAAGAAAGCTGGGGTGGCAATCCTTATATCAGATCAATTGGATTTTAAGCCAAAGACTATAATAAGAGATGAGGAAGGACACTAGATCATACTCAAAGTGTCTGTCCAACAAGAAGATCTAACAATTTTAAATATTTATGCCCCTAATGTAGGAGCAGCCAACTATATAAACAAATTAATAACAAAATCAAAGAAACACATGGACCATAATACAATAGTAATAGGGGACTTTAATACTCCCTTCACTGAAATGGACAGATCATCCAAGAAAAGATCAACAAGGAAATAAAGGCCTTAAATGACACACTGGACCAGATGGACATCACAGATATATTCAGAACATTCCATCCCAAAGCAACAGAATACACATTCTTCTCTAGTGCACATGGAACATTCTGCAGAATAGATCACATCCTGGGTCACAAATTAGGTCTCAACTGGTATCAAAAGATTAGGATCGTTCTCTGCATATTTTCAGACCACAATGCTCTGCAGCTAGAACTCAATCACAAGAGGAAAATTTGGGAAGAACCCAAAAACATGGAGACTAAACAGCATCCTTCTAAAGAATGAATGGGTCAACCAGGAAATTAAAGAAGAGTTGAAAAAAAAAAATGGAAACAAATGATAATGAAAACACAATGGTTCAAAATCTGTGGGACACAGCAAAGGCAGTCCTGAGAGGAAAGTACATAGCAGTACAAGCCTTTCTCAAGAAACAAGAAAGGCCTCAAATACACAACCTAACCAAATACCTAACGGATCTGGAGAAAGAACAACAAAGAAAGCCTAAACCCAGCAGGAGAAGAGAAATAATAAAGATCAGAGCAGAAATCAATAAAATAGAAACCAAAAAAACAATAGAACAAATCAACGAAAATAGGACCTGGTTCTTTGAAAGAATTAATAAGATTGATAAACTCCTGGCCAGACTTATCAAAAAGAAAGGAGAAAGGACCCAAATAAATAAAATCATGAATGAAAGAGGAGAGATCACAACTAACACCAAAGAAATACAAACAGTTATAAGAACATACTATGAGCAACTCTACACCAACAAATTTGACAATCTGGAAGAAATGGATGCATTCCTAAAGACATATAAATTACCACAACTGATCAGGAAGAAATAGAAAACCTGAACAGACCCATAACCAGTAAGATCAGAAGCAGTCATCAAAAATTTCCAAAAAGACAAAAGCCCAGGGCCAGACAGCTTCCCAGGGGAATTTTACCAAACATTTAAAGAATTAATTCCTATTCTCAGAAACTCTTCCAAAAAATAGAAATGGAAGGAGAACTTCCAAACTCATTTTATGAGGCCAGTATCACCTTGATCCCCAAACCAGACAAGGATCCCATCAAAAAAGAGAATTACAGACCAATATTCTTGATGAACACAGATGTGAAAATTCTCACCAAAATACTAGCCAATAGGATCCAACAGTACATTAAAAGGATTATTCACCACGACCCAGTGGGATTTATTCCAGGGCTGCAACTTTGGTTCAACATCTGCAAATCAATCAATGTGATACAATACATTAATAAAATAAAGAACAAGAACTATATGATACTCTCAAAAGATGCTGAAAAAGCATTTGACAAAGTACAGCATCCCTTCCTGATCAAACCTCTTCAAAGTGTAGGGATAGAGAGCACATACCTCAATATCATCAAAGCCATCTATTAAAAACCCACGACAAATATCATTCTCAATGCAGAAAAACTGAAAGCTTTTCTGCTAAGGTCAGGAACACAGCAGGGATGCCCATTATCACCAATGCTATTCAACACAGTACTAGAAGTCCTAGCTTCAGCAATCAGACAACAAAAAGAAACCAAAGGCATCCAAATCAGCAAAGAAGAAATCAAACTATCACGCTTTGCAGATGATATGATACTATATTTGGAAAACCCAAGACTCTACTCCAAAACTGCTAGAACTTTACAGGAATTCAGTGAAATGTCAGGATATAAAATCAATACACAGAAATCAGTTACATTTCTTTACAACAACAACAAGACAGAAGAAAGAGAAATTAAGGAGTCAATCCCATTTATAAGTGCACCCAAAACCATACGATACCTAGGAATAAACCTGACCAAAGAGGCAAAGAATCTATACTCAGAAAACTATAAAGTACTCATTAAAGAAATTGAGGAAGACACAAAGAAATGGAAAAATGTTCCATGCTCCTGGATTGGAAGAAAAATATTAAGAAAATGTCTATGCTACCTAAAGCAATCTACACATTTAATGCAATCCCTATCAAAATCCCACCCATTTTTTTCAAAGAAATGGAACAAAGGATCCTAAAATTTATATGGAACCAGAAAAGACCTCGAATAGCCAATGGAATATTGAAAAAGAAAGCCAAAGTTGGTGGCATGACAGTTCTGGACTTTAAGCTCTATTACAAAGCTGTTGTCATCAAGACAGTATGGTACTGGCACAAAAACAGACACATAGATCAATGGAACAGAATAGAGAGCCCAGAAATAGACCCTCAACTCTATGGTCAACTAATCTTCAACAAAGCACGAAAGACTGTCCAATGGAAAAAAGACAGCCTCTTCAACAAATGGTGTAGTGAAACTTGGACAGCCACATGCAGAAAAATGAAACTGGACCATTTTCTTAAACCACATACAATAATAGACTCCAAATGGATAAAAGGAATCCATCAAAATCCTTGAGGAGAACACTGACAGCAACCTCTTTGACCTCAGCCACAGCAACTTCTTCCTAGGCACATTGCCAAAGGCAAGGGAAGCAAGGGCAATATTGAGCTATTGGGACTTCATCAAGATCAAAAGCTTTTGCACAGCAAAGGAAACAGTTAACAAAATCAAAAGACAACTGACAGAATGGGAGGAGATATTTGCAAACAACATATCAGATAAAGAGCTAGTATCCAAAATCTATAAAGAGCTTAGCAAACTCAACACCCAAAGAACAAATAATCCAATCAAGAAATGGGCAGAGGACATGAACAGACATTTCTGCAAAGAAGACATCCAGATGGCCAACAGACACATGAAAAAGTGCTCTGCATCACTCGGCATCAGGGAAATACAAATCAAAACAACAATGAGTTACCACCTCACACCAGTCAGAATGGCTAAAATTAATAAGTCAGGAAATGACAGATGCTGGCAAGGATGCAGAGAAAGGGGAGCTCTCCTACACTGTTGGTGGAAATGCAAGCTGGTGCAGCCACTCTTGAAAACAGCATAGAGGTTCCTCAAAAAGTTGGAAATAGAGCTACCCTATGACCCAGCAATTGCACTACAGGGTATTTACCTTAAAGATACAAACGTAGTGATCTGAAGGGGCACATGCACCCAAATGTTTACAGCAGCAATGTCCACAATAGCTAAACTATGGAAAGAACCTAGATGTCCATCAACAGATGAATGGATAAAGAAGCTGTTGTATATATATACAATGCAATATTATGCAGCCATCAAAAGAAATGAAATCTTGCCATTTGCAATGATGTGGATGGAACTAGAGGGTATTATGCTTAGCAAAATAAGTCAATCGGAGAAAGACAACTATCATGTGATCTCCCTGATACGAGAAAGTGGAGATGCAACATGGGGGGTTTGGAGAGTAGGAAAAGGATAAATGAAAGAAGATGGGATTGGGAGGGAGACAAACCATAAGAAACTCTTAATCTTACAAAACAAACTGAGGGTTGCTGGGGGGAACGGGGTAGGGAAGGGGTGGTGGGGTTATGGACATTGGGGAGGGTATGTGCTATGGTGAGTGCTGTGAAGTGTGTAAACCTGTCAATTCACAGACATTGTATGTTTTTAAAAATTTAAAAGAAAAATTTTTTAATAGTTAAATTAAAAAAATTAAGAACATTTTGTCCCAGACATTACAAATGTTTTAGCTTAATTCAACCCTTTCTCTCGATTTTAGGTCTTCATACATAATTTTCCTATGATGTGAAGCAATTCTAATGTCCTCTTACTTGACTAATTCTTATTCAATCATCTGCTTTCAATGTAAACTTTTGTTCTACAAGCTATTCCAACCACATATTCTGTTAAGGGCATAAAAGTTATAATATTCCACTCCTCTTACACTATACTTAATTACTTGTTTATTTTTCTGTATTTCTTTCTAGAGTTAAACATGTGATCTGAAAGATCATATGTTTCTTGTTTATAATAATACCACAACATCTACAACAATCCATGGTCCATTTTAGGGTCTCAGTAAATGTGATTATTATTACTAAGTCAATGAATAATTGAATGAATAAATTGAATGATAAATGAAATAATGGGTGAATACTATATTCCTGACCTTTAAAAAAAAAAGTCATTTATAAAACAACCATTTAAAGAATAGTTGGATACCATTCACAAACCTGGAACTCAGAGTCTTATCCATAAAAGTTTCACATATGATGATATTTGTCCCCTTTGTGACAGTTGGTTTTAAAAACCTCTGACCAACACAAGGCAAGAGAGTCTTATAACAATTTCTACTAATGATTTCTGGCACAATAAGCAAATACATTGTGAGAAGGTTAAGACTAATTCTGTCCCTGTATAACTAAGGCATAGGTTGTCCTGTAATAATAGCTGCTAAGTAGTTAAAAATAAAAATAAACAGTTTATAAGTCAACTTCCCAAAGGGAAACTCAGAGGAAGCAACATAGTTAAATTAATATCCTTTCACAAACCATCTCAATTTCTAATTAAAACAAAATCCCCAGTAGAAAATTTGAGATGCAATTCATGGCACTTATCAGGTAATAGAAGAAAGCACAACCTTTATTTCTTATAATAAATAAATTATTTCTTATAATTTTATTGCCATGTTACGCCCTCTCTTTATTTGTTAAAGCCTGTCTTTTCTGAGTCTAAACCTGGTGAACCCATCAGATGTAAAAACATTTGAGTGATAAATAAAACTTTTAAATAATTGCATCATTATTTTTTCCAATCTAAAACATTTTTAGATCATTTTAGTTCATTTCCTTTAGTTACAGGTTATAATGCTATTAGTCAGCCTTTGCCAAGTGGTTATTATACATCAGGCAATGTTCAGTTACTGATTTACTTACAGGTAGAAATATATCTGTAACATATTACTGGGAAATATAACACTATTAAAAAACTTACTGAGTAATATTCTGGTTATTTAAAATTATAAATACACTGTGTATATGTGTGTGCATGTAAAAAAGCCTAAACGGATTTCCCACCAAAATGTTGGCAATGATTTTGTCTGTGTGGTGGGATTTAGGGTGATACTTAATTTAAAAAATTATTTACTGTATTGTAAAAAGGCATCTTAAAATGAGCACATATTACTTCAATTATCATCAAGCTCAACTCTGCCCTTACATACATGTTCACTTTGAAGAGATTAAGATTAGAATTTTCACCATATTTAAAATTTTCCTGTCCAAAAAGAGAAGCTTCCTATTTAAAGATTTAAAGATTCAGAGTTTTTGTTGTTGTTTGTGTTTTTTCCTCTATTCCTTATGTTTTAACTATAATATTCTGCCAGAATTAGAGGGGGTAGGGATGGCTCATTGAACAATAAATGAATCATTTTAAATTGAATAAATAGTAATTGTGTCTTAACTCTTTTTCTCTTCTTCTTGGTATAAAGATAAACAAATTAGTTTAGTTTTAAAGTATATTGAATTAAGACCACCACAGACTAAGAATATAAACAATAATCACTTTTCTTTGCTCTTAAATGGTAGAATGCACTTAAGAAATTATATGAAAAGAATATTTACACATCAGCAACGACAAAAGCTGAGTATTTTCAGAACAATTTTCCACTGTTCAGACAGACAATATAAAATTATTCCATCCAAAGTTTACTCAACAATTATGAAGCTGCAACTTGAGACTACAGCTTGCAGCTAACGTTTTCTAGCAGGCTCAACAAAATCTGTGAACTTCAAAATCAGACATTCTACTAGAGCTATCTAGAGATTTTCTTATTGCTTATATTTGCACCTAAAATTCTGTAGGTTTTAAACTCCTACTTCTCAAGCCTTTGGGGCAATTTTTAGAAATTATTTTGAGAAAATATTTGGAACTTGTTCCTACAGTCTGTCTTCCCACATGAGTACCAGGGCACCATGCCTTCAAAAACATAATGTTGACACAATTACTTAATGAAATGGTATCTAAAGCAAGAGTCTCTGTCCAACGATTTAAATACTTCTGCTCTTTCGACACTGACCAGAGCACTTCATCCTTAACTGACTCTTCCAATTCTTGTCAAATATTTGAGACAAGTGTTCCTCAGGAGAGAACATCCAAAAAAGATCTTATTTCTACTATCAGTAAATAACTATACTCACTTTCTCATGAAGGGCCTCGTCTATAACCAAATCACTTGGAGATATTTTTCTACTTCTGATGGGAAACTTTACTGAATATAACCTAGTGAAGATCATGTCTTAGCTCCGGATGACTAGAGCAAGTAAAAAACTGTAAATCCATCATGGCTATTTTCTTGATTCTTTAAGACCTGGTTCTATTCTTTAACCTTGAGTTTTGAATTAGCAACTGGTGCTCAAGACAAAGAGGTACTATGTCTCATCCTTTATCCATATGTAGAATATCTTATCTTAAAATTAAAGATGGTCTAGAAAATATTTACCTTGTTTACAACCGAGGGTGAGAAATGGGGGGAGATGTTTGTGAGGCATGATTCACATTCTTTATAACATCCAACAAACAGGCTCACTTTTTGAAGATTTTGAATTTACTTATTTTAGCATTAACAATTGGTTATTTCATAAAATTTGCACAAAATATTGGCTTCTAGACCATTGTGATAGATAGATTCTTATTTCACCCTTTATGCTTTGGACCGGCATGGAGAACTTCTTCAGAAATTTCTACTGATAAGAAGAAAAAATTTTTCCTTGACTTTTATCAATGATCAACTGAATAAATAAAATTTTAAAAAACCTAGTTTTTTCCATCATATATAAATATTTGATGCCCCTTAAATAAACTGTTATTTTTCCTAAAAGGAATAAGATAAGGAGGAATGATAAATTACTTTTACAATTTAGGGTAAGAAAATGTGTCTCTCTTGACAACCTCTTTCCAAATTGCTCTATGGACTACAATGTGCATTCTTTACTAATGATACTATATCATGGATTAATATTTAATCATTACATAAATAATTTAAGAGACTTATTAAAGTATAATTCCATTTATAGCTCTCTTATTCATTGTGCTATTTTGTCATGTTTTAACACATATGTTTTAAACACTCCATATATTATTATTATTTGTAATTAAGTAATCTACTTTTTATTTTATTTTAGAGAGAGTGTAAGTCATGGGAGAAGAGAGGCAGAGGGAGAGAGGGACTCTTAAGTAAGTTTTATGCCCAGCATGGAACCTGAAGCAGGGCTTGGATTTAAAACCTGAGATCATGACCTGAGTCAAAATTGAGAGTCAGAAACTTAGCTGACTGAGCCACCTAGGCACCCCTAGAATAATCTACTTTTAGTGAATTTAAGAAAAGATATACACATATCCTTTGGTGTTTATCTACACATTTACCAATTCTAATGTTCATCATTTCTTCCTATATATAAAAAATTTCCATCTGGAGTCATTTACCATAAGTCTGAGAACTTTAATTAGCAATATTTCAGTGTATACCTTCTGTGACAAGTTCTAGCAGCTTTTGTTTACATGAAAATGTCTTTTTTTTTTTTTTTTTGCCTTAAGTTTTTAAAGATATTTTTCCTGGATATAGCTTTTTTTTTTTCTTTTGCAATTTTTAGAGAGTATTATATTCTCTTTTGATTTATATTGTGAAAAGAATATAAAGATAAATAAGAGAAATAAGCTGTATTTTTATGGAAGTTCCACTGTATTTAATTTTTCTTTGCCTTTGGCTGCTCTTAGGATTTTTCTCTGGTTATTAACAATTTGACTATTATGTGTCTAGGTGCCTTTTCCTCTTCATTTATGCTGCCATGGGTTCGCTGATCTTCCTGCATTTGTAGGTTGCTTTTTCGGTCAAATTTGAAAATTTTTCAGTCAACATTTTTTCAAATATTTTTTTCCCTATACTTTCCTTCTTCTCTTTCTGGGACCCGAATTACATGCATGTGTTACTGTTTGATACTGTCATATTTGCCTCCGAGCCTCTATTCATACTTCTCAGTCATCTTTCCCTCTATATTTTAGTTTGGATAATTTCTGTTGACTCGCTTTCATGCTTACTTATCCCTCTTTTGTGCAATTTGTCGTTAATTACATGCAATGAATGTTTAATTTCAGACATTGTGTCTTTTCAGTTTTATATTTTCCATTTGTCTCTTCTTTACAATTCTATAGCTCTTCTGAAATTTTCTACTTGCACCAATTTTATCCAGACTTCTCTATATTTCCTTTAATGTATTTGTCATAGCTGTATTACAATCCTGACTACTAATTGCAATATCTGGGTCATATGTAATTTTATTTTAATGAATTACATTTCCTATTATCTCTACATATCTGGGATTTTTTTTTTTTTTTTTTTTTTTTTGGTGCTGGCATTATGTATTGTAGAGACTCTAAAATCTGCTATTGATTTTAAAACCCTGAGATCATAATCTGAGCCGAAATCAAGAGTCATACACTTAGCTGAAAAGTGCTGCATTTTATACAAGTATGGAAGTAAATTATAACCAGTTTACTTGATCTTTGAAGGCTTTTTTTTTTTTTTTTTTTTTAGGAATTCTTAAGAGTGTTCAGTTTTGGGGTTTTGTGTGTGTTTTGCTTCTTATTTTTGTTTGTTGGTTTTTGAGTTTTATGACAAACTCCTTACTCTTTGGATGTAGTCTTTACTCCTAAAGATGTGACCCTTATGTTGTCAGTTAAGACCTTGAGGTATTTATCAAATGGTGAGATTCACACTCCAATCCATTTCTTCAAATAGTGAAATTCATACTCTAATCCTGTTTCTCTAGTAGTGGGCAGCTATTAATATCTCAGTTCAACTTTTTCAGCTTTCCAGATGTTGTTTTTCCAGAGAGATTCATTGTTGTCTTACTCTATGCATATACAGTTTAGGAGTCAATGATTTGAGAGGCCTTGCATACAGAATCTCTGTGGTTCTCTCTTTTTTGGGATTCTCCCTTCATATTCTGTCTACTCCTAGATCCATAAATGTAATTTGGATCTACAGTTTGACTCCTTAAACCAATAAGATAGTAGCTTTTTTTCTTGAGTTCTATCACAGTCATGTCATGGGGACTTGAAACTTCCCTTAAGAGAAGACTCCGTAAATGAAAATCTTACTCAGAGTCTTTCTATTCTTTCAGGGAAAACCTCTTCCAGTTTGTACTTGTTTTTGTCACTCTCCAGTAATCTTAAATATTTATATTTTATATTTTGTCCATGGTTTTATTGTTGTTAATAGATAAATTAGTCCACTATGCATTTACCCATCATTGATGAGATAAGAATTTTCCATTACTTTTATTTGCTTGATTTGCAAATGATTAGTAAGCTAGTAGGCTTTTGAAATATTTTTACTAAAATTAAATTTATTTACATGCAAATTACTTCATAGTTGTGTGCATATTGGTACAACATATGAAGAAGAACCTCAGAAGTTAGATATGCATTATTTTAAAGTGTAAGTCATTATGCAATGAGAATACTAAAGTTCACACAAACAGATACTTGAAAGATGCCAATCAGAACTCTCAAGTCATCTTTATCCAAGTATTTATTGAGGTTGCTGACATGTTTTTCTAATGTCTATTGATATTACTCTTGCATTTTAGCTCAAAAATTGTTCAGGTAAATTTTCTTGTTTAAGTCAGAGCTAAATGATTTGGGAAAGCACTTATGAGTTTGTCCAACATAAATGATTTTACCTAAGCATATCTTACATTCATAAATACTCCAGAGTTGGAAAACAAAATTCACATATGTTTACCTGGTTTAACTTTCTTAACTACCCTCTGAGGTAGTATGCCAAGATTTCCATTTTATAGATTACAAAATCAGAGTTTTAGAAGAATTTCGGTGACTTTCTAAATAGAACACAGATAGGTGATGAAGTCAGGTCCTTGACACAAATATTCTGCCTTTCAGTAAAGTTTTGTTTCCACTAATCCATAGCTATGTCCTTAACAGGGAAAATGTTCTTAACGGATCTCAACGCTCTTTTTTTGGACAAGTCAAATACTTTATGTTATCCTTGATATTATACAGAGTAACATGGGATTTTTGATGGCAACTTTGAGACAGACTGCCTTGATGAGACAATAAAATTCAGAAAAGGTTAAGTAGTATATAAAGATCGCATAAATTGATAAAGCCTAGATTAGGATTGGGGTATTCTGTCACATTGCTTCATGCTTGACATAGTTAAGGAAATGCTTTCTGGCTCACTGTTTTCCAGTGTTTATATTTTTAAATCTTGATCAACTTCAAGTTTAACACAAACAATACATTTGTACTTGAGCTGAGAAAACCTTATAGGAAAAAAATTAGTAAGTGCAATTTCTGAAGTGAATGTTAGACTCAAACCTCTTTCTTAGCATCTGATGGTTTCTATCAGGTCTGAGGACAAAGTTTTAAAAATTTACTTGCAAATGACCTTCTATCTCTGCAACCTATAGTTAGTCTATTTTAACCTCTTGAAAACAATGGAAGATGAACATAATTCAATTTTTAATCTATAAATCCCATTTATTTAATCACACTTTTAAATTATTATTATTTTTTAACTTCTAGCTCTGAAAAATAAGACTTCAGTGTCTGAAGTCCTACACAATGTATAGCATTTTGGTAATGGTGTTGATTATTAAGGAAGTTTTCTTCTATGTGACTTTTTAAAATTGAATCAGACCTAAAGAAATCTGCTGGCTGAGTAACTATTTGTCTTCTCCTTCTTCTATACTGTAATAGCACCTCACCTTTGATTGTTAGATGTCCTATGCAGAAAACAAAACAACTTCTGGAAAGTTCTTGCCTTACTAATACACTGAAGACATATGATTGCCAAGATGGAGCTCCTGAAGAACTGGTATGTGATTCTTGTTACTAGGAAACCATATTCCTAGATTAAATATCTCTTTCATGCAGCCACTGCTTAATATAGATATATATATAGACATATTATACATGCATATGTATATGCATATCCAAAACTTAGCATATACATAAAAATCAAGTTAAAATAGGAAATAGCCTTATAGAGATATGATTTCTACAAATCTGATTGTACTGAAAACAGGTCATTTTTGAAATGCCAAACAAGCATATGATTGATCCTAGATCTTATGTTCTTGACTTTAGATATATGCAGGATGGAAATTTAGAAAATAAAACAAGCTAAGTTAAAATCTTTCCAGTTTCTTATTTTTCTATAATGAAAATATGTGTGAATGGTAGTGAAAAGAGGCATTTGGTTAAATTGTTAGAGCTGACTTTATATTACAGGATTTATAAATGTACTTTCTCTTAAAAGAGTGAGAAAGAGATATGTATATCAACATAGTGATTTTCCTGGGTCTAAAAGAGTGTTATAGCCCATTCAATCACATTTTACTTCTATTTCTACATTATTTGGTAAAACTACAGAAAACTGCCTTTTGCAAATTGGTATTAACGGTAAAGTGCATCCTCCCAAGTACTATTGCTCAGAAAACTTCTCCTTAGTGGACATTTGTCTAAAATTAAGCCTGATATGGAGAAATATAAAAAGGAGAATTATTTTGACCCAGTGGCCACAATGACCACTAAGCTTCTTAGGACATAAGGAAAGCTCCACTAATGGGAGCTATTTCGGAAAGCAAAATAATGATTAGCTCAACTCTATTTGAAGTAAGTATATTAGACTGGTGGCAATGTTTAACCCCTCCAGATTTGTAGGTCAGGTCACACACACCCTCCCAACCCTTAAGGAGATTAAGAGACTTCATCTTCATCATAGTGTATTTTTGAGTAATAGGGAGTTCACATGATATTGCATACGTATTTGTGCCTTCAACTATTTGTGTAATGCACTTGAGTGAATGTACACACACACACACACACACACACACATTCACACATTTAACCAGAAATGCCAAGGCTTGTAGTTGACCTAGAAAAGTTGGTTCTATAAAAGTCAGTATGCAGTTAATACAGACTAGAGCATAAAACCAAAGTATTGTGGGATTTGAAAACTTGTGTCCATTATACAAGTATTTCTGTGGCCTTGAACGAGAGTCAAGGGAAGAGTTTTCTCAGAAAAGGGAGCCGGGCTTATGACTTCAAGAAGTACAGGTAGCTGAGGAGATTCAAGTGGCAGTAAGGCCAGACTTGTGAAGATACCTGCTTGAGGAGGACTGACAACTGCCAAATTGTGAAGTTTCCAGTTTGGAAGATATTTAATCAATCACAATTCTTAGATTTCACAAATGTGCCTGTTGAATACCAGAGTGATTGCCAAAGCTCTTAAGATGTAATGACAGAACCACAACTATATCTCTACTCTCTTGATTCTTCTTCCAGAGTTTTCCCATTATACTGTGCTGTATTCACACATGAGTTCTCCATAGGCTCTCATGCAATTGCATTTTTATTGCTCCTATTACTGGGAAGCAAAATAGTGCCCCTTGATTGAAGGTCTGGTCATATACTAATAAAAGCAACCAGATCCAGAGGAAAAAGCCTTTACCTAAGAGAATAGGAGGACCATGAGGGATCATGGGAATAGAATCTCTGGCCATAAAATTGTGAGGTTAAACATATCTACGGGAGTACCTGGGTGGCTCAGTGGGTTAAGCCTCTGCCTTCGGCTTGGGTCATGGTCTCAGGATCCTGGGATCAAGCCCTGCATCGGGCTTTCTGCTCTGCGGGGAGCCTGCTTCCCCCTCTCCCTCTGCCTGCCTCTCTGCCTACTTGTGATCTCTGTGTATCAAATAAAAAACTAAAATCTTTTAAAAAAATGAAAAGCTAAGTAATTTAACAATTTTAAAATATTCAATCATTGAATATAACTCAAATGCTCATTTTTTCCTTTTTAGGCTAAAAAGTGAACTGAAGGAATTGAGACTTGGCAAATTGACAAAAGCAAAATTAAATCATCTGCTAAGACTAAGATACCTTTTAAGTATTTCTAAAATCTTTTTAAGTATAAATGATCTCATTGGACTAAATGGTCGAAAACTGCAGAAATAAGCTTGCTATAAATACACACACACACATGCATGCACACACACAATGTATACATAATGTACACATATAAAATCAGGCAGGAAATGTATACATAATGTACACATATAAAATCAGGCAGGAAAGGTAATTATGTTGTCTTTGCTCTGGAATTTGATTGGTTTCAGCACTGTTTCTGCATTAATCATGGGTGACTCACAGGGACTGAGGAGACAATTCCTTTTTGGAAAAACTTGTCTTTAACAAACATTGCTTGGGTCAAAACTTATTTGGCTTAAATAACCATTGCAGCACTTTGAAAGTAATGAAAAGCACATATAGTAGGCCCATTTTATGAGTTTTGCATTTTTAATACTAATTTTTTATATAAATTAGGTATGAAACAGAACTGAGAGACAAGAGAAAAGATTGATAACTTCAACAACAAAAAAATAAAATTGCAAAACATAAGAAGGACCATAGACAAAGAAAAAAAGGACAATTTTCCAAAAATGGGAGGAAATGTTTGTGACATGCATTATAGATTAGTGTATCTTATATGTAATGTGTGAAGGATGCTTCAAAAGTGAGGCTAGAAGATCAGAAATTTATTAGACAAATGAGCAATTGGAGCACGTGAGTGGCTTAGTAGGTTAAGCATCTGACTCTTGATCTCAGCTCAGGCCCTGATCTCAGGGTTGTGAAATAGAGCTTAAAATTCTCTCCCTCTGCCTCTATCCCTTATCCCCCTTTTTGTCCTTCTCCAAAAAAAAAAAAAAAAAGTAAACAAATGACATGAACAAAGATTTCCCACAGGAAATATGCGAATGGCCTTTGAACTTACAAAAAGAATTCAACATCACTCATAATAAGAACAACACTAAATAAAATACCATTTCTCATCTGTCAGATCAGCAAAAATTGGAGAGTTTGACAAAATACTCTGTTGCTGATATTGTATGCCAACTGCTGATAGAATATAAAAATGTAAAACCATTGTAAAGAAGAATTTCCCAATAGCTAAAGAATAATTACATGAAATTACTCTTTAACCCAGTAATCTCACTTCTAGAAATTTACCCTTAAAGTTCATCTCCAAAAAGAACAAAACAAAGCTAATATTCACAGAGATACTTATTGCAGCAATATTTCTAATAGCAAAATATTTGAAATAAAATATTGAAACAAGTAATTTATAGAAAATTGGTTGAATAAACTCTGTGAAATCCACATGATTAGGTAATTAAGCAGATACAAAAAAAATTATCTCTATGCATTACATCCAGGATATATTATGAAGTGGAAAAAACAGGTGAGGAAAATATATTTAGACTGCTAGGCTTCATTTAAGAGTAAAGGGTGGGGGGCACCTCAGTGGGTTAAAGCCTCTGCCTTCGGCTCAGGTCATGATCCCAAGGTCCTGGGATCAAGCCCCATGTTGGGCTCCCTGCTTGGCAGGGAGCCTGCCTCCCCCTCTCTCTCTGCCTGCCTCTCTGCCTACTTGTGATCTCTGTTTGTCAAATAAATTTTAAAAAAATTAAACAAAAGAGTAAAGGGGGAATAAAATATTTATTAGTACATATTTTTATGATATCTATTTTTTAAGAAGGAAATTCAGAAAAGAACAACCAGGTGCAAAAGAAGATGGTTACACAGAGGGAATGGTGGGATTGAGTGGAAGGGAAAGGGTAGAGTGAGACTCTTCTAACTTCATGTTTTACTTTGGATCTATGTAAATAATTTACTCTAAACTGTGTAAATAATTTCCATGTTTAAAAGTAAATTAGGGGGGTCTTCAGTAAGTGGAGCATAAAACTCAGGGTTGTGTAGAGATTACTTAAAAGTAAAGTCCTTAGAGATTCTTGGGTGGCTTAGTCGGTTAATCACATCTTTTGACTCAGGTCACAATACCAGGGTCCTGGGATCAAGTCCCACATTAAGCTCCCTGCTCAGTGGGGAGCCTGCTTCTCCCTCTGCTTGCTGCTCCCCTTGCCTGTGTTCTCTCTCTCTCTCTCTCTCTGACAAATAAATAAATTAAATCTTTTTAAAATCTGATTTATATAAGGAAAATGGAAAAGAAGCAAACACCAACATGAAAAACAAACGGAAACAAAAGAATGTAACACTAAAATGTTGACAACATAATCATACAGAAGAATTATTTCCCTGCTTGTGCTTTCTCTTTCCCTAACAAATAAATAAGCAAAAACTTTTTTTAAAAAAGCGGGGGGGTGGGGGGTGGAGGGGATGCCCGAATGGCTCAGTTGGTTAAGTGTCTACCTTCAGTGCAGGTCATGATCCTAAGGTCCTGGGATTGAGTCCTGTATTGGGCTTCCTGCTCAGTGGGGTGCCTGCGTCTCCCTCAGATGCTCCTTCCTCTGGTTGTGCTCTTGCTCTCTCTCTGTCTTTCTAACAAAGAAACAAAATATTTTAATCAGACAAAAATCATATAAAATCAATACAATAATCATACAAAAGAATTACTTACATAGTTAGAAGTGGAATTAATAAACTTTTTTCTTCCAAATTTTTATTTAAATTCTAGTTAGTTAACATATAGTGAATATTAGTAGAAAAAATATATTATATATATTAGAATATTAGTAGAATTTAGTGATTCATCACTTATATATAACACCAATGTCCATCCCAACAAGTGTCTTCCTTAATCCTCATCACCCATTGAACTCATCTCCCACCCACCTCCCTCCATCAACCCTCAGTTTTTTCTTTGTTGTTAAGAGTCTCTTATGGTTTGCTTCCCTGACTCTCTCTTTCCCCCCTTCCCATATGCTCAACCTTTTTTATTCCCCAAAGTCAACATACAAGTGAAATCATATAGTATTTGTCTTTCTCTTACTAATTTTGTTTAACATAATATACTCTACCTCCATCCATGTCATTGCAAATGACAAGATTTCATTCTTTTTGATGCCTGAGTAATATTCCACTGTATATACATACACCATATCTTCTTTAACCATTTATCATTCGTTGGACTCTTGAGCTCTTTACATAGTTTGGCTTTTATTGATAATGCTGCTAAAAACATTGGGGTGCATGTGTCCCTTCAAATCAATATTTTTGTATCTTTGTAAATACTTAGTAATGTAACTGCTGGGTCATGAGGTATTCTATTTTTAACTTTTTGAGGAATCTCCATACTGTTTTCCAGAATGGTTTTACTGCTTTGCATTCCCACCAACAGTTTGAGGGGTTCTCTTTTTTCCACATCATCACCAACATATGTTGTTTCCTGTGTTGTTAATTTTAGCTACTCTAACAGGTATGAGATGGTATCTTATTGTGGTTTTGATTTGTTTACTCTGATGAGTGATGTTGGACATTTTTTCATGTGTTTGCTAGCCATCTGGCTATCTTTTTTGGAAAAATATCTATTCACATCTTCTTCCCATTTCTTGACTGGATTATTTGGTTTTATGGGTGTTGAGTTTGAGGAATTATTTCTAGATTTTGAATACAAACCCTTTATCTGATATGTCATTTGCAAATATCTTCTCTCATTCTTTAGGCTGTTTTTAGTTTTGTTGACTATTTCCTTTGCAATGCAGATGCTTTTTCTCTTGATGAAGTTGTTCATTTTTGCTTTTGTTTCCCTTACCTCCAGAGATGTGTCTCATAAGAAATTGCTGCAGCCAAGGTCAAAGTGGTTGCTGCCTGTGTTCTCCCCTAGGATTTTGATGGAATCCTGCCTCACATTTAGGTCTTTCATCCATTTATTTTTTTTTTAATTTTTTATTTTTGATAAACATATATTTTTATCCCCAGGGGTACAGGTCTGTGAATCACCAGGTTTACACACTTCAGAGCACTCACCAAATCACATACCCTCCCCAATGTCCATAATCCCACCCCCTTCTCCCAAACCCCCTGCCCCCGGCAACCCTCAGTTTGTTTTGTGAGATTAAGAGTCACTTACGGTTTGTCTCCCTCCCAATCCCATCTTGTTTCATTTATTCTTCTTCTACCCACTTAAGCCTCCATGTTGTATCACCACTTCCTCATATCAGGGAGATCATATGATAGTTGTCTTTCTCTGCTTGACTTATTTCGCTAAGCATGATACGCTCTAGTTCCATCCACGTTGTTGCAAATGGATCATCCATTTATTTTTGTGTAGGTATAAGAGGTGGTCCAATTTTATTCTTCCCAGTACCATTTGTTGAAGATTGTCTTTTTCCATTGGATATTCCTTTCTGCTTTGTCAACGATTAGTTGACTATATTGTTGTGGGTCCATTTCTGGGTTTTCTTTTCTGTTCCATTGGTCTATGTGTATGTTTTTGCCAGTATTATACAGTCCTGATGACTAAAGCTTTGTCATATAGTCTGAAATCCAAAATTGTGATGTCTCTCGCTTTGCTTTTCTTTTTCAATATTGCTTTGCATATTTGGGTTCTTCTGTGGTCACATACAAATTTTAAGATTGTTTATTCTAGCTCTGTGAAAAATGCTGTTGTTTTGATAAGGCCTGCATTAAATGTATAGATTGCATTGGGTAGTATAGGCATTTTAATGATGTTTGCTCTTCCAATATCTGAGCATGCATTTTTTCCCTATTTTTTTGTGTCTTCTTCAATTTCATTTATAAGTGCTATAGTTTCTGGAATACAGATCCTTCACCTCTTTGGTTAGGTTTATTTCTAAATGATTTATTGTTTTGGGTGCAATTATAAATGGGACTGAATCCTTGATTTCTTTTTCCTGCTGCTTCATTATTGGTGTATAGAAATGCTACAGATTTCTGTACCTTGATTTTATACACTGTAATGTTGCTGAATTCATGTATTAGTTCTAGCAAATTTCTGGTGGAGTCTTTTGGGTTTCTACATAAAACACCATGTTGTCTGCAAGTAGGGAAAGTTTGATTTCTTCCTTGCTGATTTGGGTGTCTTTTATTACTTTTTAGTGTCTGATTGCTGAGACTAGAATTAGTGCACTTTTAAACATAGCTCTCTGATGGTACCTCCTTGGTGGATATAGTCTAAAGACCCTCCCCCAAAAAATACCCAGTAAAAACTGCAGAGAAAACAGAACATAGTAGGTTTGATATTTGTAGTAGTTGGAATGTAGCAATTGTAAATTTATCTAGGTGTATTTTAAGATTGAGCAAACAGATAATGATACTACTGATAACGAGGTTCTTACTATAGAAGAAGTGAGTACAAATATGGAATAGAAAAGGAGACAAAGAACCTGGTGGGTGGGAATAGAGGTGTCAGTATAGCTGTTTAAAAAAAAAAAATCTATCTATCTAGATGCTAGATAGAAATGCATTTCTTAACAGTGCCTTTGACAGAAACTAGAATTCTAGTAGCTATCCAGTACCCAGATCTTGTTTTGTTTTGTTTCAATATTATTCTCCACTAAAAGAAACAGGGCTTCCTAAAGAAGTGACTGGGTGGAACAGGAAAACTACCAATTTGGAACATTCCACACAGAAAGTAAAGAAATTCTTCAAGACATAGAGAGATGTGGAAAACACATAAGAACCAGCTTAAAGGAGTAGTCATTGGATAAATTTAACACAAGTTGAGTGTCAAAATAAATAGCGACCTAAATAGTTTCATAGCACATTGAATAAAAAGGAATTCATGGGTTTGTATGGATACATTAAAAAAAAAAAAATCTTTAAGGGAGTAGAAAAGAGAAAGTTCTTTACAGAAAGATGCTGATCTATAAATATAGAAGGTTTGATGGAATTGTGACATCATCACCATAGTAATAATTGACTCAGGCAAGAATCACCAATGGATTTTAAAACTATTACATGAAAGTTTTTTGTGGAACATGATTTTCATGCTGTGTTGCTACTTAAGAATTTCAAAAAATAAAATACACTTTAGGAATCACAAAATCTGACAAATACCACCTTGACCAAGGCCTCAAAGTTGGCATTGCCAATAATAGGATATACTGACTTATAAGCTTCCCAATACAAGGTACTGAGAAGGACCAATATGGTCTGTAAGGTATTCCTTACAAAGTGTTTACCTGAATCTGACCAGGAGGAAATAATCAGAAAATTAAAATCAAAAGACATTTTCCAAAACAACTGTCACAGATGTGAAAATGTCATGTTAGGAAACATTGTAAAAAAACAAATGAAAAGCAAAAAACAAAAAAAAGAAAACAAACATAAAACAACCCTGGAGAAATGGCTTAAGTTATATACAACTAAAGAGCTGTAATGACTAAATGCAATGTGTGATCCTTAATTGGATCATGGATTGGAAAAAAAAAAAAAAAAAAAAAGAAAGAAAATAGGCATTATTGGAACACTAGGGAAAATTTGAATATGGAATGTTTTCATTTGGCAGAATGAAGTTTGTATAAATTGAAATTAATTTAAATGAGCTATCTAAGAAGTAAAATTACTCAGGAAAGGTGATCTACTTTGGCATTATTGACAATAGAACACATCCAATATAAAACTCATTATGAGAACACAGTTAAATAAAAGTAAAAATATATTAAATGAATATGTGATAAGGAATAGTAAGTATTTACTTTGGAAAGTACAAAAGAATACAAAGATGGAAAGTACAAAAGAATACAAAGAATAAAATGAAAACCACCATCAATTTCTTTCCCATGATAACTCTTCTTAATGTTTTAGTATATGTTCTTCCAATTTTTTTTTCTGTTTTTTGTTCTTTTCTTTTCTTTCTTTCTTTTTTTTTAACACAGTTTGGCCTCTTTTTTGTATACTACTTTTCTCTTAACACAATACCATTTCCACTTATCCCTGTGTATTATGCAATAACTTTGTTTTTACAAACAGGATAGTATACTGTGATGTAGCTAGCTCTACATCTGTGTGGTTTTCATTCCTTCCAAGATGGAATAAGACAATAGTCTTAGCAAGACTATTGTAAGCCTAAGTTTACTTTTTCAGTAGATATGTTTTTTTCCTGGGGTCTGGTGTGCACATTTGTAAATAAAAGTGGGCATTAGTTAGACAAAATAATTTAAAATTTAGAAAAAGTCCATTTATTTAATAAGTGAAACCAGCAGCCATATCACACTAACAATTTCACATTTGATTGCTTTTCTTTGTAAATGATTAAGTCTGGGGCTCATTAGCAGAAGACACACAGCATCAGATAGAAATACTACTTGAAATAACAAGAATATTAGTGCTGGAACTTTCTTTGCTACTCTCTGTGCTGCTTCTGTTAAAAGAAATAAGGAAGATTCTTTTTTTTTTTTTTTTTTTTTTTTTTAAGATTCTATTTATCTATTAGACACACAGAGAGAGATCACAAGTAGGCAGAGGGGCAGGCGCGGGATGGGGCGGGGGGAAGCAGGCTCCGCTCTGAGCAGAGAGGCTGATGCAAGGCTGGATCCCAGGACTCTTGAGATCATGACCTGAGCCGAAGGCAGAGGTCCAAACCATTGAGCCGCCCAGGCATCCCAGGAAGATTCTTAACCTATATAATTGGAGGCATAGTTTAGGGACTGCATAGAAGTAGGGTAACTGGCAAAGATTCTCTCTCAGACTCAGTTTTAAACTGAACTTATGCATAAAATATACCTCCTGCCCTGGGCGTGTGGTCTGACAGGGCCCTCTCTCACACCTCTGGAACATTCCCATCATAACTTGTTCCCTAGTTTCCGAAATGAGATTCTGTTTCCTCACACCTCATCCACACTGTGCTCACGCACTCCCACAGTTCATGCTGTGCTGAGCGCTTCTGGCCATGAAGTGTTTATTTCCCCAATGAACAGGTAAGCATAATTTATATGTGCTTACTTATAAACTTATAATCAATACAAATCCAGATTGCTAATTCACCCCCCCAAAAACAGAAAACCACTCTTTAAAATGTTCCATACACAAATTAAAGTAAGAACCTACCTTTACTATAAACATAACAAATTTACTTAGATAATATTTAGACATTAAAATCCGTTTCTTTCTGTATATGTGTAAAAACAACATGCTCTCTCCGCATATTATAGGAAACTCAGAGCAGGGCTTTCTATTTGTGTTCAGGAAGCCAGCAAGACAGAATTCGAGCATTAATACGTTTTAATTTTTTTTTTCATTTAAATTAAATTAAGTGTGAGAGAAGCAAAAAAGTAACTCTATTTTCCCCATATTTTCCTCCCATATGCCTCACACCCCTCCAACAGGAGGATAATCAGTCTGTCCAATAAAGTTGGCTGCATTAATTATTGCTGCATCACTTTGGCTGCTCCAAGAGGCCCAATGCAGTGATGGCTGGCTGCCTGCTTTCTTCTCAGCCTTTCTCATTCTTCTCTCATTATCCGCATGTGAAATTGTCACATATATTTTCATGAGAAGTCTTTTCTGAGAACCTAATCCATTCAATATTATATCCAGCTTGAAATTCTAGGCATCACATGCTTCTCTGTATTTCAAGAAACTTTATTTTTAGCTGGTCCCTTTTTGTGCCCTGTCAGCACTTCTGGCTTTCCTCCCTCTGTAGCTAGGCATTTAGTAAAGGCTAATAGCGGAAAAGATACATCCGTTCAGAAAAAGAAGGGCCTCATGAATCCTTGCGATAACTATATCAATCCTGCTATGCCAAATATTTCGACAGCGGCCTATAAATGACCATCATTCTGTTGGGGTTATTGCCATTGTTACTAAAGGTCAACACTTCCTTTTACAGATTCTGTTCAAATCCATGTTGACACTCCTAAAGCTCTGATTTTGTTCTCTACCCCTTGAGTATTCAAAATGATCCAGGAACAATGTAGTTTTAAAATTTTGGTAGAAAAGTCCTGATAGACTTTAGCCATAGCACAGTCCATAAAATTGGCAGGTTTTCTTGTGTCAGCCTCTGTGACTCTTACTCCTTGAAAATAATTTGTCAAACTGACCCACACACTCAGAAAATGGGTGTAGGGGGAAGGAAAAGAATTTACCACAGTCAGTGTGTAAGGGCCTATTTAGCCAGAGCAATTCCATCTGGTTAAACAGTGATTTTGTTGTTTATGTAGTAAAACTTAAACTGACCCTGACCCCTCCTCAGGGAACTTACTTAAAAGCAAGTACCGGAAGCCAGTCCCAGGTAACAAAGCCCAAATACAAGGGTGGTCAGGCCAGGTGGAGACGTCCAATCAGTGGGGCGTGCATACTGTATCCCTAGCTACCAAGGAATGTGGGTCCCGTCTTTTGGGTGCCAATTCTGACCAAGGTGATAGGTTAGTTCAAATATCTACTAAGGTAAGTTGTAATTCAATTGGTCACTTGTGTGTGACCTAGCATGACTGGGCAGCTTTCTCTGTGTGTTACAATTTCATTGGTCACCTGTGTGTGGCCAGGCCCAACCACATAGCCTTTGCCCTTAAAAGCTAGTCTGTAGGGGCGCCTGGGTGGCTCACTGGGTTAAGCCTCTGCTTTCGGCTCAGGTCATGATCCCAGGGACCTGGGATCAAGCCCAGCATCGGGCTCTCTGCTCAGCAGGGAGCCTGCTTCCTCCTCTCTCTCTCTGCCTGCCTCTTTGCCTACTTGTGATCTCTCTCTGTCAAATTAAAAAAAAAAAAAAAAAAAAAAAACTCTTAAAAAAAAAAAAAAGCTAGTCTGTAAGGCAGAGAGGGGTTGCCTCTTTGTAAGAGACCGTCCTGACCTGTCGGTTTGATTCTCCATGCCTGGCATGAAATAAAGCTTTGCTTGACCTTTGCTTTGTATCACTCTCGCTCCTTTGATCACGCACCCATTATTGGGGGACCTTTCAAGTGAAAACTAGTGTTGTTATTACTTTGGGAAATTGATTTGATTTGAGCCTCATCCTTAATTTTTAAGAAGAAGCAGATTTTCTCACTTCATTTTCTCTGTATCTTCCTTGGTCTGAAGGACAAAGCCTGAAGGCCCTGATTAGTAACTTTGCAAACAGAAGATTTGAGATAATCACTGGCAGTGCTCTTTGGTGAAAATAATTGAGAGGAAATGAGTGGGTATGCTCACTGGTTTCCCAGTTCCAGCCTACCACAAATCACAATAAAGAACCAAGTATTTGTCTAAAAATAGTTTTCTTTCTCATAAATTGAATTGGTTTTTAAACCAAGAAAATCAAAACTAGCTAATTACTCTCTTCCTTTGTTGTCTATAACTATACGCCAGAAGTAAAATTTTCCATCAAAACTAAATGCTATGAAATTCTAAAAGACAGTGAGAAGGAAGTCTCGAATAATCTTTGTTTTTCATTGGCTGTTGAAGTGGTCAACAGAGCAAGTTCTGGAGGTAATCACTGGTCGCCAATGAAAGGAGGAGCAGATGATTTCTTTCAGCATAGAGGCAAAATGCTGATCTCATCAACACAGCAAAAAGGGGTGCGAGTAAGGAAATTTCACTAGAACACTTAGCAATAATAAATCTCCCAGTGGTCTATGTTTGGTGAGCTTGTTTCCCTTGTGCTTTTTCCTTCCAGCCATTTCTGATAAAATGGTATATTCTTTCTGTTCTTTGCGTGGTTATCCTTAACATTTTAACAGGTATACTAAAATAAATTTAAAGTTAATCATTATTTCTATCCTAAACACCCACCCAACAACAAAAAACATAGAATTATTTAACTTGAATATTTCCTTTTACCTTATAAGGTATTTTTTTCTGGTATTTTTCTCTTTTTTTAATACCACAAATAAATCATTGTTATTTTTATAGAGTCACTGTCAATATAAACCTAACCACATATTACCAATAATTATGCACATTCTTCTATTCTACATCTTTTACTTTCCTTAAATAATTTTTCAAAATTTTTCTTAAAATACATCTTTATAAGTTTCTTTAATGAAGTTCTATTGAAGGTGGGCTCCTTTCATTTTATCTAAATATGTATCTTACTCTTAAATGTAAGTTAAAACGGGTTTACAGTCTTAAATTATAGTTATTTTCTTTTAGCAGACTGAAGCTATTTTCCCATTAACGTCTGGCTTCTGTTCTTATTAGAAGGTTGCCTTCAATCTAATTATTAATTGCAGATGATCTGTCTTTATTTTTAACAACTTCTAACATATTCTCTTTGTCTTCGGAGTTCCACAGCTTCACTATGATATATCTAATATTTTTTCCCCTATTTCGACTTTAAGATTCCCGAGTCTGAGAATTCATGTCTTCAGGTGTTAAAAATATTGAGCCATTATCTCTTCACTACTGCCTCTCTTGCATTATATTTTCTCATTTTAGAAGTTTAAAATGTATTAGATGTTTTTATTTTTGTCTAACATCTCATGTTTTCTATCCCTTTACTTCCTTAGACTTTAGATTAATAGCTCAGTTTACTCATTATCTTCAGTTGTGTCCATACCTGATGCTTCTGTGATCCACTAAATTCAATAATTTCATGTCTATTATAGACATTCTATATATGATTTTGTTTTGCTTTTTGTTTGTTTTTAATATATGACTACTTGTAAAAGTTTCTTGTCCCTTGAACTCAATCTTTTTTTTTTTTTTTTGAAGATTTTATTCATTTATTTGACAGACAGAGATCACAAGTAGGCAGGCAGAGAGAGAGACGGGGAAGCAGGCTGAGCAGAGAGCCCGATGTGGGGCTCAATCCCAGGACCCTGAGATCATGACCTGAGCCGAAGGCAGAGGCTTAACCCACTGAGCCACCCAAGTGCCCCACCCCCTTGAATTCAATCTTAAGTACAATTTCTTCATATGCTTTATTTGATTTTTCTAAAATCAGAAATATTTATGAATCTAATTCTGCTGATGGTAGTTTCTGCTGAGTCTTACTCATGGTGATCTACTTAGCATATTTGATAATTTTGGATTATGACTTCATATTCAGTTATTCTTTATTGAACTTCTGTAAGACTAGATTGAGGTGCATTCTTCTAAAAATAATTTGTGTTTGATACTTCCATATACTTGAGATATCACAGTATGTTCTCAGCTGGGGGTTTCTTAACCCTAACACCGATACTCTAAATGTTGATGTTTATGAACAATGAGCAATATATCTCTTTCAAGAATTTGGTTTTCATATAGGGAAAGCAGTCTTACTGGATTCTCAGGTCCAGATTTTGAGGCATTATAATATTCTTTAAATATCCATGTCTGATCACTACTATGAATTATTGGAGGTAGACTTTAGATAGCTCATTTGTATTTGTATATATTTAACACTTTTCACTACTTATAAATCTTCCTTTTTAACAAAGAGAAAGCAAGCCCCAGGCTTAAAGCCTAATGTATCAGATAGCATTATCCAATTAGACTTAAAAGCATTATGATTGTGTTATTAGATTTATTTTAAAATTATCTTCTATTTATGACAATGCTGCTATTTTCTTTTTATAGTAGTAGATATAAGGTTTCCTTATATATCTGAGTTTACAAAGTGAATCAATTTAAAAATAGTAAGTAAACAAAAATATTTGTGAGATGTGAACATGGTAAGACTTTAAAGATGGCACTCAGAAGACAGAGATGATAATCCTGGATCAAACATGTGCTCTTAGCCACTAGTCCATCAGTAACCATGGATTTGACTTGTTCCTAACCTCTCTAGTATGTTTTCTAGGAGACAATAATAGTAAATAAGCCACATACTTATAGACTTTTGGTAAAAAATTGAGGGGCAGTATGTATATGGTGACAGAATAGGATTCTAATTTAACTTACACTTTTTTTTTGGTAAAGATTTTATTTATTTATATGACAGAGAGATATAGTGAGAGAGGAACATAAGCAGGGGGAATGGGAGGGGGAGAAGCAGGCTTCCTTTTGAGCAAGGAGCCCAAAGCAGGCTCAATCGCAGGACTCTGGGATCATGACTTGAGTGGAAGGCATGTGCTTAATGACTGAGCCACCCAGGCACCCCTATAGCTTACACTTTAATATTGTGATTATCTACCCAGCCAAAGTAATCAGATTATAATTAGTTGGTAACCCACATAATTAAAAAACACCCCTAAATCCATAAAAAATTAAATTAGAAGTCAGCCATAGAGCACAGGAGGAAAGTTAAATTATCTTGAGAAGTAGTTGCTAAATCATCACATTAGAAACATCTGGGGAACTTGTTTGAAAATTCATGCCTAAGGCCCACTCTGAAGAATGAATTAGAATTTTTCATGGTGGATCTTCTTAAAAGGGATTGTATACAAATTACCATAGTCAGATTATTTTGACAATATATTCCTGAAATCCATTGGGATAAATACAATATATAGTTTATCCCAGAGGGATAAAAAGATGTGTCACAGAGGAAGAAGGAGGGTGAAGAAGGAGGAAGGGAAAGAGAAGAAGAAAACAAAGGAATAGGAAATTAACAAATGAATTTTAGATTTAACACACATAAATAAGTCATAAAACACTTGTAGTCTTTTTCTTGGTTAGTATTATTAGGATACTCTATGGCTAGGAAATAGCATGATTTCTATTTCTAGAATGGTTTTGCCATCCTTATTGACTAAAGATAAAAATTTTAAATTCTGAACCAGACTGATGTATCTTCTAAGTTTTCTTTGAAAAAGTTCAGTCATATGGAATATTTCTAGTCATCCCTATTCAATGAAAGACTGACTTACTAAAAATAGTTTCAAATGATTGAAAGACTGGAAATGTTGAGAATAGGTTGTCATTAGGTAAGAGTAACCAGCTCCATACTACTGATGTATAAAAAAATTTTAATATATTGACAAATATATAAGAATATAAATCATATGAAATCTACAGCTTTCTAAGAAACCCACATGAAATTATCCTGTGGTGTTTTTCCAAGACAAATTGTCTCATTTTTTTCCCCACTATTAGTGGTACATTTTGGTTACACCATGTACAATTAAGTTATTTTCTCTAGGCCTCAGTTTTAAAAATCATCTATAAAATAAAATAAAATATAGATAAAAAACCTTATATAGTTTTTAAAAAGATTGGATATCATAATGAATGTCAGATTTTTTGTCCTGATTCAGAGTTAGCAAGAGATCTCTTACTTTTGGGAGATTTGAATTTAGACTGTAAACAAATCTAGGTTTTGATGTGAAAATTTTTTTAGCACTAAAACATGATAGATCACTGGGGCACCTGGGTGGCTCAGTGGGTTGAGCCTCTGCCTTCAGCTCAGGTCATGATCCTAGGGTCCTGGGATCGAGCCCCACATCGGGGTCTCCGCTCAGCGGGGGCCTGCTCCCCTCCTCTCTTTCTGCCTGCCTCTCTGCCTATTTGCAATCTCTGTCTGCCAAATAAATAAATAAAATCTTAAAAAAAAATGTTAGATCACAGTTTTCAGGACCAAATAAGTTAAATTTCAAAACCATAAGAAAAACGTTTCTTTCACTTTCTTGGAAGGAACAAAATTGTTAAAATTACCATCCATGAAAAATCTGATATTTGATTTAAAATATTTTGAGCAGTGCCTTGGGGATATGTAAGCATAACATAGCCCTATTTTTACCATGCTAATATTCTGTCCTAATATTGTAAGATCCTTATAATTCTTGCCAGGTATTAGATGAGCTGATTTCAGTTTATGGTAACTATTGAGTATTAGTATTATTTCAAGTTGACCATTTGAACACATTATATCTGGAGCATCACAGGTAAACATGATAATACCATCACATACAAACAAAGGCAAATGAAGTCATTTTGAAATGAACACTATGTTGAGATGGCAATGAAAGAAGATAGGATGAATGAAATAATATATATCATCTGGAGAATATTATGCATTTACACATTATGAAAAATCATGTTTGTTTTAGATTTATCAAATGTCATGAACTCATTTTAAAATGGTAAGTTTGGGGCACCTAGGTGGCTCAGTGGGTTAAGCCTCTGCCTTGGGCTCACTCGGGTCATGATCTCAGGGTCCTGGGATGGAGCCCCACATCAGGCTCTCTGCTCAACAGGGAACTTGCTTCCCCCTCTCTCTCTCTGCCGGCTGCTCTGCCTACTTGTGGTCTCTCTGTCAAATAAATAAATAACAGCTTTTAAACAATAAAATAAATAAAATGATAAGTTTGATAAAATACTCAATACTTATAAAAACTCAATACTTTTAGATTGTGCAAAGGTTATTTTTTTTACAAATTATTTGAACTTCTTTTTAAGATGCCATCAAGTGTTCCTGAGATACTTTCAAAGAAACCATTGACTCTATCAAGAACTTTTTTTCCTTAAGAATTTTCAATGAAGTTCTTTTAGGCCAATTTAAAAAGCAATCACACACACACCCACAGAGCAACAACAGATCCTGAATGCAACTCTTTGCTATTGCCAAGAATTTTTTTGGAAAGACAGTAGTCATTATTTTGTAAGGTCCCCAGATCCTAAGGAGATATTCTCTTACTACTAATTGTGCTATTTTGGGTCCTCAGCTACTTCTAAATATTCTTGAACAAATATTATTGTTAGGAAGACAGGGAAACGAAGGCATATGCAATGGTATTAGGTTCTTTTTTCACACCAACTGGAATGAGAACCTTGGCACATAGTAACAGGAACACATAATAACCTTGACACATGATAATAGGAATGACACCAGGAAATCCCATTGACATTAGAGTCAGGGATTAAATGTTAAACATATTAGAGGCGAGCAGGCAAGCCTGTATGTTTTGTTAGGACTGCAGAAGTAAAGTAGATGTGATGTAAATAGGTTCAATGGTCAAGGAGTTTGTGAGTTTTCTTACTTCAGCAACAAGAGAACTAGTGACAAGTTTGAACGGTTGTCTTTGATAGTCATTAAGAAATCATAAACAACATGTAGGAAGGCCAGCTTGCTAAAACTGTTCTGCTGGCCTTGGCTGAATCAGGAGACATTCAGCTGTTGGGTCCCCCAATAATGATTAAAGGAGTGAAACTGATACAAAGTGAAGCTTTATTTCACGCCAAGCATCAAGAATCAAACCGACCATCAAACAGACGGGTAGGGGCCACCCCTTACAGAGAGGGCGACCCCACCCTGCCTCACAGACTGGCTTTTATAGAGCAAAGGCCATGTGCTTGGGCCTGGCCACACACAGGTGGCGAACAAGATTATAACACACAGAGAAATCTGCACAGTCATGCTAGGTCACACATAAGTGACCAACTGAACTACAATTCACCCCATAGTAGCTATTTGGACTAGCCTATCACCTTGGTCAGAATTGGTGCGCAAAAGTCTCCCAAAGGGTGGGGCCCATACTCCTTGGTAGCTAGGGAGATAGCATACATGCTTTACTGATTGGATGTCTCCACCTGACCCGATTCATCCCTGCATTCAGGCCATTATCTCCACTTGACCTGACCCACCATTGTATTTGGGCTTTGTTACCTGGGACTGGTTTCCCCAACTTGCTTTTAAGTAAGTTCCCCTAAGGAGGAGGGCAGGGTCAGTTTAAGTTTTACTGCGTAAACAACAAAATGGCTGTTCAACCAAGGTGGGACCGCTCTGGCTAAATAGGCCCTTACACAGCACTCCTTCGAAACCTATCAGAATCAGGGATATAAAGGACCTAAAACAATGTTTCCTGCAACATAGAATACCTGTCCACCTAGAACCAAATTTTGGTTGAATCTGCCTTGCAAAACCTTATTCTCTGACCATATAATACATACACATATAAAATATTTTTAATATAGCCTACATGCAAAACAGGAAGGTTGTTCAGAATCAAAAGAATTTTAAGAGGATTGGTTCAGAAATTAGGCTAGGTTAACATAGAAGGCAAATTACAGCTTCGTTACTAGTACTGTCTACATCTACTAAAACTGGAAAAACTTGGCATTACATGTTTAATTTCATGGATAGAAGCCTTGCACTTGATCTAATGATTTTCTCTAACTCATCTCTCATAAGAAAGAAAATAGAAAAGATAGAAAAGAGACATTAAACTTTAGTATTCCTTTCCACTCAAATAAATCTCATGATGTTACAACTGGTGTATATATTCCAGAATTGCATATATTTTGGGGAATCTTAGAATTATAAAATAGAATATAATAGAGTCATCCTGCCACCAGCCAACTATTGAACACTTCTACATTTTCTTTTACTTCTTCTTTTGTAAGAAACAATGAAGAAATAGATCTTAGATTACTAACATGAAAGGTGAACCTCCCTACTATAGATTTTTTGTTTATTGTCTGTTCATTTATTTTGGGTTCTTGGGTGATAGAAAGCAAATCAAAAAAGGTGGTGATTACTCGTGCTGCCATGAAACTGTAGAAGCAATAGAAATTCTCTAATATTGATTGAGTGCAGCAATAACTGTATCTTGAAAGCCCTACCTGCAGACACACATTCTGAAAATATATCCCTTGATATATCCCTTGATAGTGTTTTCAGACAATATCTTGTTTCAGTCAGCTGCAGGAGAATCCGAGCTCTTACATTCATATTTTTGATTTGTTAAAAGAAATGAAATATATCCAAGATGAATTTTAGTTGAATTCTACCAAATCCAGGGTTTTTCAACTTTAAAACATTTTGCATTGAAGTTAATTGGGTATTAGGGAATAAAATGAGGCATCAAGTTTTTATTACCTCCCTTCAGTCACCCTTGATATGAAACCAGAGCTTAAGAACACTCTCCCAGTTATTTTCACTCTTTACTTGCACTGCCTGCATTTTTCAAGGAACGGACAATACTCAAGCTAACTTTAGGGGACTTTGAGACCCACCAGGAAAAGGAGATTACAGCAGTTAGGTAAGCAAGAACACTGAGACTGATGCACATTAGTGCTAACTCTTACAGGTGTTAAGAAAAGGAAAATGATTTGTGTGGTTTGGAAAAGGTGAAATATAGACTCCCTTACGGTGACATAATTTAAGGATAGGTGAGGAAAGGACTTTATGGTCAGAGGAATGGAGATGAGCATTTAGACGGAGGAAACCAAACTCATTGGCCAGTATCAAAAGCCCTATTTAGAGGTTGAAAAAATGGAAGTAGGGAGAATGTAGGAAATTTGCCTGGGGTCACACATCTAAGTGACACTACCTGAATTTCAAACACTGACACCCTGCTTTTCCAATGAGGAGCCGTGTGCTCTGGCAAGCAAGGAGAGATATTACCATGGGTGGGAGGGGTAGGGCTCCTACTTAAAATCCATTCCTCCAACAGAGTCATAATCTGGTCCTTTATTTCCACTTTTCAATATTCATCGTTTTCTGTTTTGTTTTATTTATTTATTTATTTATTTATTTATTTATTAAGGTTTTATTTATTTATTTGACAGAGAGAGATCACAAGTAGGCAGAGAGGCAGGCAGAGAGAGAGAGAGAGAGAGGAGGAAGCAGGCTCCCTGCTGAGCAGAGAGCC